>NC_132785.1:75012022-75314998 GCF_048418805.1 Vulpes vulpes
TGTGGCTTTTACTATATTCATAGATGTGCACAACCTTTACCATAGCCAGTTTTAGTACATTTGAATCACCTCAAAAAGAAACTCAGTATCTTTTAGTTATCGTTCCTTATCCTTCATTTCTCTAACTCCTGATAATCACAGTCTATAGATTTCCCTATTATGGACATTTCGTACAATGAAATCCTATAACAAATGATCTTTTGTAAGTGATCACACCTTGGGCCAAAGGTGGTGCTAAACTGCTGAGCCACCCAGACTGCCCATTATTATTTAAATGTTTGGTAGAGGGATCCCTGGGTGGGGATTTGATTTCTTTTTTTTTTTTTCTTTTTAAGATTTTGTTTATTTATTCATGAGAGACACACAGAGAGAGGCAGCGACATAGGGTGGAGGGAGAAGTAGGCTCCTCACAGGGAGCCCCATGCGGGACTCCATCCCTGGAGTGGGATCACACCCTGAGCGGAAGGCAGATGCTCAATCACTGAACCACCCAGGTGCCCCCGTTCTTGATTTCTAATTTCACCTCATGTTGTTGGAGAACATACTTGTATTATTTTTGTCCTTTTAAATCTATTGAAGTTTGAAGTTTGTTTTATGGCCTAGTATGCGGTCTCTCTTGGAAAATGTTCTATTTGTATTTGAAAAAAATGTAGATTCTGTTGTTAGGTCACGTGTTCTATAGATGTCTGTTAGGTCTATTGGTTCATAGGATTTTTCAAGTCTTCTATTTCCTGTTGATCTATCTAGTTGCCCTATTTATTATTTGAAAATGGGGTATCAAAGTCTCCAGCTATTATTGAGTGGTCTATTACCTTCATTTCTGTCAGTTTTTGTTCGGCTGAGCCTCTCCTGAATTTTTCATTTCAGTTATTGCACTTTTCAACTTGAGAATTTCCATTTGGTTCTTTTTAATAATTTTTTTAAATATTTACTTATTTATTTTAGGGGGAGAGGGAGAGCGAGAGAAACAGACTCCTCACTGAGTGTGGAGCCCAACAATGTGGGGCTCGATCTCAGGAACCAAGCTGAAATCAAGAGTCAGAACTTAACTGATTGAGCCACCCAGGCATCCCTCTCCTAATAATTTTTATCTCTTTTGGTATTCTCTGTTCAATGAAACATTGTTATGCCTTCCTTTATTTCTTAATTATGGTTTCCTTAGTTCTTTGAACATACTTATAAAAGTTACTTTGAGGTTTCTTCTGTTAAATCCAACAGCTAGTCACTCATGGGTAGTTTCTGTTGCCTGCTTTTCTTCCTGTGTGTAGAACATACTCCTGTTTCTTTGTCTCTTAATTTTTTTGTGGATTTTAGACACTATATTGCAACTCTGGGTATTACCCTAGCCTTCTTCCCCCCTCCCCCATCTTGTTATTTGCTTTTTTTGTTTAGTGACTGCTGTTATTATTTTAGTATAGTCTGTCTCCTCCCCACCTCCTGTTCTTTGCTACAAACTAGCTATCCTATAGTTTAGCCTGCATCTTCATAGAATCTAAGAACTTCCTCTCAATTACCTTTCATCACAGTCTCCACCGATTTTGAGAGCACCCTTTGGGCTTGGGTTTTTCCAGGTCTGTTGCAAATGAAGTCAGTTCATTTGGGAAGAGATTAGGAGCTGTTTTGTGGCTTACTTTTCCTCCTGGACAAAATCTCTTAGAGATCTGAAGTTAAGAATGGGAACAGTGTTGTGTTCCTGCGCAACAGCCCAACTTTAGGTGCTGAGTACTTGGTGGAGGTGGAGAGCAGTAGCCTTAGATCTTTTTGACTTTTTTCACTGCCTCAGTGTACTGCCCCAGTATCCTCAGTGGCACCATACCCCTGGTAGAGCCTCCATTACATAAATGGAGGCTGACGAAGAAGGAAGCTCCCAACTGTCAACTGCACTCACGTGAAACTTAGTCTCAGTGATAGGTGGCTTGTGGCCAGGATCAGAAATATCTGATTTCACACAGAAATCATTCTGTGTGATTGATGTTCTGTTGTGCAGTATTTGTCTTTCTTTAACTGGCTTGTTTTATTAGAATAATATCCTCAAGGTTCATCTACTTTGTTGCCTACAGTAGAATTCCTTTTTCTAAGACTTAATTTTCCATTATATATATATATGTGTGTGTGTGTGTGTGTGTGTGTGTGTGCGCGCGCCACATTTTCTTCATGCATTCATTCATCAATGGACATTTAGGTTGTTTCTACATCCTGGCTATTGTGAATAATGCTACAGTGAAGATGGAAGAGGAAATAGCTCTTTGAGATCCTAATTTCATTTCTTTTGGGTAAATACCAATATTGTAAATGGTAAAAACAGCAGGATAGAGAAAGTACAACAATGTTGTAAAAACATACGTGTTCAGGAAAAGACTGGGAAAATATACTAAAATGTTAGTGATAATTATATCAAGGTGGTAGAATATGGGTGACTTAGATTTTCCTTCTACTTTGCTCAGTTTTCTAAGTGTTCTACAAAAAAGCAATACTTTTATGGTCTAAAAGTAAGTTATTTAAAAACAAAAAAGATAGCAAGTCTGAATAGTTCTTATTAAGGAAGAGGTGGGTACTTAATTATTCAGGAAGAGATTGATACTTAAATTTTTGGAGGAAAAAAATGAATCAGCTTGAGTTTGCACCATAAACTGGAAGTCTTAAAGACCAAGATCTAGTCCATCTCTCTTATTATTGGAGTGTTGGTAGTAATAGTGATAGTGATGCTAACAGTAGTGGCAAGGTTCCAATGTAGACTCTTGAGTCATCTGTCCTTTTGATTCAGTAAGAACAGTGTCTAAACAAAGAGCCCTATACATGACATTCATTCTGTGTAATTGTGTGCGATAATGATTGTTATTCAGGGATTTTTATCCAGTTACTCAGTTCTGAAGCAGGTTTGATTTGTTAGTAGTCACTGCATGGATATTAGCAATTGTTCTGTCTAGAAACAAACCCAGGAGAATTGGTCCACTGAGAAATATATGCTTTCCTTTAAAAGGCCTGTTTAATCCTTTTATAAGTAATTTCTTGGCCCTGTCATTATCGTGTGTTACAGAAACTGGTTCCATTCCCTATATTACTGCACTGTCCCATTTGCTGTTAAACTATAAGGTAAACATCATCTCAGTAAGATGAGAGTATCTTAAATGGAATCCCTAAAATAACTCTTATCCCCACATAAGATACATACTTCCAGCTCTGAATATAGAAGATATAGTAGGTTTGATTGAAGGAGTCATAAATATACAGTATTTTTTTAGTTGAATGTATTTGTTTTTGGACACTCATTCTTGTGTAAATAGAGATTAAGGAGCTAACTCACTTCTGTCTTTTCAAGAATATGATCACAGAAATTCGCATCCTTTTCATGGGAAGAATTTTATTTTTATTTTTTTTAATTAACTTTTATTGGTGTTCAATTTACCAACATACAGAAAAACACCCAGTGCTCATCCCGTCAAGTGTCCACCTCAGTGCCCGTCACCCATTCCCCTCCAACACCCGCCCTCCTCCCCTTCCACCACCCCTAGTTCATTTCCCCGAGTTAGGAGTCTTTATGTTCTGTCTCCCTTCCTGATATTTCCCAACATTTCTTTTCCCTTCCTTTATATTCCCTTTCACTATTATTCATATTCCCCAAATGAATGAGAACATACACTGTTTGTCCTTCTCCGATTGACTTATTTCACTCAGCATAATACCCTCCAGTTCCATCCACGTTGAAGCAAATGGTGGGTATTTGTCGTTTCTAATTGCTGAGTAATATTCTCATGGGAAGAATTTTATGTGTTACTCCCTTTTCTCTTTAGCCCATCTACCCAGGCTTATAGATAGTCTTGTGTTTGCTGTTTTAATACCCTATAATCATGAACATAATATATAAGCTAAGAAGATTATGTAATTTGATTGTTTTTCTCCTTCCTGAAAACAATATTAAGATAATAATACTATTAATAATAATAATTGTCATTTGACTGATGAAGCATGCTTATATTACTGATTTCATCCACAGAAGCAAACTGTCATCTGTGTGCAAGCTTCACAGAAGTGTTCTATGGGAATTACAGGACCAAGATTAACAGTGGAGTTGTGCATCATAGATTGCCTTCTGCCATTGGTCTTGCTTTACTATATATACACTGAGCTTGTCTTGGGTTATACAGTCTAGGCCCTTCTTAATCCTTAAACAAAGAACTCACCTTGCAACTTATTGGCTACTTATTTTCCCATTATTGAAAGTTCGTTTTATGGGCTCTTACTTAATCCTGCTTACTTTCTCTGAACCTTAATTTCCTTACTACACCATAAGTATATTGTACTGTATGATTTGTTTTTTTCTAAGATCTTATTTATTTGAGACAGGGAGAGAACATGCACAAGTAGAGAATAGGTTTAGAGGGAAAGGGAGAAGCATATTACCCCATGAGCAGGAAGCTTGACTCGGGGCTCGATCCCAGGACCCCAAGACCATGACCTGAGCCAAAGGCAGATGCTTAACCAACTGAGCCACCCAGCACCCCTGTACTATATGATATCTTAAGGTCCCTTTCTATTTACTGCATATTCTGATATTGTGCTTATGAACAATGAAGACAGAAAAGCAAGACCAGAGAAGAGATCCTAGATTGTCAGTTCCCATAAATAATCAAGATTATGACTTACCAACTCCATTTTAATGGTGGCTGCTTTCCTTGGTTATTCCTGTGGAATAAGGTGGTGGTAGTTATGTGGGCAAATATAAAATTTATTTATGGAATTTTTTATATCGAGTTCTTACATTCTTATTTGGGTTGTAGTATATAGTATTATCTATGGAATATTCTATGTGCCAGCCAAATATTTGAACTACTTCATTCTGGCCTAAGTACATAGAATGAGTTTAGGTATGAATATTCCTAACCTGACTTCTCGTTGCAGACAAAACTTACCTGGGGCCCCTACTTATGGTTTTATATGCTTCGAGCTGCCACATCAACCCTTTCAGGTATGACTTTTCTGTTTGAATATTGCATGACTATTATAATATACTCTAAGAACAGGAACTTTGCCAAATGGAATGTTTCCAAAGTGAAGGAGAAACAATAAGGAGTTAGTCACTCTGTTCTCTAGCATTGGAAGATGTTAATCTAACTTTAAAACATTCTTCAGCTTCAAGTTGTGGGGTTTTTTTTAAGAACTTAGAAATGGCTTTATTAATTTATTTTATATTAATTTTTATGTTTTTGAACCTTTTCTTTTTTTTTTTTTTTTTTTACATTTTTATTTATTTATTCATAGAGACACACACACAGACAGAATCAGAGACACAGGCAGAGGGAGAAGCAGGCTCCATGCAGAGAGCCTGACATGGGACTCAATCCATGGTCTCCAGGATCACGCCCTTGGCTGCAGGTGGTGGTAAACCGCTGCGCCACTGGGGCTGCCCCTAATTTTTATGTTTTTGAACCTTTTCTATTAGCTATTTTGCTAGGTGGTTTCCCTACTGATACTGTCCTTTTTCTGTTTGACTATTTATTCTAGAGCCTGTAGTTATGTAATTCATTTATATTTTAATTTTATTAATATTTCATATCTTAAGTTGATCTGTAACTAAGTCATATTTGAAGGAAATGAATTATCAACTTACGACTTACTCATGCTAACTTTAAATATAGGTTTTAAATTATAAGGCTTTCCTCTGCTTCCAATTTTAATTACCTGATAGCTTCTATCATTTTCTGCTCTTTAGTAGAGGTAATTTTGAATAATAATTCATTCAAAACACATTTACCAAGCACTCAATATTACTAGATAGTGTGGTGTAATGAAGAGAACATGAGCTTTACATTCAGACCTGGATTATCTTTGTGGATCTGCTTTGTCAGCCTCTCTGAATGAATCTAACCTTTCACAGTGCCTGGCATGTGGCCAGCACTCAGTGAATGTTATAGTACAAGCCATTCCTTCCCTATAGCCCATTGATGACCTCTAAGAGTATATGTTTTTCTTGAAAAAAATAGGTATGTAATAGATAATTATAATACATGGTGATACATGTATAATTAGAGGTATGAACAGAGTATTGTTAAGGAACCCAGAAGGAGCCACTAGTGCCTCTTGAGGATATCAAGGAAAATATACAGAAGAGATGTATTGAATGTTCATAATCTCTCTGAGGGCAGGGACTGCAACTTTTCTGTTCTTGCAGTGCCTTGCACATAGAAAGTGTTCAAGAAATGTTTATGGAATTGTATAAGGCATTTAACTTTTGTATCTTTAGTGTGTGACTTTCTTGGAGAGAAGATTGCATCTGTTTTGGGCATTAGCACCCCAAAATACCAATATGCCATTGATGAGTATTACCGGATGAAGAAGGAGGTATGTCTCCTTTTTACATTTTTTTATTCAGTTAGGTTTACTGGGGACTTCGTGGGTTGTGTAATGAGCATATATGTATATACATGCTCTCTAGCTGCCCAAAAGAGAGCTCCCTTAGGGTAGGCATTTCATTCTAGAGTTATTTATTTATCAAGTTAGATGTTTTAATTTATATATTTATTTTTTAACACTGAAACTTCCCTAGGATCTTTGTGTGAAACTAAGCTAGATTTCATTGTGCTAGGTGTTATGGAAGGTGCTGTATATATGTTATCTTATTTAAATCTTCATACATCTCTCTTTGAATTATTCCAATTTTCAGATGAGGAAATAGGGACAGTCTCTACTTAGAACACGTAGACTAGATATATGAGAAGGGGAGGGTTTGATGCACAGAGAATTATGAGTACTAGAAATGTGTAAGAGGGCCAGGTGGTAAGGCACAAATTGGTGAGGCAATTTTGTCTGCAAATGTAGTGAGGGCTTAGGGTGGGGGTGAAATGAATTTAGCCTTAAAGAGTGAGAAAAGCTTAGCTCTTAAGGGCATAGGCTGAAGAACCAAAAGGTCTGAATTCAAATTTTGACTCTACCACTTCTAATTTTGTAATCATTGGGCAAGATACTTAACCTTCATCTTTATAATGAGGAAAAGTGTGGCATCCATTTTCAGGGTTGCTCTAAGGATTAAATGAGTTGATATATAAAATGCTTAGAAAGTACCCAATGTATATTGGTGAACATGAAATAAATATTAGCATCTCTTATTATTCTCCTTCAAGCAAATGTAGCTAAAACTTCATTTAGCTACATTAGCTAAAATGTAGAGGCTTGAGGTTAAGTTGCATATTTGGAAAAGTGGCAGGAGTGGTACTTTGTCACTGGAGTGGAGTGCAACCGGGGAGAGGCTGATGTGAATCTGGAAAAGGCAGCTGACTTTGTATTTGTTATATGGTTTCAAAAATGTTTTATGAGCAAATGAGTGTTTTTAACACTACCAGCCTTGTTTAGAGCCTCATTACCTCATTTGGACTATTGTAACAGGCTCCTAAATGTCTTTCTTGTTTTCTCTCAAGCAAGCTCTAAATTAATCTTCTTGACAGGTTACTTAACTCTCTAACTACTCAGACTGCATCGACCAATACAATTGCCATTTCCTCCATGAATTTAGTAGTTCTGGAACTAGAAATTTTTTTTTTTTAATTTTTTTTTTTAATTTTTTATTTATTTATGATAGTCACAGAGAGAGAGAGAGAGGCAGAGACACAGGCGGAGGGAGAAGCAGGCTCCATGCACTGGGAGCCAGATGTGGGATTCGATCCCGGGTCTCCAGGATCGCGCCCTGGGCCAAAGGCAGGCGCCAAACCGCTGCGCCACCCAGGGATCCCTGGAACTAGAAATTTTTAAAAAATATTTTTATTTATTTATTCATGAGAGAGAGAAAGAGAGAGAGAGAGGCAGAGACATAGGCAGAGGGAGAAGCAGGCTCCTTGCAGGGAGCCTGATGCGGGACTCGATCCCAGACCCTTGGATCACACCCTGAGTTGAAGGCAGACACTCAACCTCTGAGTCACCCAGGCTTCCCTGGAACTAGAAATTATTTATTCTAAGTCTCTAGTACTTATTCCTTTCTGTCTTAATATTCTTTTTTAGGTGTTATAACTTCCCTCCTAGGTTGTAAACTCGAGGGCAGTGACTGCCTTACCTATATACTAGCTGCTTAGGGGAACATTAACTGTATCAGTTAGTGAATAGACCACCCTATTCCACTGAATAGGCTGATACTCTATAATTGAAGTGATATAGTATTTAGCTATTTTTTATTTAGATTAGAATTAATCTGAAAAGCTACAGCCTTTGTCAAAGTTAATTCAGGACCCATCTAAGTAGTACTGTACCATGCTTTAAAAATAACTTTCTGGGGATCCCTGGGTGGCGCAGCGGTTTAGCGCCTGCCTTTGGCCCAGGGTGCCATCCTGGAGATCCGGGATCGAGTCCCACATCGGGCTCCCGGTGCATGAGCCTGCTTCTCCCTCTGTCTATGTCTCTGCCTCTCTCTCTCTCTCTCTCTGTGACTATCATAAGTAAATAAAAAAAATTTTTTTTAAAATAAAAATAACTTTCCTTAATATGTCATAGTTTCCATTTCAGTTTGGGAACAGGGTGGGGATGTATGTCTTGTCTTAATTAGACCAAACTGAATTGGACGTGACACTAATGTTTTAGTTTAGAAAAAAAGGCACAAGCAGTTGAAGTGGGGAACAGATACTGTTCCTTTTGGGCATTTATATTTCAACTATTCTTGATTATTTTAGGAAGAAGAAGAAGAAGAGGAAAACAGGATGCCTGAGGAAGCAGAAAGACAATATAAGCAGAATAAACTGCAGGCTGATCCCATTGTCCAGACAGATCAACCAGAAACAATGGTATCCAGTTCATTTGTGAATCTCAATTTTGAAATGGAGGGAGACTGTGAAGTAATTATGGAAAGCAAACAAAACCCAGTCTCTGTCCCACCATAGAATGACTATCAAACTTCAAATTCTAGGGTTTTTATAATACCAGGAACTTTCACATTCTTTATTCAGTGGGACTTAATACAGTTATTTATATTTTAAATTATTAAGTTATCTGGAAAGGGAAAAATGTTTCTTCATTCTTAGGCTCTATCTAGCAAAAGCCAGATCTGAAATTTGATTATTCGTACTATGCTTTTACTGTGTGTCAAATTAGTGCTTTGGTTTTAGAATGTTCTTTAAAAAAACTAAGGACATTGTAGAGCCCTAATTGCCAAAAATAAGAGTTAAATTATCAAGCTTGTCTGTTGTGTTTGTAAGAAAAAAATAGTTAAATTACTGATTAAGACTAATTGGAGCTGATTTTCCTAGTCTCAGATTAAAATGAGGATTTCCCCCCCTAGATTTCTCATGTTGTCTTACATTTATATATCTAACCATTAATTTCATACTAAGGATGGTTCACTGAGTGTATAATAAAAGGAGCAAGATAAAAGCACTTTGATTTTTCTTTCCTTGAGAATATTTCATGAAAAGGTAATTGAGTTTATAATACCAATTCTAAGATGGGTTTCCTTTCTTTTGGGGGGGGGTTCCATTTTTTAATGCAGGTTTCTTACACTTTTTTTTCCAGCAGTTATTCAAATTAACTAGCTTTGAACATGTTAAAAACACTAGTTATAGGATGTATTTATTAATGTATTTGTATTCAAGTGGTAACACCTAGTGATTATCCACATGGCATCCTGATTTTATCACTCAGTGGACCCTGAACGCTTCTTGTGGGTCAGCAGTTGGGAGGGAAGTGGGTGGGGTGAGGGACAGATGAAAATTTGACCCTTCAGGGGCATACTGTTGAATACTGTACAAGGTCCAGGGTAGCATAGTGAAGTTTCCAGTCATTCTCTTCTTTGAAGTAGCAGCAGTAAAGTGGACAGTTTACTTAACCCAGGTTTGGCCTCTAGAGCCCACTGTGCTATGAGCAAAGCTTACAAAAGTATAATATGAAACTAACTTTGAAAATATTCCTAAATATATGCTTATAATCTTGAGAGATCTGTATGGCTTATGACTTTGATTTATAACTAAATGTTGGGTAAGGAAGAATGTATGAAATATTTCAGAAATGCTGCTCTTAAAAGCCTAATCACAGATTTAGAGCTTTCAGAGATTAAAGGTTGTTCTAAACAACATTAAGCTGTCAGTCTTAAATATTTTTATATAAAATATGGCTTCAAAGAAACTTATAGGTACAGTGGACCTATTATGAAATCTATTGTCAGTGAACATGAACATCTGGCTAAGTTCTTCAACTGAAATCTGAAGGATTTAGGAAACATAATTTTTCATTTGCAATCTTCAGTTACATGGATTTGTGGTACAGTAGTTCATGTATGGTATGTGATGGTAATTTTTTGGTCATGGCTATAAACTCTTTAGTACTTTTAAGGGATTAATCTTCAGATTATGTAATTAATGTCACCATAAATTATAGTTTACCAGTAGCTCTAAAACATGCTAACCTGACCTCTTCCCTCTAATTTGTTTTTAACTTGAGCTAGGACTTCCAACTCAGATATTTATTGGGTTATCCAGTGAAGGCATGCATATCTAAAGATCTGAATCCTTTCTCCCTAGATCTGAAAGTTTACCTAGAAACTTTTCTGATTATAGTAGAAGGAAGATTATGAAAATTTTGTTTCTTAAATTTCACTTTCTTTAATTGTCCAACAGTGGCCAGTTTGTAATGTTTATATAGTTATTCACTGTGCCTTAAATTTTTATACTTTATTTATGCAAATTATAAAATTTCCCAGAAATGAATTAAATGGTTTTGTCTTATTTTTAAGCCTCTTTTACTTTTCCTTCCTTTTCGACCCTTTTTGTAATTACTATTCCCTCTGGATCACTGTTCATATTTTACCCTCTTCTAATCTTTCTTCTCATAAAAAAAATGAAACAGAAGAGTATAATTGAGAACCTTTACACTGAATTAAAACATTCTCTAACAAAATTCCTTAACAAACTGGAGTTGAGTCTTATAAAATGTAACCATAAAAAAAATAAATAAAATAAATTTGAAAAAATGTAACACTGGTATTAGACAGATTTTTTTTGTACCAGTGATTTTTTTTTTTAAAGTCAAATTCTTTTTTTTTTTTTAATTTTATTTATTTATTTTTTTTTATGATAGTCATACAGAGAGAGAGAGAGGCAGAGACATAGGCAGAGGGAGAAGCAGGCTCCATGCACCGGGAGCCCGACGTGGGATTCGATCCCGGGTCTCCAGGATCGCGCCCTGGGCCAAAGGCAGGCGCTAAACCACTGCGCCACCCAGGGATCCCCTGTACCAGTGATTTTAATGTAAAATATTAACTTGAATATTTTTATTGAAACATCCTCCAAAAAGAAATATCATCTTTAAACACATCTAATCCAGAAGTGGCTTTATTCTAACGAATGGGAAGTT
This sequence comes from Vulpes vulpes, assembly GCF_048418805.1. Classification (NCBI taxonomy): domain Eukaryota; kingdom Metazoa; phylum Chordata; class Mammalia; order Carnivora; family Canidae; genus Vulpes; species Vulpes vulpes. The sequence continues at coordinate 75,023,345 of NC_132785.1, forward strand.
TATAATCTATGATACAGATAATACTTTAGAAGACTCAGGTTAAATGACCACATATAAACTATCCTTCAAGTATTTAAATTCTTAATGTCTCATGTCAGAAATATCCCATGAAAACTTCCTTTATTTCTAAAGATTATACATATTTGAATGGATTCTACCTTTTTGCCATATTTGAGCTAAATGGACCAAGAACTTATTACCTCCTAAAACAATATTTGGTCCTATTGCTTCCAAACTACCACAAGCAAAATTCCAATAACCAGAACATTTGCTGTGTTCCATAGGCATATGGAGTGTTTTATTTAAGCTGTTTCTAAGAATTGTGCTTAAAAGGTTTTACGTGGAACATTCAAGCTTATCTTAAGGAACAGTCTAGTCTTTGAGAGATCATGTATCATCAAGGTCTGTAGAGTTTTCATTGTCATTTGCAACAAGAGCTTCTCTGTTCTCGTAAGTCCAGAAGCCATTCAGATCAATTAGAATGGTGGTGACTGTGTCTCCTTGATTACTGTTGATTAAATCCTGAAGAGAGATTTTCAAAGGATCCTTTGGTTTAACCATGTCAAAGATTTCATCCTGCGAGAGAGAAAAAAAAAAACACAATGAAATCTGTTATCAGCCAGCCCAGGTGGCTCAGCAGTTTAGTGCCGCCTTCAGCCCAGGGCCTGATCCTAGGGACCCGGGATCGAGCCCCACATCAGGCTTCCTGCATGGAGCCTGCTTCTCCCTCTGCCTGCGACTCTGCCTCTGTGTGTGTGTGTGTGTTTCTCATGAATAAATAAATCTTAAAAAAAAAAAAAATCTGGTATCTGACCCACTAAATTTCTACCATATAGTAATGTGAAATTCAACGCTGGCACTTGAGTTTATGTAAAATTTTTTTTTGTAGTTTTTTTTTTCCTGCTAATTCATACACAGGCAGTCTCCTTTTCTCTATGTACAATCACAATTTTATTGGAGGATTCCTTAGGTATGTAATAGCTATCCCTCATCTAAAAAAAGAAACAATGAACTATTGGGACTTCAAGATAAAAAGCTTTTGCACAGCAAAAGAAACAGTCAACAAAACTGACAACCTACAGAATGGGAGAAGATATTTGCAAATGACCTGTCAGATAAAGGGCTAGTATCCAAAATATATAAAGAACTTATTATACTCAACAGCAAAGAAACCAACAATCCAATCATGAAATGGGCAAAAGACATGAACAGAAATCTCACAGAGGAAGACATAGACATGGCCAACAAGCACATGAGAAAATGCTCCGCATCACTGGCCATCAGGGAAATACAAATCAAAATCACAATGAGATACCACCTCACACCAGTGAGAATGGGGAAAATTAACAAGACAGGAAACAACAAATGTTGGAGAGGATGTGGATAAAGGGGGAACCCTCTTGCACTGTTGGTGGGAATGTGAACTGGTACAGCCACTCTGGAAAACTGTGTGGAGGTTCCTCAAAGTTAAAAATAGATCTGCCCTATGACCCTGCAATTGCACTGCTGGGGATTTACCCCAAAGATACAGATGCAGTGAAACGCCGGGACACCTGCACCCCGATGTTTATAGCAGCAATGTCCACAGTAGCCAAACTGTGGAAGGAGCCTTGGTGTCCATCGAAAGATGAACGGATAAAGATGTGGTCTATGTATACAATGGAATATTACTCAGCCATTAGAAACGACAAATACCCACCATTTGCTTCAATGTGGATGGAACTGGAGGGTATTATGCTGAGTGAAGTAAGTCAATCAGAGAAGGACAAACATGGTCTCATTCATTTGGGGAATATAAAAAATAGTGAAAGGGAATAAAGGGGAAAGGAGAAAAAAATGAGTGGGAAATACCAGAAAGGGAGACAGAATATGAGAGACTCCTAACTCTGGGAAACAAACAAGGGGTGGTGGAAAGGGAGGTGGGTGGGGTGACCGGGCACTTGATGGGATGAGCACTGGGTGTTATGCTATATGTTGGCAAATTGAACTCCAATAAAAAAAAAAAAAAATTAAAAAACAAAACAAAACAAAAAACTGAGGTTCAGACTTTAATCCAAGCTAGCATAGCTAATTAGTGGCAAAACTAATGCACTGTTCTTTGAATATGTGTTAAGTATCTTAAAACTTTTTTACTGTCTTCTAATTGGTGGTAAAGCAAGGTCTTGCTTTAAGTGCAAACTCAGCTTCCAAAGCCAAGACAGTGACAAAGCTTCATTTCCAATATAGATGTCAACCTTTTATACTCTGGATCTAAAATGGGTGGTTGGTGGGGGAGGTTCAGTTTTAAAGAATTAATCATCCAGAATGACCATAAAATTATGCTAAAATTTACTGGAACAGATGGAAAAACTTCTCTACTTTGAGGTATACTGTAGGAGTATTTATAAGGAATTCGGTATATGTTTTCTAATCTTTTTGTAGTAAAATTACTCAGGATTTAGTAGCATTTAAGGAGGCAAATTATATTTTAAAAAGAACAATTTGAGGTGCCTGGGTGGCTTAGTCAGTTGGGCATCTGACTCTTGATTTCGGCTCGGGTCATGGTCTAAGTGTCATAAGACCAAGCTCTGCACTGAGCACAGAGTCTGCTTGTCACTCTCCCTTCCCCTGCTTGTGCACTTTCTCTTGAAAAATAAGTAAAATCTTTTTTAAAAAAAAAAAGATTAAAACAATTCAGGTAAATTAAAGGTACAAGCTTTTAGTCTTGTATGTTTATGAAACTTCCTTTTCAAGCTTAGAGTCAATTTAAAATTACTAGTTCTTAGGTTGCCTATTGCATAGCTTCAGATTTGTCTCATTTATATTAAACCATAACAGCCCTTTATCTTACACTTAATTAAAACTGGATGGGTTATTTTATTACATTATTTAACCTAAATCTCTACTGGACACTGTATGTTTTTCACAGCTAGAAGTCCGACTATTAAAATGAAGTATTAGCATGTGTTTCAAATAGTGGTAGTTTTCATATTGTAGGATTGGTATCTCCTTAATAATAGCAAGCAAGCAAGCAAGCAAGACCTTTGAAGTAAATTTTAAAAGTACCCAAACCTAAATATAGCTGACCCTTGCAAACACAGGTCTGAAATGCATGGGTCCAATAAAACATGGATATTTTTTATAAATACAGTATACTGTAAATGCATTTTCTTTTCCTTATAATTTTCTTTCTCAAGCTCTATTTTTAAGAATATAGTATATAAAACATATATAAAATGTGTTGTTAACTATGTTACTGTTTATTTGAGGCTTCCAGTCAACAGCAAGCTATGAGTAACTAGTTTTTGGGGAGTTTTACATGGATTTTCAACAGCATGTGGGTGGTGGTTGCCCCTAATTCTCATGTTGTTTTAAGGGTCAAGTGTAGTTACCAAGATAAAAATGAATTTTACACTGGAATAGGCTGCCAAAGGATGCAGGCTCTACTGATTCTCTTCATTTTCAATCAAAATGAATGAATGCTTCCATGAAAAATAGTCTGACAATGCTAAAATTATAAACTATACAAATCATTAGTCCAGGTGTGGTCTGCATTTCTAATGATTTGAATACAGATTCAGAACAAGTAACAGCAAATACTTGATTTGGTTCAGTACTTCATATTCTAGGTTTCTTTCTTACAAAATTTCATTTAATATACATGATTCTATGGTATTGTGTATGTTATTTTTTAAAAGATTTATTTAGAGAGTGTGTGCGTGCGCACATGAGAGGGAAGGGGGGAGCAGATAGAGCCTGATGCGGGCTCAATCCCAGGACCCCAAGATCATGACCTGAGCCATAAATCAACTGGTGCCCAAACTGGTAGGTATTATGTAAGAAAAGGTAGGGGGTGCCTGGCTGACTCAGTCGGTAGAGCATGCGGTGCCTGATCTTAGTATCGGGAGAGTCCAAAAGCCCCACACTGGGTGTAGAGCTTAATACTTAAAGAAAAGGTAACCTTGACATCTTGAAATGAAACAGGATCTTGTCCATGGATTTTCATTAGTTCCTGTATGGCCTGTATGGGTAGAAATAAGTCTGTAAATAAAAAAATAGAACAACCCCCTTCCTGTCCCATGTCCCCTTTCTAGTCCCACTTCCTTTCCTATCAGACCACAAGCCTTATCACTTTGACCACTCTTGCTAATGTTCCCAGCTTCCTTGACCTTGCTTCATATTCAGTTAGCAAAACTTAAACAATGATCAGTGTGACCATCAACCTTTCTAGATCTTTATCTTGCTATTAAGAATTCCAGAAAAATGTATACAAGACCGCAGATTATTGCTACTATATAGGAATGGTCTCCAACCCCAGATGGGTCTTTACATGGCCTAGCAATTATTTTGTTATGCCCAATTCTTGCATTTTCCAGGAATGTTGTTCATACCTTCACCATTCTTTAAGATACCCAATCTGCCACCTCTGCCTCCCACCCTATACTTTGCCTTGTAGTTGACAGAAAAAGTGGAGGTAAGCCTCCCTCAGACTCTCTTTTATAACCTTTAACAAAAACAACAAAAAAACAAGACCCCCCCACCCCTCCCCCCCACCAAACAACCCACTAATAGAAGAAACTACTGTGATCCAGTTGGACTAATAAGTATTTTAGGCAAGAGTCATTCACTAGAAAATGTGCAGCTTAAAATTCTTGGTAAATAGTCAAATATGTTGCAGATGCAGCTACTCTGTATGTGGTGCCACTGATATCACTGTGTGCATAGGGAATCTCTTTGAAGTAGGTGAGAATCTGAGTATATACTCACAGCTACTAGTATAGTAGACCTAGAGATAGGATCTAGAGTGCATGAGCTGGGCCAGCCTTTATCACTGGGATACTGATGTACAAACATTCTATGAACAGCTTACGACTGCAGGACTCAGCACCAGTAAGTCCTTACCTTAATCCATACAATCAAGCCAAAATACTTTGATAAAATAAATTCATGTATAAAATATTTTGAAAACAAAATTTAATATTCTAAGATACTGTAAAGAAATTCTTATGTGAGAGGATTGAGTAATTTCCAAAATATATTTGTTTTTCTAAAACTGAATTTTCATTTAATAGGTCTGCCTAAAGTGAGACATCCATATGGAGTTGGTATTCTCAGACTGGCCACCGATTGAATTTTTAAAAAATGTATCCTAATACTGTGATTGTAATTTATCCTAATGTTTATAGTCATTACTACCTAGGAAATCATTTTGGAAGTTTACAGAATTTAACATGAAACTATGAATTTTATATACTATGAAACATAGAAACCAAATAGTTATTTTTAAAGTATCCCAAATTTTAATTTTTTAAAATTTTTAAGGTTTTATTTATTTATTTAACAGAAAGGGAGAGTACGTGCGTGCTAGCCAGAGAGCACAAGCAGGGGAAGAGCAGAGGGAGAGGAGAAGCAGGCTCTCCACTGAGCAGGGAGCCCAATGTGGGGCTCAATGCCAGGACCCTGAGATCATGACTTGAGCTGTAGGTAGACGCTTAACCAACTGAACCACTCAGGCACCCCTAAAGCATCCCAGATTTTTAAATGGAAAAGGAAAAGCCTCTGGGGAAAAATGTTTCATGACAAAGATGTGAAAATGTCATTTTTGTTTAAAAAAAGTCATTTCTCCCTACTGTTGTGTTAACCATATAAAAATCAGTCTTCTAAAAATTAGCTATAGAAATAAGATGAGAGAGTGAAATACTACCGTATAAAACTATGCCACCAAACAGAGAAGTCACCAGATTTAGGAAATGATTTATATTAAAAGGGCAGTCATTCCTACTTTTATACTTTGTGTATCTGAATGCTTATCAGATAAGATACAGTAAAATTTCCTTCAAGACTCATCATGTTATTCACAAAATAAGCACTTTAGCAAATCTGTTTTCATGCTGAAATGCAGCATGCAATAATTTTAAATTACAATAAGTAATTTTTATTTTGTAGCACAGCGTTTAATAGTACTACCAAAGTCTGCAAAACCTCTACCTTTTCTGAACTGTTTAATTGAAGCTTCTGAAGGATTTTACATACTAGTTTTGATCACAAAAGCACAGACTTTCTCATGTATGTCTCAGTCTCCAATGGCCAGTATAGCCCGACACATATTTTACACTTTTGTGTTCTACAACTAATCAAATCAACTTTTAGTCTATTTATATTTTTTAAAAATAGAAGAAAAAAAAAAGACTTGATTTTCTTCTAAAATCTGCTAGTAAATTGGGGTGCCTGTGAGGCTTAGTAGGTTAATTAAGTGTCCGACTCTCGATTTCAGCTCAGGTCTCAATCTCAGGGTTAGGAGTTCAAGCCCCATGTTGGACTCCATGCTGGGCATGCATGGAGCCTACTTAAAAATATTAATAATAAAATCTGTTACTAAACCTTTTTATTAAATTTAAACATCACAAGTTAGATAAAATTGCTACTAAGTAGATAATTTAAATAAAAAATGTAAGATATCTTAAGGAACAATGACTCATTTACAGAAATGAGACTTACCCTAAAGAAGTAATTAAGTGAAAAGACATTCAGATATCCTTTGTTCTCAATATCAAGTAATTTGAAAATATACTGCAGAGCTGCAGGTTCTTTTCGATTTTCTAACGCAAGAACAAAGTCCAGGTAGGTCTTATAATCCTATAAAGAAAAGAATAGCCTTCTTTGGAATTAACTTTTCAAGTGAATAGTGATTTGAAGCTGTATTACAATCAAAGATGGCAATTTTTAAAATATGAAATGAGATATTCATTTGTATACTTGGTTTCTAAAAATTCTACATAGCAGTTAATCTATACAGGACAGTTCTAGGGATACATTTTCTTATGAGAGAGTTGCTGTCTTAAGGAGTAACTTAATTTTATCATGCCTTTGAAATGGACAAGACAGCAACTAAACTATTACATAATGCCACTAAATTAGTATCTTCATTTCAGTGTGGTCAGTTTGGGGGAAAAAAAGTTCATCTGGAATGAAGAGAATATTTAAATAGTTATTTTGAAATTTATTTAAACATTTTAAAATCAGATGATTTCCAGTAAGAAGCCATCTTAAGACTACCCAATACTCTACAGTGAACTGAAACTTTTCTCACCCAAAAAAAGGCAAAACACAAATGAAAGCTAGAAAGACATGAAGAGAATATAGCAAGTTTTCTCTACAAAAAAGGGATACTCAGATGACTTTTTTTGCATAGTGAAAAGAACACTGGAGATTCCACTAAGAAAAAATTTTATATTCTTGTAAGTATTTTTTTAGGCTAACATTAAGAATTCCTTTTTGCATAAATTGCAGTATAAAGGCTCATCATGGTCTAGGTCCATCCAAAGTTGTAGCTGTACAGTTGTGACTGTATTGGCCAGAAGTCATTAGCATACTACAAGTTCTTCTTTTTTTTTTTTTTTTTTTACTACAAGTTCTTCATTGTCGACTATAGACAGCTATAGGAGTCACAAAGCAGAATTTCTGCACCTGTTCCCTCTTTTCCTATACTGCTGGCTAAAAATGGTGTTCTTTAGAAAATGGCTGTTCAAGTGATAAAACATAAAACCCCAATTCTTTTCTGACAATATGACCATTTCTTACATATCATTGGTTTGGCAATTTATCACATCTTTTTTTTTTTAATATTTTATTTATTCATGAGAGAGAGAGAGAGAGAGAGAGAGAGAGAGAGGTAGAGGTAGAGACAGTCAGGGTGGGGAAGCAGGCTCCATGCAAGGAGCCTGACTTGGAACTTGATCTCCTAGATCAGGCCCTGGGCTGAAGGCGGAGCTAAACTGCTGAGCCACCCAGGCTGCCTAATTTATCACATCTTTAACACGTTTTTAATAACAAGGATGGTGATTTTAAGATGCTATTTAGAACTTCCTTAACTATAGTAGCATTGTTGTGATAAAAGGGCAGGTGCATGTTAATCAGCAGCTGCTAATATACCCACTTTCAGAAAGTAATACAACCTGATTCTTAGATTTAAATCACAGCATCTGTGGTCAGATAGTGTACCTATCCTGAAAACAGTCAAGGATTTGCCAACTTCAGATTTCACCCCCCCCCCCCCCCCCCCCCCCCCGCCATCCATACTTCTTAGAGGAGGTGGGCAGGGGAGATGGGCTAAATGAGTGATGGGCATTAAGAAGAGTACTTGTTGGGATGAGCCCTGGGTTACAGTTGTATTAAGTGATGAATCACTAAGTTCTTTTTTTTTTTTTTAATTTTTTTTTTAAAATTAATTTATTTATTTATGATAGTCACAGAGAGAGAGAGAGAGAGAGAGAGGCAGAGGGAGAAGCAGGCTCCATGCACCGGGAGCCCGACGTGGGATTCGATCCTGGGTCTCCAGGATCGTGCCCTGGGCCAAAGGCAGGCGCTAAACCACTGCGCCACCCAGGGATCCCGAATCACTAAGTTCTATATCTGAAACTAATATTATACTATACGTTAACTAACTGGAATTTAAATAAAACTTGAAACATTAAAAAAAGAGATACACTGATAATGAACAAAATATACAAATTTTATATTTGTCCTGAGACTATGTTTTTAAGTAAATTTACCTTAAGATCAAGGACTCCAAAACTCACAATTTGATTAGTTCAGGTTTTTAAAGATACTGGTATAAAAAAATGTTGATATAAAAAAGATACTGGTATAAAATCACATCAAGAAAAAGGTTTGTGGAAACTGTGGGAGCCTAAATTTTTAAAAATTATCAGAGATTTAAACTACTACCATTTCTCCATCATAAGTCAGACACTCCTGGAAAACGCGATCTAAGAAGACGTTGGTCATGGTTGCTGTTCCATAGCGGGAGAGTTCTTCTTTACTGAGCATACCATTGTGATCCTTATCAAGATTCAAATACTGGCCTTGGGAAGAAAAATGGTAAAAAGATATTTATGACCAAAATAAAATTCTAATTAGAGGACAAATGAATAAATACAAAAAGTTCTTTTTATTGGTTAATACTTTGGTTTTCAAACTATATTAGGGTAGTGCCCTAAGATCAGTTATCCCTGTACTCTCTATCACAACACCCCTTAAGCTTTGCATAAAGCCATGACCTTTGGGGCTATTTCCATCATTATTTGTTTTCAGTTTGCAACCTTTTAGTACTTTCCTAGGTTTCAAAATTAAACAGGAGTCAATAAAAAGCACTGAAATGCTGGCTCTTGAGAGATGAAGGATGCCAAGATGAGTCAGAAGGCCACCCAACATAAGAATGTAGCACTCTAATAAAATTAAAGGAAAAAGGAAACAATCCTTAGAATACCTGCCACTGTGGACACTGATAGCAGTGGCATTTTATCACAATGCAAGATAATTACATTCTGTATGTTCTATTAAAGAGTAAGAAAATGACAAGTAAATTTTAGTAATCTAAAATATTAGCTCTTGGGCAGCCCTGGTGGCTTAGCAGTTTAGCGCTGCCTTCAGCCCAGGGTGTGATCCTGGAGTCCCGGGATCGAGTCCCATGTTGGGCTCCCTGCATGGAGCCTGCTTCTCCCTTCTCCTGTCTCTCTCTCTCTCTCTGTCTCTCATGAATAAATAAAATAAAATAATAAATAAAATAAAATAAAATAAAATAAAATATTAGCTCTTAAGGTAACTAGAATACTTTCATCCTAAGGTAAACTAGCTTGTGTATAAAACTGTCCTTTGAATACTAATTAACTGAGGAATGGATCATTCAAATTTTAGAATTATGACAGGAACCATACCATATACCCTTAGGGCAGAAGGTGCAGAAAACCAATTAGTTTCTTGACTTTCCTTGGACAGTTCCTCATCCCTTAACTAAATAAACACAGAGATATAATTAGAAGATAGTAACTGTCAAGTAATATAATTAAGTATTTAAAAAACAGACTTACCTCCAATAAATCATCTAGGAAGCTGCATGCTAAAATATCTTGAATTTTAATCTTCCCTTTAAAGAAAAAACACAATTTTAAAAAAAGAGGAAAATTTTATAAAGGTATTATTTTAGAAGAGTAATCACACAATTGACCTCTTAAGCCTTCATATTTCTCATCGAGAACAAGTCTCCAGTATATTACATATCAGGGATAACAAATCATATCAGAATAACTGGCTGCTTAGAACTGGAAGGATCCATTGGTTATCCAGTTTGTACATTACTTTAGAGATGAAGAAACTAAGAGGTTAGGTGACATGGCTGGTTCTAGTTGGTGCAAGTAAATCATAAAAGATCTTTACATATTAAAGACGATGTGTTAGAAAAATGACATTTTCAAGACTTTTCTCTAGTTACTGAGATTTAAATAATATCTTTTTAATATCTAAGAATTTCTTTTACCTGTTCTCAGAGGGTCTAAAAAGAAGAAGAACTTCCTAACTGCTGTACAAACATAAAAGGAGTAAAAAGACTTTTCCAGCCCATCTAATTGTGGCAAGGTAGGGATAAGTTCCAGTATGTAGTTTTCTAAGTCCTGAAAGAACAAAAAAAATCAAGACATTAAAGTGTTAACTGTCTGATCTTGTTTCTTCATTAGATACTCGAATGTTGGATTTCAATCCCAAAAAGTATCCAGTTATTAATAATATATTAATGATAAAATCTAACTATTGTTAGTGGTAAAAACTAATATTACGTTTTACCAATTTGCTTTTTATTTCAATTTTAACATTTTTGAATGAGCAATACATTTTACATAATTCCAAATTCAAAAGGAACAAAAAAGGGGTGCCTGGGTGGCTCAGGTCATGATCCCAGGGTTCTGGGATTGAGGCCATTATTTGGCTCCCTGCTCAACAGGGAGCCTACTTCTCCCTCTTCCTCTGCCGCTCCCCCTGCTTGTGCTGTCAAATAAATAAATAAAATCTTTTTTTAAAAAAAAAGGACTTCTTTTTTAAAAATAGCTATGTATTATTTCACTGTTTAGAGGTACTATAATCCATTTAACTAGTCTCCTATTGATGGACATTTAGGTTCTTTCTAATCTTTTGCAATATTAAAAATAATACTATAAGGGCACCAAGATAATTTTTCATTCATAGATGTTATGAGAGAATATGGATATAATTTTTGTAAGTGATATTGCTAAGTCAAAGAATGTGCCTGTTTATAATTCTGACAGGCACTGGCAAACTTCCCACCTCCCCCAAAAAGGCCACCTCCATTTTATACTCCCACCAGCAATGTGAAGGCTAAACTGACAGTTCCCAAATTGTTCCCCAGGAATGCTTCAGTAAACTCATAGGGGTGCAGCAGGATATTTAAAAAACAGTGACATCTGCCAGAGAGTACACAATCAATATATGTTGCCATGAGCTAGAGCTACGAGCTCAAAGTAGTTCACATTTTCAACACTAATGGAGATATATGCTTTCTTTTTTTTAAAGATTTATTTATTTATTCATTCAGAGAGAGGGAAGAGAGAGGCAGAGACACAGGCAGAGGGAGAAGCAGGCTCCATGCAGAAAGCCCGATGTGGGACTCGATCCTGAGGCTCCAGGATCACACCCTGGGCTGCAGGCGGCGCTAAACCGCTGCGCCACGGGGACTGCCCGAGATAGATGCTTTTTGATGACATCAATCTTTGCAAAGGTAGGTTCTTGACGGTTCCTGTGACAAAGCAAGTACTACACAAACGTGTGGAACAAAGCAAGTACTACACAAACAGGAAGGGAGGATGACTATTCAATCTAACTGCCAGGTTTGACTGGCCATACAGTGTGCCCCCTGGGCACAGATTCCATTAGTATTTGTAATTTAAGAATGAAGCAAAAATATGACTTACTTTCAACTTATGTGTATTTTTCTTCAAATGGCTAATATAGTAATAATCTTAATGAATACTTACTAAATTGTTTAGAACTAACAAATGGAACTTTTAGGTATTTCTTTTGATTTAGAGGCACTATGCAAAAATTACTGAGATGCTAAGGGCCCCATGAATTGAGAGTTTGGGAAATCGTGGCCTATTTTATATTCTCTTATTAAGCATTATCAAACTTTCTTTGTCAGCCTGAAAAATTCCTGGCCCTAACATTTATAATACTTATGAGTAACCAATAGTTTTCCTCTGTTTCTTCAATGGTTTTTAATCCTATTAAAACATTACATTCTTTTTATTTTCTCCTTTGAAAAGCTGTTTTTAAAAGTTGGAGGAAAAATCTAAAAAGGAATTTTTGTGGTCAATATATTTTTTTGTGGTCAATATACATTTTAAAAGATTTTTAGTAACACATTATTTGTAAAAACAAACAAAAGCAGAGAAACAAAAACTAATAATCACCTGTAATCCCAACAGGCAGTGATAACTACTGTTAAAATTTTGGTGTCTATTGTAGTTACTAAAGTAGGCAAATACTTACAGATTCCCGAAGGTACCCTTGTCCAGCAACATCATATAAACTGAGTCCTATTCTTGTCTGATGAAGCCAAACTGATAATAAAGAAGATGCAATTTTAATACCTGTCCTTTACCATAAAAGGAGATAAACAGCTAGATTAGTGGGACAAACTAATAACTCTACAAACATACTTCTTCACACATGTTACTTATTCAGTAACCCCAAAGTTATTTGTAACAAAATAGACCAGAGGATTAATGGCAGATATCAATAATTCTACACTGCCTAAAGTGACAATAAAATTGATGCCCCTGAAAATATTCTTTACCCACTAAACTTGGTGTTCCACCAGAAAGGGACAGTGAATGTAATGTTATGCCTATAAATAAAGGTGCATTTATTCTTACTCTACTGAGGTTAATTACTCTGACTAAAAATTAAAGATGGTACACATTGACTTCACAGATCATTATGGAACTCATAGGAATCGTAACTCCAGGTTGTTTAATAAAAGCTCCTTGAATCTGATGCTACAATTCTGAGTTTGGAACTATCCTCTCAGGCAACTCAACCTGTAATACAGCTGACCCTTGAACAATACAGGTTTGAACTGTGTGGGTCAACTTATACACGTCCTCCCCCCTCCCATAAGTACAGTATGGTACTGTAAATATATTTTTTCTTCCTTATGAGTTTGTTTGTTTCTTTCTTCCTTCCTTTCTTTTTCTTTTTAAGTAATCTCAACATTCTATGTGGGGCTCAAACTCCGAGCCCCGAGATCAAGAGTTGCATGCTCCATTGACTGAGTCAGCCAGGTGCTCCACCTCACAATTTTAATAACTTTTTCTCTTGCTTACTTAATTGTAAGAATATAGTATATAATATGTATAACATATAAAACATGTGTTAATCAACTGTTTATGTTATTCGTAAGACTTCCAGTCAACAACAGGCTATTAAGAGTTTTTGGGGAGTCAAAACTTATACTCAGATTTTCTACTGCACAGGATGTCAGTGTCCCAACCCCTTCAAAGGTCAACTGTATATTGGTAAAATAGAATTACTAGCCAATTACATTAAAACTCTTCAGTTTTTGATATATAGCTCTTAGCTAGTATATTTAGGATACATGTTTTGGTTTTGTAATAATGGTTTAGAATAATGAACCCAAATTTACAGTAGAAAATCTCAGCTCTAGTAAGTTCTAGGACAATCAAAATAATAATAATAAAAAAATCTGGGTCAAAAGATAAGAAATTCTACTATTCAGGGGCTCAGTCAGTTAAGTATCCAACTCCTTATTCTGACTCCGGTTATGATCTCAGGGTTGTGATATCCTTCTGGGCACGGAGTCTGCTTGGGATTCTCCCTCTGTTCCAATACCTCTCCCCATGCTGGGTAATGTGTGCTCTCTCGCAAAAAAAAAAAAAAAAAAAAAAAAAAAAAAAAGAAAAGAAAAATTCTGCTATTTATTCAAACTTACCAAGAGAGTTGTTTCACATAAAAGGAATACTGTAAAAGCATGTACCAAAACCTCATTGATTCCCAGATTAGAGTTTAAACACAATAAAAATGAAATCACCTTTTCTCATGACATAATTGAAGAACTGCATGATAGAAATTCTTCCATAAGAGTCTGTATGAAGAAGTTTAGCAAAGACTTTTGCTGTGAAAAACTGCCTAAGGAAAGGAAATAAAGATTAATCTGCCAACATAATATAAAAATGACTTCTATACTGAATTAGCAAACAAGAACATGAATTCAAACAATTAAAAATCAAAATGGGGGACGCCCGGGTGGCTCAGCGGTTGAGCGTCTACCTTTGGCTCAGGGCGTGATCCCAGTCTGGGGATCGAGTCCCACATCGGGCTCCCTATGAGGAGCCTGCTTCTCCCTCTGCCTACATCTCTTCCTCTCTCTCTCTGTCTCTCATGAATAAATAAATAAAATCTTAAAAAAAAAAAAAATCAAAATGAAAAAATTCAAAGAGAGAACCACAGTTCAAAACTTAAAACATTAAGTCATACATTAAGTCATACATCTTCGAATTTTATCATCTAAAGAACAAAAGGTTAAAAAAATCCAAAAAAGAGTAAAAGCATATACTGTTGTAAATAAATGTACTGTATATGTAGCTGTGTAGTATAAAAATATACTATATTATAAGCTATTGTTTCTTTTCATAACTTCATACCAATGTAATTTTCTTGACTAAATAATTTTATTAAATTTCACTTATAACTCAAATGGACTCAAATTGTCAACACTGTTGACTTATATTTTCTTTCTTTCTTTCTTTCTTTCTTTCTTTCTTTCTTTCTTTCTTTCTTTCTTTCTTTCTTTCTTTCTTTATTTATTTATGATAGTCATACAGAGAGAGAGAGAGAGAGGCAGAGACACAGGCAGAGGGAGAAGCAGGCTCCATGCACTGGGAGCCCGACGTGGGATTTGATCCCGGGTCTTCAGGATCGCGCCCTGAGCCAAAGGCAGGCGCCAAACCGCTGCGCCACTCAGGGACTTATATTTTCATTGACATTTATTTCATGCATTTAGAATGCTTAACATACCCCTTTGTTAATTATACTATTCTTACTTGCATTTTGGTCCAGCTTTTTCACCAACCTTCAAGAAATTTTCATAATTAATCATTGCTTCCTCTCCAATCATAGGTGGTGTCTGGTGCTTATCCAGCAAAAACCATAAGTTCTTAGGAGAATTGCAAAAATGAAAATGTTACAGTTAACAAAACAAAATTTAACATTCGTAAAATGTGTTATTTCCATTAAAATGATAATATTAAATCTCTGCTATCAGACTAAGATGAATCTCATTCCCTATTATCCTTTTGATTACTAATAACATAATACAAATAGCTGGTGTTTATTGAATGACTAAGTTTAAAGTTTTCACATATGGTACCTTTTTAATCCATATATCTACTTGATGCAGATAAATACTGTTATCCATGTAACAGAAGAGAATGGAAGCACAGAAATGTTAAGTCCATTGCACAAGATCACAGAGCATGGCTAGGATGTGAACCCCTGAAGTTTGAGCCTAGAGTGGTGGTTCTCGACTTTGGCACCTAGGGACTTAACAAAACAAAACAAAACACAGTATCTTTAGGAGATGGTGCACAGGCAAGCTCTGTAGATGATTTTGGTAGGAATCATTGCACAAGGGCCGGTGCATTCACCCACTCTCCAGTAGTGGCTCCATTAAGACATCCTGAGATCCTCTATGACTTTAGTACAAATAAAGAAATGGCTAACCTCCAAAGCAATCTTTAATCCTATTCTTACCTGTAATTCTTCATTATCTAACAGTTCTCTGCTTTTCCTTTGTAGAAAGACAGCTCTGGATTCCTCTCTTAATTTTTGTAGTAAGACTTCATCTTCGGCTGGCAGCTAAAAATACACTAGAGTTAATTTCTACACTTAAATTCTATACTATTATTGGATCGTGTAAAATATATCCGGCCTCATAAAATAACTATATATTGCACTGCCTCAAATTACTTTTTGTATATCAGTTTTGCTTAACTTCAGGTTATCATTCATTTAAAAAGTTCATTTAACTAAAAGAAATCCACAGAGAATTCAATGATCAGCAAGGCCAGATCCCTGCCTGGAAAGAGCCCAAGTTTCATCTTAAATTCTTAGAGTACTCTTTTCACTATAACCTTAGACTGACATGGAATTATGTTAGGACTAACTGAAGATAGATGGTCTTAGCAAATATGGCTTTGAGCTTGAATGACCTTACTTCTTGGAGACAGTCAAGGCAGGGTCTATTATGTTCACCTCCTAGGCAGAGGGTCTGCCCACTGGAGTGATTTCTGTAAACAGGGCTTTAAAATGACTCATTCCAGCTTGACTTCAATTTGCTTCAAGGATTTATTTCTTCTTAGTCTATATCTCTGTCCTATTAAATGTGACTAAGTAGCCACAGTCCAAATTGGTTCTTTCATTTCCAAGACCTAAGAAGCCATCCCTCCCATCAAAAGGAATGGAAAAGAGGAAGCATTAGGAGGTAAGGCTGGAGCTGAGACTGTGATGGTGCTCTGGTGCCTAGTCAACCAGCTAATCAGCCAAGGAGAGACGTGGTAACCAAAGATGGTAGGTGGTTTCTCCAAAGCAGTGGGAAGACAGAAGAAGAAACAGAAAGAACATCCCATAAATCTACCTCTACAGCCAGGAAATCATGTGGGATCTGGAAGAGGTCACAAAGAGAAGGAAGAGACAGAAGTGGGGAAAAGGTTGGTACTGGAAGTACAGGAAAGTTGAGTCTTAGGCTCAGAAATAGGGTCATGTCAACATCTAAGGGCTGTTTCTGGGTTAGTAAGATACTATTTCATAATCCTGATTAAATGAGATCATGAATATAAAGTGCTCTGAAGTACACTGGCAATCAATAAATGTCAATTCCCTTCCTGCTCCCCCAAACTATTAAAAAATTTCAGTTGTTTAGTTAACTTTATAAGAAAATGTGAAACACATAAAGCAGAAGTACATATGATATGATTCCATTGTTGTTAAATACACACATGCACAGAAGTATGGAGAAGGATTCATTTAGAAATATTTATATCTTTGTGCAATGTTATGGGAAAGTATCAGCTGTTTTTTCTCTTTTCCATGACAACGTGGATTAGTCATATAATTCTTTTTTTCTTTTAAAGATTTTATTATTAAGTAATCTCTACACTCAACATGGGCTTGAACTCACAACCCCAAGATCAAGTCACATGTTCTACCGACCTGGGGGCAGCTGGGTGCCCCTGGTCCTGTAATTCTTAAAAGACTGGGAAACGGTATTACAGAAAGGTTTCCAATAAAAATGGTTCATTTGGAAAAGGCTGGTTCTTGAAGAAGTAAGTTATAACTATTTAGATAATTCACTTATATTAATACATTGCTCCTAAATGCAAGTAAAACAATGGTTACTTTCTTTTTTTTTTTCCTTTTGGTTACTTTCTTTGTAAATAATGTTATAATTGAGTTTAGAAGGTAACAAGTTTAAGAGACACTCCTCTAAAATTCCACAGTTAACTTTCCATTCTGGTCACATTTTACATAATACTAAATAGGTCTTATTCTTTTCAGTAGTCTTCAATTTCAGGTTTATGTAAGTAACTTTCTTAAGATCTTCCCGTTCTCTTTTTTTTAAAGACTTCTTTATGGTTTAATAAAGGAAATATAATTAAGTATAACTCTTCAAGTTTTCCATTTTAATCTATTTTTCAGTTTAAACTTCAGCAAAATGTATTACACCTTAGAACATGGGTAAAAGACAAAGTTAAAATGGTGATCAGCCCAGTAAACCTGTCTTTTGAAAAGCCTGACACAAAATCCAACAGAATACCTACTACTAATATCTTAAGAAAAATCAGGAAGGAAAGGCCTCTAATTCAAAGGGGGCCAAGTAACAACTTTGTGTTCTTACACTGATTTATATCACAACTTGAGATTTTACCAATTCCAAAACAATAAGATCAACTACAATGAAATATACAAAATTTAAATTATAATTCTCTATTTATTTATATAAAAAGATTCTGATCCCATTTTAAAAGTTACTTTTCAGTTATAAACTTTGTGAGACATTTGCTTAGATACCACTTACCCTATAATAAAACCGGGGAATGGTCTTATAGAATTCATTTGTGTTTTTTCTATCTCCTTTCCATTCTGAGTAGTATTTGGTAAACAAATCCATTTCTTCATCTTTTAATTCTTGTTCACTTTTTTTTCCTGGTAACAAAACAAGTTAAAGGGGGAAAAGCACTTTTAAAATCATTATTTTTATTTAGCTTTTTATAGAGAGCAGGGAGGAGGAAAAGCAAAGAGAGAACCTTAAGCAGTCTCCACACCCAGTGCGGAGCCTGATGTGGGCTCCATCTTAAGACCCTGAGATCATGACCTGAACTGAAATCAGGAGTTGGACACCCAACTAAGTGAGCCACCCAGGTGTCCCTTAAAATCAGTTTTTACTATCATGTAATTAAGGTGCAAAAAAGACGTTCAAAATTGTCTTTATACACTGAACATCTATCTTGAAACACCAAGAATCACAAACCTCCCCTGCATCTTCAACCACATCTTAGTTGCTCCCTCCACTTCTTTTTACCTCTATACTTGTCTCTTCCTCAAGTCACTACCTCTCTTACAGACCTCTGGCACATTCATGATTATTCCATCAAAATACCACTAAGTACCTACTATGTACAGAACATTCCTAGGTACTGGGGCTAGCGTGGTGAGAAAACAGACATAGGCCTTGACCTCATGAAGTTTCAGCCTCGCAATCACTGTTCCTCTACCTTCCATCTGAAGCATACACCTCAGGATGCTCTTACCCTCCAGCCCGCCTGCTGCTGGCCTACAGCTGTCTCATTTAGTCAGTCCAGTGCACTGGCACACAGTGTTCTTCACCTCAAGGTCCTGCACTCGTCAAGAAAGGATAAACATTTGTGAATAACTGACACCTCAACTCTGAAGAGGGGTCACCTCTGTCACTTGGTTCCATGGCAAGACCACAGGTCTTATCTGCTCCTAAATATACTGAACTTAAATAAAATCTTTTTTTTTTTTTTTTTTTTAAGATTTTATTTATTCATGAGAGACACACAGAAAGAGAAAGGCCGAGACCCAGGCAGAGGGAGAAGCAGGCTCCCTGCAGGGAGCCTGACGTAGGAATTGATCCCGGGTTTCCAGGATCAGGCCCTGGGCTGAAGGTGGCGCTAAACCAATGAGCCACCCAGGCTGTCCTGAACTTAAATAAAATAAAATCTTAAACTCAAATATACTCAGATAATTCTTTTCCCTGGCAATTCAAAACTTGTCATAATAGCTACACTTCAGCCTCAATGCAATCTTCAATTCTGTGACCTATTTTCTTAATAGTTTATTTTCCACTTCCTGGTCTCACTTCCTTCCAACATGCTTATAGCTGTTGCCCTAAACCTCTATTATGCCCACATTTCTGCCACAGTGCCATATTAATTTGTAACCTTAGGCTGCACTGTTGATTCTCTCATTTTCTGGCCATTCCCTTTTTGTTAATCTTTCTTCCTCATTTCAACTTTTGTAGTTTGACTTCTAAGTCCCAAATATATGTCACTACCCCAAACATTGCTTTTTTTTTTTTTTTTTTTAAGATTTTATTCACAAGAGACACAGAGAGAGGCAGGCAGAGGGAGAAGCAGGCTCCCTGCAGGGAGCCTGCTGTGGGACTTAATCTCAGGACCCCAGGATCATGACCTGAGCCAAAGGCAGATGCTCAACCACTGAGCCACCCAGGTGCCCCCAGACATTGCTCTTGAACTCTAAACTCATACATTCAAAACAAAATATTTTCATCCTCACACTCCCAACACATCTAACATACATTGCTCACCTTACTACTCTTCTTCTAATTTCGTATTTCTATCCCCAGTTAATTGTATTTATCCAGTCACCCAAGCCCAAATCCCAAGAGCAGTTTTCATGATTTCACTCTTTTCCATCCAACATATTCTAGGGACACACATGTATATGTATGAGTGGATGTGTGCACATGTGTCCATACTTACATACAGCTTTCAACAGAGTGTCAGGGAAAGCCTCACTGAGATGTAATGGGGCAAAAAAAACCGAAGAAGGTAAGGAAGCAGGTGATCCAGGTAAATGGAGATGTGCGTACGTACCAGGCAAGGAAATAGCCAGTGCCAGGATCCTAAGATAGGAGTGTGCCTGGTGTATCCAAGGAAGAAGGCAGCCAGTGTGGCTACAGCAGAATGAGGCAGAAGAAAGAGTAGATGAGGGAAGGCAGATAACAGGAGTAAACGCCACTAGGTCATTAGAAAGACAGTGGCTTTTATTCTGGTGAGGAAGAGAGCAACCAGAAGCAATTAGAAGGCTAAGGCAGTGATCCAGGTGACAGATGGTGGTGGCCTGGACCAGGGTGACTGCAATGAAGTGGTTTGGGAGTAAATACTCTGGTTATATTTTCTTTTAAGTCTCAGGATTTTCAGACACACAGGATGTGGATATCAGAGAAAAAGAGCAGTTGAGATCTCCAAAGGTTTTGACCTGAGCATATGGGGAAAGCTATGTGTGAGCAACTTAGAAAGGAGAGCAGGAGTTCAGTTTTGGACAAGTTAAGATTAAGATACCTATTAGAACCAAGTGGCCATGTCAAGTAGGCAATTACGATATATGAATCTGGCATTTGGAAAACAGACAAAAATTTAGGAGACAAAAATAAATATACGGTATTTAAAGCTGTAAGAATGAATGGCTAATTTCACCATGAAGGTGAGTGTAGATAGCTCTTGGGCACTTCAATGCTAAGCTGTTGGGGAGAAGAAAACACAAAGACTGAGAAGAGATGGCTGGCTGGTGGGGTAGGAAGAAAACTAAAGGAGTTAAGTCACCCAGAAACCAAGAGAGGAAAGGATGTTTAGGAGGAGAGTGAACAACTCAATCCCTGGCAGGGACTGCTGGCTGGTCAAGTAAAGTGAGGACTAAACACCGACCACTGGAACAACAATGGAGATCACTGATGATCCTGACAAAAACAGCACAGATTTAAGCAACAATCCTTTTAACAAAGCATTGGTGTAAGGCGGGGAGCAGGGAAATGAGGCAGAGCTAGAGGCCGAAATAAAGACAAGAAAGTTTCTTTAAGGTGAGAGAAACACCACCATATTCATACACTAACAGGGCTGACTGGGGAAGAAAAATTGATGCAGGAGAGAGGGGACAACTGTAGGAGTATATCTTCAAGTAGGCAAAAAGGGGATCTAGCATACCAATGAAGGAAAAGCCTTAAATACACATTGTACAACCTAAATGATTTACTTACTATTTTATCTCTCCCAACACTAAAGCTTAAGTTCCACAAGGACTTTTGTCTGTTTTGTTTACTCCTATAGCCTAAAAAAGTTCTTGGCATATAACAGGCACAAACATAGAGAGGATTTAAGAGTGAAGAAGAGGAGAGAGTACAAATACACGTGACTTTTTGGATAAGTTTTCCTATAAGGAGTGCAGAAAAATGCAGCAAAAACTGGAGATGTGAAATGAAATGATTTTTTTTACATGGAATTATTATAGTTTGTCAGAGCTGATGGAAATGATCCAGTACAGGAGGAAGATTTGATGATACATAAAAGATAAGACAGTGAAGTCACTGGATAAAAGAAAGGGAACAGTATCTAGTGTTGGAGTGGAGGAATTGTCTCAAACAGGAGTGTGGACAGTTCATTTTGAACAGAAAAGGCAGAGTTTACAGGCATCTATGGTGGTGAAAGGGCTGACAGAAATGGTTACGTGGAACAGGTGAGGGTTTTCTTTGCTTCGACTTTCTCAAATACATACACAAGTTCATCAACTGAAAACAAGGAGTAGGTAGGACATACCGAAGAACTGGAGGTCTGGAAGATGAGAACTGCCTCAGAGTAGAGGAGAATGAATAGGGAAATGTGGAATATGTGTCAATAAAGAACTGAAACACTTACGTGGTTAGTGGACATGAATTCAAAGTGAGGCAATTGTCCATGGTTCCGTTTTTCTCCAGCCACTTTTGGCTGTCCCAAGGGCACGTGTGGAATGAGAAAGATAGTTTTAACCCGGCTGGTTAACAAGCCAGTGTGAAGGAGAAGGAAAAGAATAAGGAAAAATAAATTATGGAATCTAAAATGGATAAGGGAAGTGAAAAGTGTGAGAGTAAAAAGGCGTAAGACCAATGGATTATAGGTTGTAGTAGGATCGAAGAGCTGTTGGAAGCAGGGTTCTCAATTATTCCTCAAAAGCCGAAGTCAAAGCCACGTGAGTGGTATGATAGCTCTTCTTCATTCCGGAATCCTCCTCCCGGTAAGGCTGGGTCAAACCTCTCAGTGCCCCTTAGCCACGTCCCATCTGCCTTTGTCAAGGGAGCTTTCACAGAAGCGTAAAGTGCGGCTCCCAGTAGCTTCTCCTCCCGGATCTCCCTCAGGAGTTTACGGCCGGCCTATCTCCCAGAGCGGCCCCTCTCAAACTCACTGTTTGTACGGGTGTTGGGCATCGCTAACCGCCGGCGAAGAATCTCTTTCCAGTCCATGGCTGACTCCCGCGCAGCAGCTCCTGCATTTGCTGTTTACTAACCGCTCCACCCCCTACTAGCTCAGACAGCAATCACTGCCCAGCCCCGTAAAGGTCAGGAACGCTCAACCGCCATCTTGGGCATGGGCGGAAGTCGGCTAACGAGGCAAGAACCGGTGACAGCCGCTGCAGAGAATACGGCCATCACGTTACCCGCAGGGAAAGCCGACTTGAAACAGATGGGAAAAAATGATCTTCTCTGAGGCAGGGCCAAACTTCACCAAGTCCAATTTTAAAGGTGCAAGATAAGGAAACCCGCGTTTTATTTCTCTAACTTGGGACGTTGGCGCGTGTGTACCACGTGACTCAGAAGTCCTTTGGTGTTTCCGGCCGGATGGAAGAGACTTCTTGCTTCACAAATTTTTTTTCTTTCTTTTTTTTTTTTTTTTTGCAGTTTATTTATTTATTTTATTGGAGTTGAATTTGCCAACATATAGCATATCACCCAGTGCTCATCCCGTCAAGTGCCCTCCTCAGTGACAATTTATTTTCCTTGCTCATTGCGGATCCCTAGAAGTCCTAAAGTTTCCTTGTACATAGTAGACGTCTTCAACAGCCCTTTCTGCCAAAACCTTCAAAATTGTCTTTCCTTTTTTTTCTTCTTTTTTTTTTTTAATCGCCATCCGGCCCGGCGGAGCGCCTGCGTGTGATTCAGCCACTCTCCGGTCGCCGGAGCCCTCGCTGTGCATTGTGGACGCGGTAGTCCCGCGGGGCTTATGGTTGCTTTAAACGTGAGCGCGGAGGTGAGTTGTTGATCGGAGTGAACTTCGTTTGTGATCTGTCCCTACACGGCCGGCAGTGCCCTTCGTAGACCTATCTTCCTTACTTGAATTATTGGCTCGGCTCTCTCCCCATCTCCCTCGCCCTCATATCCTCACCTGACGCGTTTGGCGGCTTGCTGGGGTTGTTATGCCGGCCCAGGGCCCCTAGATTTTTGACTTTTGCCGCTGCCCTTGCTGCTCCTAGGTGTGGGGTTGGGAACGCCGGGTAGGGGTTTTCGACTTTGCGCCCCTCCTTCAGCAAGATCCCATGGGATCCTGCCTCTTTTCAGGGGCAGTCGTGATCCATGAGAATCAAACTGGACAGACCTCCTTGTGCTTTTTCCTCAGGTTCACAGATTCGGATATATCAGGCACCGAAGGATTCCTGCCCTGTCTCCTGGTTCTGGGACTTGCGACCGAGGTCGGATTTATTTCCCCGGCTGGTTATTTAATGGAGAACTCACCAGACTCCGTTGTATTAAGTAGCCCCCAAAGCAGATCCTTGATCTGTGTCTGAGAAACTGAAGATCATCTTTTAAGAAGTTGTTGTGCTTCGATTCTCCACACCTTCACTCCCAATTCCTTAATTATTCTATAGAAGTAGGGGTTTTTTGACATCTATCTGGTGCTGGTCTCACTGCATGATGACTTTCTGTTTCACTGGTATTCGAAGCTTTCCTAAGCTTTGGAAGAGCAACCCATACCTTGGCCTAGGCCCAGGACGCTCTTTTCTCTCTCTCTTTCTCGAAGACTGTTATGGCATCCGGAACCAACAGAAGTGGTTTTCTCTTAAAACAGTGTCTGCACAGAATACTAAAGCAGTGAATCTGCTGATCGCCAAGGCCAGATATCTTAGAAATGAAGGCAGTAGTAAGCAAGTTTCTTCTGATACCCATCTTTTTGCAGCTGGAGCGGCTAAGAAGAGATCACAGATGAATCCTCATAGGAAAGATGATGCCTTGCCACCTGTGAGGAATACTATTCAACTCCCAACAAAACCTTTGAATTCTGAAGAGTGGGATAGACTCAAGGAAGATTTCAAAGGAAGGGCTAATTTTGAAAGTTGGATCATTTCTCAAATGGCTCAGTCCTGTAGCTCTGTGGATGTCGCCAAATCTCTGTTAGCCTGGGTAGCTGCAAAAAACAATGGTATTGTAGGCTATGATTTGCTGGTCAAGTATTTGTATCTCTGTGTCTTTCATAAGCAGACATCGGAAATTATTGATGTGTATGAGATCATGAAAGCCAGATACAAGAGATTAGAATCTGGAGGGTATACTCTTCTCATCCAGGGATTAATCCACTCAGACAGATGGAGAGAAGCCTTGTTATTGTTAGAAGATGTCAAAAAAGTCATGATCCCTTCAAAAAAGAACTACAATGATTGTATTGAGGGAGCCCTCCTTCATCAAGACGTAAACCTAGCTTGGAATTTGTACCAGGAATTGTTAGGTTATGATCTTATTCCTATGTTGAAAACTTTAAAAGCATTCTTTGATTTTGGAAAAAACATAAAAGATGATCAGTATTCAAACAAGCTATTTGACATTCTTTTGTATCTAAGAAATAATCATCTATATCCTGAGGAGTCATTTGCACACAGTATAAAGACATGGTTTGAGAGGTAATTTTGATCTTTCTTTATGTGTATGTTTTCATTTTGGTATCTCTACCTAAAAGCAGCCACCTCCTTTTTTTGTTGTTGCTGAAAATTACGCTATTCAAATTATACTTTTCCTTCTCTCAGATTTGTTTCCCTTTAGAGACAAAATTTTCTTACTCTTAAAAAAAAAGTGATGGCAGAAACAAGTTCTCTTCTCCATCACGTAAAAGAGAAATTGTTGGCCACTTGTATGTTTTCATGGTTTCTTTTTCCTTTGTAGAAGGATCATCAGTTTTTTTCTGAGGTGTTCAGTATGATGTAATTACAGATAGCACTTGTGACTGGAGTTCATAGCAAGAAAACTGGAGCTGTTTTGGGATCATATTAGTATTTAAGAAGTTTTTCCTAAACCTAGTGACTGGTATCTGTTTAATCTATGCATTTCATTAACTTGGATGGTTAGAGCAGATAGGGGGACCTTAATCAGACATGATTGATATACAAGTGTTAAAAATGGAAAGTCTCATTGTTCCAGTTCATTGTGGACCCTTCCATCATCCATTTGCTCTCTCCAAGGCTCTCTGCTTTCCCTTTGCTTTTATTCATGTTACTGGCTCTCTGCCTAATTATTGCTTCAGTCTTTATTTGCTTATTTCCTCACTACTAATTTATTCCTTTTCTGTTTTTCTCTTTTCTACTACATATCTTCTTTACAGATCTTTAAAGTAGCAACCATGCTACTTATTATTTATTTAACAAAGTTATTGACTATCACTGAAGGAGCTAAATTGTGAAAATTTTGAATGCCTAGGATTTTAGATTTTATTGTTACCTTGGAGTAGAGTTTTAGAAAAGTAACTGCCTAAACAAAACCAAGGGTTGGAGAGGGATTTTTTTTTTTTTAAATTTTTATTTATTTATGATAGTCACAGAGAGAGAGAGAGAGAGAGGCAGAGACACAGGCAGAGGGAGGAGCAGGCTCCATGCACCGGGAGCCCAACGTGGGATTCGATCCCGGGTCTCCAGGATCGCGCCCTGGGCCAAAGGCAGGCGCCAAACCGCTGCGCCACCCAGGGATCCCTGGAGAGGGATTAAGATTGGAAATAGGGAGATCTATTTGGAGGCAATTGTAGGTTTGAATGAGAAATGACAAGGTCTTGAATTAAGAACCAAGGAAGGAGAGAAGGCAAGCGAATCAATAGGAATCAATAGGAACTGATAGTGTATATAAGAGGAAAGAAAGGATAAGTTGATAAATCAAGTAATTTTGAATTCCTTCAAGGCACTGTGGGTGTTTGGTGATATAAAATCTCTTATGATGGAATTCACAACCTAATTGGGAACATAGTACTTGACAGTTAATAGTAGTATCTAAGAAGATGGTATAGGGGGAGAGGTTACTTTGTGCAGGAAGAATCTCCAGTAGCTTTATGGAGAAGGTGAGAACTGAGTTTGATTTAGAGGTTACACTATTAATGTCAGCTTCCGAGTCCCCTGAAGGTAGATTTAGACTTGAAGATGAGGGTTGGATGACCAGAAAAGTGAAGGGAAGAATGGGGTCCAGAGTAGGGTACTGTCACCGCTTTAGCTCTGTCACAGTGTATCACCCACTCTTCTAATTAAACCATTCTAGGGAAATATCCTAAACTTTTCAGAGCTCTTGCCTACTGGGTTTCTAAATAAAATGCCTATCTTTTGGTTCTGGAGGAATCTGACCTTCAAATGATCTGGTTTTGCAATCTTTTTTTTGTAGTGTTCCTGGAGAACATTGGAAAGGACAGTTCACAACAGTCAAGAAAAGGTAAAGCCCAATATTTAATTTTTAGCTTGCTTGATGCAGGTAGTAAGTTTTGTTGCTACTGATCAAAAAATTTTTGAGAATACATTAGAGATAGGATAATTAAGAGCGTACCCCAGAGAAAAGCCATGTTTTGCATGTAGAGAACTTGTAGTGCTCAAAATGTTTTTCTCATAAGGTGGTGGGAACCTTGTGTGAAGCCTCAGAGATCTTTTCCTGTACAGATTTGGGACCTCGTTGTGTTTTGGGAATGACTTTAAAAACTATCTGGATGCCCAGCAGTGTACTTTTTTGGGTTTTCTGGCGCACCTAACGTGTGTTATCAGGTTTATAAGAAATTGGATGCATGTGATGATCACAAAGATTGTAATGTTCTTTTTTCATTACTTTTCAATTTCCTCTTGTTTAAGGATTATTCATTTTAGAAAAAGTTCTTTTCCGGGATACCATTTAACCCAAATTACTGTAATTACAGTGGTCAGTGTTTGGGCTGTGGAAAAACCATAGAATCTATTCACCTGAGTTCAGAAGAGTATGAATCTCTCAAGGGAAAAATCATGAAGGATGTGATAGATGGAGGTGATCTATACAAAAAGACAACACCTCAGGTGAGTCCTGAACAGGTTTTCTTTTTTGGATTGCTTGTCCAGAGTAGGATTGGCAATTTTTTTCTGTAAAAGACCAAATAGTAAATGTTTGAGGCCTCATGGGTCATATTGTCTCTTGCAACTTTTCGACTCAAAATACATTACATAAGTGAATGAGCATGGCTGTGTTCTACTAAAGCTATATTTATGAAAATAAACTGTGGGTTGGATTTGGCCTGCTGGCTATAATTGCCAACCTTCAGGAGAGACTGCTTTAGAATTTATTTATTTTTTTAAGATTCTATTTATTTATTAGAGACAGAGAGAGAGAGAGAGAGAGAGAGGCAGAGACACAGGCAGAGGGAGAAGCAGGCTCCATGCAGGGAGCCTGACATAGGATTCGATCCCGGGTCTCCAGGATCACGCCCTGGGCTGAAGGCGGCACTAAACCGCTGAACCACCAGGGCTGCCCTAGAATTTAATAGAATAATTAGGGTAGACTATCATCCATCTAATGGAGTCAGTCCTGTTTTATCGAGGCACAGATCCATTGAAGTCAAAGAGATAGGTGTTCATTTTCTAAGTATTTTAGAAAATTGTTCAGTAACTCCCATGAAAACATGGTTTCTCATAACTTTCCTAATCCAGAGTTTAAGGTAGCTTGACAGAATTATTTCCAGATTTTCTTAATATTGAATTTGATTCTGTAAGTCATTTTTAGTAGCTTCATTTTAGCTAATCTTCAGTACTTTATATTGGTTTACTAAGATTAAGTGAAGAACTAAAATGCTTTTACCTTGGAGAAAGGTTGCTTATCATCTTAGTAAGAGCTTTTTCTTCAGGATACCAAATAAAAACAAGAAGTGAAAATTGTTCTTCCTTCTTATCTTGACTTAAAATTGTCACAGAATGCCCCTAGATCATATGAAGACCTTTAATCTTCAAAATAAAGTGAAAATATGGTCCATAAAAACATTAGCTTCAATTTATGGAGTACCTTTTAGCTGATTTTATTGATGAAATTAGAGTTAAGATGCATGAAGTGACACTAAGTACTTTTACATTCATTATCTTATATCTTATTTAATCCTTATAACTGTCCTGTAAGGTACTATTTTATTTCTCTTTTACAGATAGAGTGATTGAGACTTGGGAGGTTAAGTCTGCCCAAGAACACCTCACTAATAAAATCTAGGTCTGACTGACCCCAAAACCTTTGCTGTCATACTCTATTGCTTCTCATTGTATGAAAAGTTACAGTGACAATCCATAGTTCCTTATATACCTGACAGCTAGCTGGTTGTAGCAGCTCTTAATGCTTTAGGAATTTCAACTAGCTGAAATATGATTTGAACAGATAAATTTCTTTTCTCTCATAAAACATCTGTTGAACACTTACATGTATTTTCTGAAGTAGATGTTAAGATAGTTGCAAGGTTGGGACGAAGCCTGTCTGGCTCAGCGGTT
Source organism: Vulpes vulpes (assembly GCF_048418805.1). Taxonomy (NCBI): domain Eukaryota; kingdom Metazoa; phylum Chordata; class Mammalia; order Carnivora; family Canidae; genus Vulpes; species Vulpes vulpes. The sequence continues at coordinate 75,051,980 of NC_132785.1, forward strand.
GAGCATCTGTCTTCAGCTCAGGGCATGATCCAGGTCCTGGGATTGAGTCCCACGTGGGGCTCCCTATGAGGAGCCTACTTCTCCCTCTGGCTATGTCTCTTCCTCTTCCTCTTTCATGAATAAATAAACAAAATCTTTAAAAAAAAAAAAAGACGCAAGGTTGTGTGCACATCATGCTGTTTGTTACCAAAGACTTACCATTTCTATTGTGGACTAATTGAATAGTCTTCCCACCTTTCAACTTTTTACTTAACAAAAAGAAAAGATGAAAGACTATAGACAATGGACATCTACAAACTCTTCATTTTGACGTAACCAGTTATTACTATGCCATTTATGCTTTATCTCCATATATGCTTTTATAAACCATTTAAAAGTAGGTTGTAGACACACGACCTTAAATGTTTCAACCTGTATCTTCTTTTGTTTTTTTTTTTTAAGATTTTATTTATTTTATTCATGAGAGACTTACAGAGAAAGAGAGGCAGAGACACAAGCAGAAAGAGAAGCAGGCTCCGTGCAGGGAGCCCGATGTGGGACTCGATCCCGGGTCTCCAGGATCAGGCCCTGGGCTGAAGGCGGTGCTAAACCTGTGAGCCACCAGGGCTGCCCCTCAACCTGTATCTTCTAAGAATAAGAAAATTCTGTAATTAAATATTATTATCAGGTTTCAGAACCTTAGCATTAATTCAGTGTCATTTAATAAAAGGTACATTTTCAAATTTTCCCAGTAGTCCCCCTGAAAAGTTATATTTTATAAATATAGGAATTATAAAAATATTTTATATTTTGTATAAAATATAACTTTTCCCACTCTGATCCAGGATTCAGCTAAGACTTACTCATTGCTTTTGGTGGTTATGTATCTCTAAATTGAGAACAGTGCCTCCCACATTGCCTTTTTAAGTTTTTATGACATTGATTTTTTGGAAAAGTTTAGATATTTTGTCTTGTGCAGGGCTTCTCAAACTTTGTACCTATGAATCACTTGAAGATCTGGTTAAAATATAAATTATGTCTGAAGTGGGGCCTGAGAGTCTATATTTTGAATAAGCTCCCGGATGAGTGATTCTGGTCTTTAGACCACATTTTGAGCAGTAAGACTGTGGACTAATTGTCTGATTGTTTTCTCCTCCATTAATTCAGCATAAAAGCTTTGGGGTATATTGCACAGGTAATGTATGCTCATTGCATCACTGCAATCATATAGTATCAGGTTATTCTCACTATTGATGCTAGGTTCCATCACTTGATTAGGAGGGCAACTGCCAGGTATCTCTATTGTAAAAGTAAATTTTTCCCTTTGTAATTTTTTTTAAAGATTTTTATTTATTTGAGAGAGAGAGAGAGCAAGAGCACATGCATAAGTGGAGGGTAGAGGCAAAGAGAGAGGGAGAAACAGACTCCCCACTGAGCAAGGAGCCCAATGCAAGGCTCGATCTCAGGACTCTGAGATTATGACCCGATCCAAAGGCAGATGCTTAACTGATTGAACACCCAGGTGTACCTCCCTTCATAATTTTTGTAATTAAAATTTAAGTAACCTGTGAAGTAGTACTTCAGGCCTATACAGATGTCCTGTTAACTCTTCACCCAGTGTTTTTTACATCATGGAGATGATTTCTACTTTTGGAGATTGCGAAGAGTGATTTTCTAGTTATTTCATTCCTTCCACATTTTTTAACTGGTGTTATTCTCTAAAAGATTTCTCCTTTTTTCTGTTCTAGACCTAAGGACTATTTTTTTTTCTTAATTAATTGTGTTAGGATCCATTACCACCATCATTATTCTTTTTTGATGCTCAAATTGCCCGGGTTTGTCCTTTGGGAGCCCCTTCAAGCTAGTTCCTGTGTCTTTTTGACATTTCCTCCACTATCAGTTTTTGCCCCCCGTTTTTGCACTTCTCTTATTTCTGGCACAAGATGTCCCAAGCTCTCACCTTAAAGTTCTTCTGCCTCAGTTATGGAATCAAATTGAATACTTTGGTTTGACACTTGTCAATGATTAAACATTGCTATAATTCCTTTTTAATGTATATTGCTTTGATTCTATCTTAAGAGAAAGAAGATTTTATTAGTTTTCTCTGTTGGCAAAGACTTAGAACCAAGAGCAAATCTTCTTGGAGAGTCTTATACTGTAAGAGGAGTTGCAGGCTCTAGACTATGGTGAGAATAACAAAGAGTAGTCATACATTTAATTACTATAACTCACAAAGCAACTGGATATATTCACAGAAGGATTGGAACATTTTTGGTCAAGGGAAATGATTTCCTCTTTTTTTCTTTCTAGGTATGCTTCCCTTTTCCCTCCTGAGGGTCTCCAATCCTGTATTCCATCTCTTGTCACTGCCTTTCACCTTCAGGCTATTAACATAATAATAATTGCTACCATTTATGAAATATTTGCCACATGTCAGGCACTTCTAGATCTGTTACACTCAAAACAGCCTTGAAAGGATTTCAATATTTGAATATGGGGAAGCTCAAAACAAGCAATGTATCCATGATTAAAGAGCAATGAAGAAAGACATATGATACAGTTGGATTGTTGAGGATTTGGTTTTTGTAGTATTAGTGAGGTAGAAGGGACAGGGATGGATCCAGAGCACTGCTGGTAGGTTGGAGTAGAAGCAACTCTTTTTCTGGGACTAGAGGGAAGGAAGTTAAGGATAGTAGATAAGTTAAGTGTTTGGGTACAGCAAAAAATTGAGAACATATATTCATACCTCTTAATTTCTCTGAAGAGTCTGAGGCAAATTGGTCATTTGAAGTTAAGAGAAAGTGTGAGAGTCTAAGCCTAAGGGACCTTGGGGAGAGTTTTAAGCATTGGAAGTTTGAATTATTTGTGAGAGGATTGGGGAAGGTATTGCTGGGTGATGCTGAAGCCCCAGTTGAGGCTGGAGAACGTAAGTTTGTAATGGCATTGATCTGTGAGACATTTTCAGCAGTCCTGGGCCATCCAGATGTAGGAATGGAGAAGGCAGACAGATGGGATGATACAGGATTTGCTGGTCTGGTACAGTTGGAAAACGAGTTGAGAGTGTAGATGAGAGGATGGCTCAATTAAGACCATGGTATCAAGCTTGATAGGAAGTAAAGATGGGTGGGAGCTCATGGATTAGGAAACAATAGATATAAAATTGGATTGGAGGCTCATGGAGGTTGAAGAGCAAGCATAAAAGGAGAGTGACAAGCAGGAGATTTTGATCAGTGTATATTAGAGTTTTGATTTCAGAGGTAGAATGCTCTGCAATGTAAGAGTGTGAGAGTTAAACAGCTGAAGAAGCTTAGAGCCAAAAGTGCTAGATGGTCATCCACAGATTTATTGAGTGTTTACATGATAATTTTTTTAAATAATAATTACAACCACATTTATAAAATGCTTATCAGATGCCAGGTAATGTGCTTTGTTACCCTAGGCTAGTGATGAAGAACTGAATCAGGTAGCAAATTTTTTATAAATGTAGAAGTGCCTGAGATGACACAAGGTGCTAACAAAGAGGAGGAGTCATCAAACTGGTCTGCAGACCAAACTCAGCTCACCACATGTTTTTATAAATAAAGTTTTATTAGAATACAGCCACAGTGATTCATTTATATATTGTCTGTAGCTGCTTTTGTTGGGTACCTATAAAAGAGATCATGTGGCTCATAAAACCTAAACTGACATCTGGCCCTTAATGGAAAAATTTGCTGGCCCCTGATATAGATGACTATCATATAAACTCCAGTTGAGGTAAGGAGTGGAGATATAGTGACTTTGAAGGAGTAATGGGTACTAGAAGAGGGTCTCTTCTTTCTTTTCAGTCCTATAGCATGTTTTGAGAGAATGGGTTACATAAGAACTAAGTAGCTGAGAAGTTACTGATAACCTCAGGAAGAGCAGTTTCAGTTGTACATTGGGGTCCAGAGCCAACTAAGTTAGAGCAACTCAGTGAACACACACTGAGTGTAAACTATACTTTTGAGAGGTTTAGATGAAAATAACAAGAAATGGGATAGTTGTGGCTGGACGATGGTAGAGTTCAAGGGAGGATATAGGGACATGGGAGAGACTTGTGCAGTTTAGGAGAAGAAAGGGTGTCAATAAAGATAAAAATGTCAAATTAGCAGGACAGGTAAGAGAGAACGGATTACAAATGAGCAAGGTATAGAAAGAGGGGCTGCCAAAAAGGGCACAAATGGGGAAGTTAGAAATGAGAGCCCTCATTTGAGACTACAGAAAAGAAAGTGGAGATGAGTGCTGATATACACATATGGGCAGAGGAAGAGAAGTTTGAGGGAAATGACACCTGAGTTAAATGGGTACTAGGTAAGAGATTGGAATTAAGTGGAAAGTCTAGTCAACACTAGATGGGAGTCACATCTTTGTCTACTTAAAAACAAAGTATGGTGCTAGCTGACCTCCATAAGCACATAAAATGAGAATTATCAAAATTATTTCAGGCTTAGGGGTGCCTGGGTAGCTCAGTCAGTTAAACACATGCCTTCGGCTCAGGTCATGATCTCAGGGTCCTGGGATCGAGCCCTGCGTCAAGCTCCCTACTCAGCAGGGAGTCTGCTTCTCCCTCTTCCTCTGCCCCTCCCTCTGATCCTGTTCTCTCTTTATCTCTCTCAAATAAATAAAATCTTAGAAAAAATTATTTCAGACTTATGTTTTCATCAAATAGAACTCTTTTGTTCAAAACAAAGTAAATGAGATGGCACCCTCTGATGAAGTGGTTTTCAACCTTGGCTACTAGTTAGAATAGTTTGGAAGATGCCAAAAAATTAGTGATACCTGGACTCTACCCCCTATAGATTTTGATTTTAAGTGTACAGTTCAGTGATATTAAATAATTCAAATTAATGTGTAACCATCACCACCATCCATCCCCATAACTCTTTTCATCTTGTAAAACTGAAACTGTACCTGTTAAACAATAACTCTCCATTTTCTCCTTCCTCCCAGCCACTGGCAACCACCACAGTACTTCGTGTCTTTGTGATTTTGGCTGCTGCAAGTAGCTCATATAAATGGAATCATATAGCATTTGCCTTTTTGACTGGGTTATTTCACTTAGCATAAAGTCCTCAATGTTTATCCGTGTTGTAGCATATTGCAGAATTTCCTTCCTTTTTAAGGCTGAATAATATTCCATTGTATGTATTTTTTTAATCCATTCATCTGACAATGAACACTTGAGTTGATTATACAGTTTAGCTATTGTGAATAATGTTTATGAGCATGGGTATACAGATATTTCTTTGAGACTCTGTTTGCAGTTCTTTTGGGTATATACCTAGAAATATGATTGCTGCATCATATGCTAAATCTATTTTCAACTTTTTGAGGAACTGTGTTTACAGTGGCCACATCATTTTACATTCATACCAACAGCTCACAAGGGTTCCAATATCCACATCCTTGTCAACACTTACTGTTTTCTGGTTTCTTTGGTTGTTTTATAGTATCTAGTCTAATGGGTACGAGGTGGTATCTCATAGTTTTGATTTGTATTTCCGTAATGGTTAGTGATGTTAAGCATCATTTCATGTGCTTATTGGCCATTTGTACATCTTTGGAGGAATGTCTATTCAATTCCTTTGCCCATTTTTGAATTGAGTTTTTGTTTTTTGTTGTTGAATTTTAGGTAGTCTCTATATATTCTGAATATTAGTTTCTTATCAGATAATATGATTTACACATATTTTTCCCCATTCTATGGGTTGTCTCTTTACTCTGTTGTGATAGGGTCTTTTGATATACAAAATTTTTTAAATATTGTGAAGTCCAGTTCGTTTATTTTTGTTACTACATGTCTTTGGTGTCATAGCCAAGAAAATCATTGTCAAATTCAGTGTCATGCTGCTTTTGTTCTATGTTTTCTTCTAAGAGTTTTGCTCTTTTAGATTTTATGTTTAGGTCTTTGATTCATTTTAAGTTTCATGTTTGTATAGGGTGTTAGGTAAGGGTCCAGCTTCATTCTTTTTGTATGTCAATATCCAGTTTTCCCAGCACCATTTGTTGAAAAGACTGTCCTTTGCCCGTTGAATAGTCTTGGCACCCTTGTTAGAAATCATTTGACCATACATGAGAGGGTCTGGGTTTATGTCTGTTCTCTTGGTCTATATGTCTGTTTTTATGCCAGTACTACACGGTTGTTTTATATGTTTTTTTTCAAAGATATTATTTATTTATTTATTTATTCATTCATTTATTTATTTATTTATTTGAGACGGGGTTGGGGAAGACCATGAGCAGATGGAAGAGCAGGGGAAAAAAGACAAGCAGATGCCGTGCTGAGCTTGGAGCCTGCTACAGGGCTGGATCTCAGGACCCCAAGATCATAACCTGAGTAGGAATCAAGAATTGGATGCTTAACCAACTGAGACACTCAGGCACTTCCAGAACTATATTGCTTTGATTACTATAGCTTTGTAGCAAGTTTTAAATTCAGGAAGTGTGAGTTTTGTTCTTTTTTAAGATTGTTTTGGTTATTCAGGGTCCCTTGAAATTCCATATCAATTTCAGGATGAGTGTTCCTATTTCTGCAAAAAAATATTCCTTGGATTTTGATAGGGATTGTATTGAATTTGTCGATTGCTTTGGGTAGTGTAGATGTTTTAACAATAGTAAGTCTTCCAGTCCACGAACATGGGTTGTATTTCCATTTATTTATGTCTTTAATTTCTTTTAGCAATGTCTAGTAGTCTTCACTGTAATGTTTTTTAGCTTCTTGGTTAAGTTACATCCTAATTATTTAATTCTTTTTGATACTATTGTAAATAGAATTGTTTTTGTCATTTATTTATTTTTTAGATTGTTCATTGTTAATAGAAATGCAACCCAATTTTTGTATGTTGACTTTGTAATCTGCTACTTTGCTGAATTGATTTATTCTAGCAACTTTTTTTGGTGTGGAATCTAGGATTTTCTGGATAAAAGATCAAATCATCTGCAGACAAAGATAATTTTACATCTTCCTTTCTAGTTTGGATGCCTTTTATTTCTTTTACTTGCTTAAATTGCTTTGGATAGAACTTCCAGTATATATTTAAATAGAAGGGGTGAAAGCAGGCATCCTTGACTTGTTCCTGATCTTACAGGAAAAGTTTTCAGTCTTTTGCCATTGAGTATGATGTTTGCTGTGGGTTTCTCATATATGACTTTTACATTGAGATAGTTTCCCTCTATTTCTAGTTTTTGATTTTTTTAATCATGAAAAGGGGCTTTTGTCAAATGCCTTTTCTGCATCAATTGAGATGATCTTGTGTCTTTTTTTCCCTTCATTCTGTTGATGTGGCCTCTTACACTGATTGATTTCGTATGTTGAATCATCCTTCTATTCCAGAATTAGATCCCACTTATATAGTGTGTAATCCTTTTATTATACTGCTGAATTTTGCTTGCTAGTATTTTGTTGAGTATTTTTGCATCAGTGTTCATGGAGGATCTTGGTCTATAGTTGTATTGTCTTTCTCCGGCTTCAGTTTCAGTGTAACACCAGCCTCAATGAGTTGGGAAGTAGTGTCTCTCTCTTTCAGTTTTTTTGGAAAAAGTTTGAGAAGGATTGATATTAATTCTTTAAATGTTCAGTAGAATTCACCAGTGAGCCATCAGACCCAAGGCTTTTTCTTGTTGTTGGGAGATTTTTTTACTGATTCTGTTTCCTTATATATACAGGTATATTCATATTTCTTTTTATTTGTGATTATGCTTTGTTGCTTGAACCTCTGATCAAAAGCAGCAATCGGCAGAGCATAGATCCCCAATATTTGGAGAACAGGATCTTTTTTGTCCATCCTGGTTCCCATAATGCATATGCAAGCTGCTTTAGGAACATGGTAGCTGCCTGCCATTTGGCTTGGGATGAGAGATGAGTAGCTGCTGCTGCACTAAGAGCTAAAACTGGACAAAATTAAGGATAGTTTTGCATCCAAGTCTTCCTCTGCAATTTGCAAGCCTTCCACAGACTCCAGAGTTCCAAAATAGTTACATCAGACAGTTTCTGTCAGTGTAATTGTTGTCTAGGTGGGAGAGACAGATTCCTGGCACTTCCATCTCCACCATCTTCCCTTTGGCTTGATGAGTTTTGACACATATATACTCCTGTGGAGCTGTCACCACAGTCAATATAATAATATATTTATTACCACCAAAAGTTTCATCTTGCCACTTTGTAATGGCTCCTGTACCTCATCTTGCCTCCCCACCCCAGGTAAACGTGGTGGAATCATACTATATAGTAATGGTTTTTGTCTGTTTTTTAAAAATATATATTCAGCATAATAGTTTTGAGATTTCATTCGTGTCTTGTGTCTCATTTTTATTCCTGAATATTATTCCACTGGGAATAAAATTCCACTGGGATATGCCACAACTTGGAAATTCATTCACCTATTGATTGACATTTGGGTTATTTCCAGTTTGAGCCCCATGTTGGGTGTAGAAATTACTTAAAAGATAAAATCTTTAGGGGCACCTGGGTTGCTCAGTCAGTTAAGCGTCTGCCTTCAGATCAGGTCATGATCTTTGGGTCCTGGGATAAAGCCCCGAGTCAGGCTTTCTACTCAGCAGGGAGTCTGCTTCTCTCTGTCTATCTCTCTCTCCCCTCCCCCCTTCTGCTCCTCCTCACCGTTAGTTTTTTTTCTCTCTCTCAAATAAATAAAATCTTTAAAAAAATATTTTAAAAAATTGGGTTGCTTATTTTTTTTTAAATATTTTATTTATTTATTTATTCATGAGAGAGAGAGAGAGAGAGAGAGGCAGACACATAGGCAGAGGGAGAAGCAGGCTTCACGCAGGGAGCCCTATGTGCGACTTGACAAAGGAGAAGCTCAACTGCTCAGCTACCCAGGCATTCCTCTAGATACAATTCCTATGTCAGATATATCTTCTGCAAATATCTTCTCTGTGGCTTGCCTTTCATTTTTATAAAATAGAGGTTCTGATTGAGTTGTTCAGGTTTTGGGGCTTAGACATCAGGATTTTCAAAAGTTCCCAGGTGATTTTAAATGCAGCCCAGGTTTGAGAACCACTGCTTCTAATGTGAGGTTTTGGTCTACAACCATACCACCCTGAACACACGCCATCTTGTCTAATGTGAAGTTTTGAAGAGCCCTAATGATGTATGGCAGTTTTTTTTCTACAGGATAATTTTGGGAGAAAACCTCAGAGGTAAATTTTTAGCTTTTCTGTTTTAAACCTGTGTTTATTGTACTTAGACATCACAGCCAGCAGATGGCAATAGTATAACATGTAAAAATTATTCTAGGTTTTATAGCCCAATCAATCAGGTTAAAGGATTTGAAAGATTATCTATGTCATTTTTAAGTCTGGTTAGTGATAGTAGGTAAGACAGGATGTGAATTTTAAGTGAACAAAGCAGAAATCCAAATAGTATGTATGTCCTGTGAAACTAATTGAGAGAACAATAGTGAAGATCAGAAAGTGCATTCAGAGCTATAGGAATACTGTTAGTTTAATATTAATAAGATATTTTCCCCTTATTTCCCTTCATTCTTAGCAGTAACATTATGGTACAGATTTTTTTAAAAATTCAACTGTTAAGGTATGAATTCAATTCTTCCTTGAATCTTTTTATTAGGGAAAATTTCAAACATATGTAAAAGGAGAGGGACTAGTATATCGACCCCCTAGCTCAATGATTATTAACTCATGGCCACTCTTATTTTATTTATACTTCCACCTGTTGTTCCCTTATCTCTCAGATTATTGTGAAGCAAATCTAATCTTAATCATTTGTCCTATAAATTATAAATTCACTTCACTTGTTTCTTTTACCATAAAAAAGATACTTCTTTGTAGAGTGATTTTTCTTAAAGAAATACTTTAGAACAGCAAAACTCTCTACACTCAATGTAGGGCTTGAACTTACAACCCTGAGACCAAGAGTCGCACACTCCACTGACTGATCCAGCCAGGTGTCTTAAGACCCCCTTAAATTCTTAAAAATTAAGGACTTCCTGAGAACTTTTGTTTATGTAGGATTATATCTATTGATAATTACTGGATTAGAAATGAAAACCAAGAACCTTGGGATACCTGGGTGGCTCAGCGATTGGGCATCTGCCTTTGGCTCAAATTGTGATCCCGGGATCCAGGATCGAGTCCTGCAGCGGACTCCTGCGAAGAGCCTGCTTCTTTCTCTGCCTATGTCTCTGCCCCTCTCTCTCTCTCTCTCTCTGTGTCTCTCATGAATAAATAAATAAATCTTAAAAGAAGAAAACGAAGAACCTTTAAAAAATATGTATTAATTTATTTGAAATAACAATATAAAAACTATTACATGTTAATATGACTAACATTTTCTCAGTAATAACTGTCATCTGAAACAAAAACAATTTGTGAAACAGGAGGCATTGTCATATATTTGTAAATGTCTTTATTTACTTGCCATAATAGAAGATAGCTGAATTTTTGTATCTGCTTCTGTACTCTGCTGTGATTTTGGCTGAAGCATATGAAAAAAATGGAGGCTCATTAGAAGTAAACATAGTTAGAAAAGGTAAGATTATTTTATTCACATTTTCAGATAATTATGTTTATTCTTTGATATTATATCAAAACTCCACTGCACACTTGTGAGCAAATGTGAAAAGGGCAGATAATATGTTAATATTATTATAAAAATAGTTTTTAACTGACAGATTTCCTGAACCACAGTGAGAACCACACTGCTTTAGAAATACTCTAAATACTCTAAATACTCTATCTAACAATAGATATAGTTTCCTTTTTCTCTCTTTGAAAAGTTTCAGTAAAATTTATCTCTCTCAATTATACAAACATTAACAAAAAATGTTAAAAAAAGACAATCTCAATACTCAGCATTTTTTCAGCATATTTTCTATTTAATGTCTTCTATTCTCTTTTAGTTCTTTTTTTTAAAGATTTATTTCTTTATTTTAGAGAGAGAGGAGAGCACTCTAGTGGGAGGGGCAGAGGGAGAGGGAGTCTTAAGTCAGAATCCCTGCTGAGCAGGGACACCCCCCCCAGCCAGGGCTCAATCCCAGGACCATGAAATCATCATGACTTGAGCTGAAATTGAGCATCGGACACTTAATCCACTGTGCTACCCAGCCACCTCTTTTTCCCTTTTTTTTTTTAATATTTTATTTATTCATGAGAGAGGCAGAGACACAGGCAGAGGGAGAGGCAGGCTCTCTGCAGGGAGCCCAGGATCAAGCCCCAAGTTGAAGGCAGACCCTCAACCACTGAGCCACCCAGGTGCCCCTATTTTAGTTCTTACTGAAACGTATTTCATCACCATCTGTCACTTCAAAATGGAAGTGTTTTTGTTCAAGGGGATCCCTGGGTGGCTCAGCAGTTTGGCACTTGCCTTCCGCCCAGGGTGTGATTCTGGAGTCCTGGGATCGAGTCCCAGGGATTGAGTCCCACATTGGGCTCCCTGCATGGGGCCTGCTTCTCTCTCTGCCTGTGTCTCTGCCTCTCTCTCTCTCTCTCTCCCTCTCTCTCTCTGTGTGTCTCTCCTGAATAAAAAATCTTTAAAAAAAAAAAAAAAAAGGAAATGTTTTTGTTCTAATCACAAAAATTTTTTAAATAAAATTAATATTTATTAATTATAAAAAAATTTCAGTCAACATAGATAGGTCTAAAGAGGGAAATAATATGGGGATCCCTGGGTGGCTCAGTGGTTGAGGGTCTGCCTTCAACTTGGGGCTTGATTCTGGGCTCCCTGCAGAGAGAGCCTTTGGCCCAAGGCATGATCATGGAGTCCCGGGATCGAGCCCCACGTCGGGCTCCCAGCATAGAGCCTGCTTCTCCCTCTGCCTGTGTCTCATGGAGCCTGTCCCCCCCCCCCGTCTATCATGAATAAATAAATAAAATCTTTTTTTTTTTTAAAGGGAAATAATAGCCTACAATGGTCCTCTCATTTTGAGCTTTTAATGAAACTCTTAAACTTTAATCACAATAGCAGTCCCCCATAAGCCTCTGATTTAAAACTTCTTAAATAAAACTTTAATGACTTGGGATTCTGTTTTCTGAAAAAGAAATTGGAAAAAAGCAAATTACCTGTAGTACATTTAATTGAATTTTGAGGGTTAAGTTTAAATCACACCATTTGTTCTGCTTGATATCTCTTGAGTTAATTGACAGAAGGGAGACCTTCTGGTGTTTCTCAAACTACAGACTTAAGACAGCACATGTCACCTGAATGAATGTCAGTATAAGAACCAATCTAATGTAGGTGTTTGTTGTTGTTATTATTATTGTTTTTAGTTTGAACAGCAGTGGCAAACTTGAAAGATGTGAATTAACTAAGCCCTTTGTTACAGTCTTCAGAACTTAGCACTCTCTTTTCTGGGTTTGAAGCTCAAGTTATCTCTAAGATGAACTATGAGGTTTCCCCCCAGTTTTAAAAAAATGTTGAATGGCAAATGACAAACTTGTGGAGTTTGCTACTTTAAGAAAAAAACCTGAGAAAAAAATGCAATTATATGCTAAGTATAGTTATAAGTCTATGTATTTTGAAGTCCCTATAAAAGTCCATTAATGAATATAGTCCTTAACTTAGGAACATTTTACCCAGTGCATACTTAATTAGTCATTAGTGTTATTCCCCATTCTTTCTTCCTTAGCCTTACAATTGAAAACTGGAAAATAGGCATGTCATCTGTAGATCATTCAGGGTGGTGAAAAATCAATGAGTTTTGAAGTACAGGAAGGGTGAAAACATAAAAAGAGAAGCAGATAGATTCTTTGCAGTGGCCTTGTCAATGTCAAATATTTCCCTTATATCTGTATTCTTCTTCATTTTCTCCTATATAGTACTTGCTGAAATTCTTCCAACTGGGATCAAGTCATTTTCATTAGAATTGGCTTTAAGCAGTGTATTTCCTTCTGATCCTTGCTGAATTTTGTTTTACAAGGGAATGGGAATTTTGTGTGGTTTTTTGTTGCCTCTGTTTTAGAGCTGGGTGGGCAATTTTTAGACATGGAGAACAGTTTTCCTGATAGATTTGCAGAGTGATGCTAGAATGGGAGGTTTCATGAAGATTACAGTGCCAGAGACAAGGATAAAGGTGCTTTTAGGGTGGAGATTTGAACAAGGTGGGAGTGTACAGATGAAAAACTTGAATTATTTTTTTCTCAGGCCAAAGACAAGAAAGTCTGGTCTCTCTTACATCCTATGATCTTTTCTCCCTTAGGTTCAGGGGGGTACTGCTATTAAAATGTAGCCCCATTATGTAGTTTGGCATGGAAACCAGGTCATTTCTGATAAATATGGACTTATGGGAAAAATATTGTGAGTTCTAAATAACCAATTTATAAGTGAAGTTTAGAAATAATGTATTGGAAGTGAGGCACTACCCAGAGTAAGCACACTTTTTAAGTTTTCTTTTCCTTAGGAAATAGATGCCTCAGGTTTCTGATTCAGTTTTCTTTCACTGTTGAATAAATGTGTCAGTTGTTATTGCCTTTACACTTGGTCTCCCTGGAGAATAGAATGGGGACTAAGATAGATTAGAAACAATAACAAACTGGTACGAAGACTGTTTACTTCTGAGGGAAGAGAAAACTCTCAGTGTGAAATGGCGGCAGCAGAAATGTTGAGAATAAGGGCAAAAGTCTCCTTCATTCTCCATGTGGCTCCAAACTCCTAACTCCTGATCTTTGTGAAGATGTCCCTCTAGCCCCCTTTCTTCTCTCAGTTAAATAGAACTTTGTCCTTCTGGATATTCAGATATCAAAATTGTCACTCATTCTGGACTTCCCTCTTTCTTTCCTTCATACCCTACTGCCAGGTACCAGAAAGTCCTGTTGATTTCCTTCAAAGGATTTCTGACAATTTTTCATCACCTTCACTACTACCAAGCTTTTGATCCAAGCTACTGTCATCTCTAGACCAAGCAATTGCAATGGCCTCCTAACTGATTTCCCTGTTTCCCAATGCCCAAGTTTGTTTTGTCAGTAATCCTTTTGAATCCATGTTGGATAATGTCACTTCTCTGCTCAAAACTCTCCAAGAGCTTTCCATGTCACTCAGGCTGAAACTCAGTCTTTACAGTGACCTGCAAGGCCCTTTGCAATCTTGCTCCCCCTTAGCCTCTCAGACTTTACTACATTTCAGCTGTATTGGATTCCTTTGTGTTTCTTTCTTTTCTTTTTCTTTATTTTTCCTTCATATTTCTTGATCCTAGTAGATATGCTCTTACCTCAGGACCTTTGCACTTGCTATTTCCTCTTCCTCCAAATATCTTCATGATTATTCATCTACTTCTTTTAGCTCTTTTTGCATATGTAACCCCCACACCTCACCCAAGTATTCTGTCCCTGCTTTATTTTTCTCCATAGCACTTATTACCATCTACGTACTATATGTTTTGTTAGTTTTTTTTTTTTAATTTATTTATGATAGTCATACAGAGAGAGAGAGAGAGAGAGGCAGAGACATAGGCAGAGGGAGAAGCAGGCTCCATGCACCCGGAGCCTGACCTGGGATTCGATCCCGGGTCTCCAGGATCACGCCCTGGGCCAAAGGCAGGCGCCAAACTGCTGCGCCACCCAGGGATCCCTGTTTTGTTAGTTTTTATTATCTTTTTTTTCATATTAGGTTAGAAGCTCCATAAAATAGGAATTTCTGTGTGTTTGAACTCTGTGGTGGTATCCCCATAACTTAGAACAATGCTTGGCATAAAGATGCTCAATTTGTTGAATTAATAAATAATAGTTACCATTTACTAAATGCTTCCTGTGTATCAGGCACTGTGCTAGATCTTTGTTTTCCCTAATCCTTTTGATAATCCTCTAAAGAAGGCAACATCTCTTATTTGCTAGGCATCAGAGAGGTTAAGTGACTTTGCCAAGCCAAATTTGTTAGTTTAGTAGTAGAGCTAGGGTTAGAACCCAAGTCACTAAAATCTGAGTTCTATTCATTAACCTTACCTATATTTATAATGAAATACTGGGCCACTAAGAAATTTAGTAATATTGTTTGGTGTTTTTCATTTGATGAAAGTAAGCAACATATTTCTAACAACACTTTCTATCTTGAGTTATTTTGACTTTAAAAGATTAAAATGGAATAAAGTTGGGTATTTAAAGGAGCATGCCTTAGTTATCTGGAACACTTATATTCCCTCAAAATACAAAATAGAAGGGAGTATTTGTATTCTTGAAGAAATTCAAGAGATCTTTTACAATATTCTCTTTAGTTTTAACTATGCTTTTAAAAAATAAAGCATACATTTATGTAAGGCTTATATGCTAGTCACTATTGTGAATACTTTACAACTATTAACTCATTTAACATCTGTTTGTTTGTTTTGTTTTTTCCAGAATTATTTATTTTGTTTTAGATAGAGCGCAAGCAGGAGGGGCAGAGGGAGAGAGAATTCCAAATAGACTCCTGGCTGAGCATAGAGCCTGACTTGGGGCTTGATCTCACGACCCTGAGATCATGTACTGAGCTGAAACCAAGTCAGCTGCTTAAGCGACTGCACCACCCAGGCGCCCCTAACATCATCTTTATAATAACCATTAGAAAGTTACTTCATTGCAGTAGTGTTTGCTTATCCGCAGTTTCACCTCTTGCAGTTTCCTGTAGTCGGTCATGGTCTGGGAGTAGATGATCCTCCTGATATAATGTCAGAAGATCAGTAGTAGCCTAACACTGCATCATAATGCCTGTCATTTACCTCACTTCATCTCATCACATAGGCATCTTATCACCTCACATCATTATAAGAAGGATGAGTACAATCTAATAAAGACATTTTGAGAGAGAGAGACCACATTCACATAACTTTTATATAGTATGTTATTATAATTGTTCTATTTTGTTACTATTGTCATTAATTTCTTACTATGCCTAATTTGCATATTAAATTTTATCATAGATATATGTATGTATGTATAGAAAAAAGCCAGTTTATTTGAGTTCAATGCTACTGATGGCTTCAAGTGTTCACTGGGGGGGTTGGAATAAATCCTCTGTGGATAAGGGGGAACTACTGTTTTCTTGTTCTCCGTTTCATCATCTTTAAACAGAGCAGATTGAACTGCATAATCTCCAAGGCCCCTTCCAGCTCTGAAATGTTGAGACTTTCTAATTGTTGCCAGGCAACCTATGTGTTAAGTAAGGTAAGGTCAACTTTTCTAGTGGGAGCAGAGATGAGGGTGGTGCCCTGAAAACGGTACAGAGTAGAAGAGAAAGTTGTGATTTAGATGTATAAAAATGCAGAATCTGTATCTAGCACAGTGTCAGTCTGGGAAGGAAGAAAGCGAGCATCAAATCATTTAGGGGGGTAAGGCTCTTTACCTCTTTGCCTTTCAAAGGCAGAAATTCAAAGTTAAGTCTTGAGCAGAGCACTGCTTATTATTCAGTACTACTTTGTAGCTATATGTTGAAACTTGGCCAATGGTTCTCCCACTAGCTTTCAAGAAGTAAGAGAGAAGAGTTTAAGAATGTGGGATGTAAAAGTATCAAACTTGAATCTGATGAAACATCTAGAGCCAACTACTGATTTACAGGAAATATAGGGAATATGTTACACCTGAAGGCTACAGTACAAATCTAGTCCATGGGAAACTGAGACAACCCAGTATCTTCCAATAAGTCAATTGCAAGGAGACAGAGAACAATTTGTATTATATCAATCATTTGTAGGGTATGGACCGTACTGGGCTTTTATTTATTTATTTTTGGTATATTTTTTTTATTGGAGTTCAATTTGCCAACATATAGCATAACACCCAGTCCTCATCCCGTCAAGTGCCCCACTCAGTGCCCGTCACCCAGTCACCCCAACCCCCTGCCCACCTCCCTTTCCACTACCCCTTGTTCGTTTCCCAGAGTTAGGAGTCTTTCATCTTCTGTCACCCTCACTGATATTTCCCACTCATTTTCTCTCCTTTCCCCTTTAATCCCTTTCACTATTTTTTATATTCCCCGAATGAATGAAACCATATGTTTGTCCTCCAATTGACTTACTTCACTCAGCATTATACTCTCCAGTTCTATCCACGTTGAAGCAAATGGTGGGTATTCATTGTTTCTAATGACTAGTAATGGGCTTTTATTTATTTCCATATTTTTAAAAAGATTTTATTTATTTATTCATGAGCGACAGAGAGAGAGAGAGAGAGAGAGAGAGAGAGAGAGGCAGAGGGAGAAGCAGGCTCCATGCAGGGAGCCTGACATGGGACACGATTCCTGAGTCTCCAGGATCACACCCCAGGCTGCAGGCGGCGCTAAACCGCTGCACCACCGGGGCTGCCCTGGTATGGGCTTTTAATTCCTAATTTGAATGATCAGAGAATTCTGAACACCAATTTGAACAATCAGAGAATTCTGAACATCAGTTGTTGGAAACATTAGGAAATTACTGTTTATTATTTTTTAGGTGTAATAATACTAGTGAGTTATATTTTGAAACTTTATATTTTAGAGTTACACACTGAAATATTAGGATTGCAATCTGGGCCGCAGGCGGCGCTAAACCGCTGAGCCACCCAGGCTGCCCCAGGAGAGATATGTCTACTGAACCATATTGCTTTTGCTTTGCAAAAAGATTAATGTCTGTTCTGGAGTTTTTAAAAGATTCTTTTCATGTTAATCCATTCTGTAGTGAAAACTATAGCTGTAGTGGCAATCTGGAATGCTCCATTGTGCATCTATCTACCCCTGTCTTTAGTGCAGGTGGCAACTGCAGATTAATTCCAATGTGGTTAGGCCTTCCATGAAGGGAAATTTGAACCTGAGAGCTTATGTTCTCAGCAATTCTAATTGGAAGATGTGGAATAAGGGGATTTCCACTCTTTGTTAATAAGATCTCCAGGCGTATTTCCTCTTTGTTTTTGAATTTTCCTGAGCTATGAAGCAGCTGCAGGGTAGTAAAATGTGATTTCCTGCACTTAGGAGTACCAGCTTTACTTTTGGAGACTTATAATTGGAAGAGTGGAATGTTTATGGGTTGAACTACCTACACAGCTGATTTAAATGCTTGTTTTGTTTTGCTTATAAATTCACTGCATTTGTGCCAGTGGTAGGTGTTTGCTCAGTTGATTTGAAGTAGCAGATAACTCAGTTGTCCCAGAGGCAGGCATCCATCTTGATGGACCACTGCTTTTACTAACAGTATGCTTCTTTGTAAACCAGCAGGAAGACTATGAATGATAAAATTACATTCTACCATATTAATAAAAATACTGTATCTCCTTTGCAGATTAATACAATATACATGCTTGTCTTTGGGGTTGAACTGATTATTTAACCTATAAATTCCCCACAATAAGAAAAGTGAGAAGGGGGTATTTTTCAGGAAAATAGGATTAGGCCCATATGAGGTACTATGCTGGGTGCAAGATCACTGGGAGATGAAAAGAACTTATTAGTAAAGCAAATGCTCAGGAGCTAGTAAACATAAGGTGAAAGGTAGAAGGGATTATCATAAATTAGCACCTTTTCTGCAGTCAGTATCCCATGGCCTAATAACTGTGATTCATTTTTCCAAAATATATTTAGGGGCCTATACTACATATAAACATGGGCCAGACCTTTGGCTAAAGAAATTTTTGGGGATCCCTGGGTGGCGCAGCGGTTTAGCACCTGCCTTTGGCCCAGGGCGCGATCCTGGAGACCTGGGATCGAATCCCACGTCGGGCTCCCGGTGCATGGAGCGTGCTTCTCCCTCTGCCTATGTCTCTGCCTCTCTCTCTCTCTCTGTGTGACTATCATAAATAAATAAAATTTAAAAAAAAGAAATTTTTGAGGTGACCTCTTCCCAAGTTGCTCACTATTGTGGTAATAGTATCAGGCTTCTGTGCAGAGAAACACCAAATGATTACTAGAAAATAATAAGGGATTATTCTTTTTAAATATTTATTTTTCTAATTTTATTGAGATATAGGGACATACAACATTGTATTAGTTTAAGGTGTACAACGTAGTGATTTGATATATGTAAGGAAATGATTGTCACATAAAGTACCAAAATAACCTGACATCACTTCCAGAAGTAGCAGAGCAGAATGATCAAATCCAAAGCACAGCATGCAGGTTCCTGACCATCAGCCGTGTTATCAGTGAAGCGAAACTAGTATTGAAATCCAAAAGGGTTTACTTTTAATTTAACATTATTGTGTTAGAATTGACACAATTCAACTGTTAAAGTTGAATACTCTTATAAAGGAATGATAATAGATTTTCAGGGGAGAGGAAAAGGTCATAACTTTGCCTTTTGTTTTGCAATTAACTGGTGGTTTTTAGGTTTTGTTCCATGGGATTCTGAGCCACCAGAAACTTCAGTAAAATTTTGTGTAAGTATGTGTGCAGTGTTTTAGGAGGGTTTTAGACTGATAGATACCACATATATATTCAGGGTAAAATTAGATTAAATTTCCTGTTTATATATCTAAGGACACCAAACTTTATCTGAAAATGGTCAAAAATGGAAGAAACAAGTGCAGTGTATTTCAGCAGACTTTCTCTAGTTCCCTGGAGTCCCAAATGGGGCTGAACAGCCAGTGACAATGGCCATTCAGGATAGGATCTCCCTATCTTAATTCACATTGCATCACAGATCTTGTAGACTTAGGCTGACACCACTGTTTACAAGGACTTAAACCACTATCTGGATGACTCCCTTAAGAGGACTTTTACGAATATTGGGCTCTCCTGGACTCCATGTCCTCTCCTCACCAGAAGAGAAAACTCATTTCACTACTGTGGAATGCATTTTTTTTCTCCTGGAAGAAGACCCAGAGGCTTTATGGTGTCCCAAATGGAATTTTTTTTCCCACTGAGCTTTAGTGTTCCTTTGTCCAAATGACTCCCAAATTGTCTTCTTTAGTCCTGACTGTTCTTTCAAACATCAGATCAGTGTAATCAACTGTGTGACATTTATCATTTATATGTGATACGCCATTATGAACTCAAAGTCAGTGCGTCACAAATCAAGTTCTTCATAAACGCTTCTTCCCTTTTAGCTTCTGATCACACACCATTGAGTTTCTGTGTGTGTGTGTGTGTGTGTGTGTGTGTGACTTTCCTCTTTGCCACCCAGACTGAAGAGAATAAAACTGCTTTTGACTCCTCTCTTGTCCTTAACCTTTGTGTCTAATCAGTCACGAATCCTCTTGTGCACTATTTCTCTTACCTTCCTCTGCTGTTCCATTTCCACTGCTTCCATCCCTCCATTGCTTCCTCAACCTCAGCCTCCCATCTGGTTTTCTAATAACACTCTCCTCCTCCTGTCTTTCTTTCACGCTATTGCCAGATTAGGTTTTTCAAAACACTAATTGAGTTGCTTATTCATTCCCTTGCCCAAAAACCTTTTGCAGTTTCCCATTCCTACCCTAAAAATTACCCCTTCTTTGGCCACAACCCACTTTTCAAGCCTCATCTCTTATTATTCTCTACAAGCAACCACTGCAGCCAGAGCTTACTGCTCACTGGCTCTGGCCTACTTTGCTGCTTTCTTCCTCTACTTTTTCTCCTTCTCTAAAATGTACACTTGTCTCCAAATCCTTTCTTTCTTCAAGGCTTCTCTCAAGTCCCTTTTCAGTCATGAAGACCTCTCTAGTCTGCATTTATCTTTTCTTTTTTTGAACTTGTACCATTTCTGAACCCTGGCAGACACTTGGCTCTTAACCCTATACCATATGTTCTTGTTTTAGTGCTTAGTTTTTCACACTGGTATCTATTGTCTCTTCAACCCTATTATAAACTCTTTGAAGGACAAAGTACCCTTCTTTGTATTCCCCATTATGCTTGGAATTTGGGAGGCATGCAGTAAATATTGTTATTTATACATTTCATCCAGTGTTTATTTCTTTTTTTCAATGTTTATATTTCTTATGTAATAGCTACTATGTACCATGTTAATCAATTATATTGATTACCCTTTCCAATAACTTTGAGGAAAGGAGTATGTCACATACTCTAAAGAAGAGGAAACAGGCTTAGAGAAGTTCACAGTGTTTTAGTCATAAAGTCAGGATTCAAACTCAGATCTTTGGACTCAATTGCACATGCTATTTACCTTTATTAGTAACTACTTCTTACTAGTTTGATGCATATTTTTTCAGAGTGGAAGAGTGCTTAACACGTACCTTGCTATTGCTTAATTAATGGTAGCAGAGAAAGTGTGCAAACATGGATTAGCAGTCATTACTAACAGGGATAATGCAAACAGATGCAATCTGTGCCAAGCAAACTGTGTCAGAGTTCACAGGAAAATAGAATTTCCCCTTAATCTTGTTGGTTACTGGTGGAATGACTCATCTTCCAGTTGTACGTTGTTCTTAAGTTATTCAATATTTGTGTGAGTTGGACACTGGAGGGAAAACCACTGATTAGATATACAAGACACGTCATTTGAGCTTATGAGTGTTCCTGGGATATCCCCAAGATGTCTGCCTGTGCATTCTTGCCTCCAATTTACTTCTGACTCTTTCACCTTTTGGATTTCTTTCAGAGTGAAACCACTTTCCAGTTCCTTTCTGCCTTCCACGTAGACAGCTTCAGTAGGCTACTTCTTATTATTGTGATGCACAAGCCTTTAGTAATGCTTATTTTACTGTAGTCAGATTTACTTTTGTTTACTCAGACACTAAAAATTCCAGGAATTGAAATTTTCCCTTCTCTATTCTCCCTTTTCTATTCTTGATTTTTTTTTTCATTAAAAGAGGACTAAAAGACAACCCAAACCATTTTCTTTTGTAATTAGCAATAAAAAAAGAGTATAGGTGATAGCAAATTCTGCCTCATTGGTAGTGTGAAAATTTTAAGTTTTGATGGCTTTTGCAGATACAATGTTTCTGTTTTATAAACAAAACAAATAGCTTATTCAGCTCAGTAATGAGTTAAGTAAGAGTCAGAAATACAAGTTTTGTATTTTTTATGTAGTCATTAACTTGGTATTTTTTTCCTCTGTGTCTCAGTTTTCTCACAGTATTGTTTGTTTGGAGGACAAAATCAGAAGATACATGCACATTGTAAAGCATAGTTTTCGAGGATGCATGACAAGCAGTCCCAGTAGAGAACACTTGATTTATGAATCATCTGTACATGTGTACTGTAAGGGCAATGGATCTAATCTCACAGTTGAGAGCCCTTCTGAAGGAGATGAGCTGAATGGTTTCCTTGGCCCCTGAGTCAGAATACTTGGGAAAAAATGAAGTGTAGACATTTGTAGTATTGACTTTTTATAGTCAAATCATTTAATATTATTGAGTCTTTATGATAGTGCTTCAAAGTAGGTAGGTGGCCCCACTTTATACCGGAGGAACTTTGAGGCCCAGAAAAGTGAACTGCCTTGGCCAAAGTCATATAAGATAATGAATGGCCCCACAGAGATGATGCAAATCCAGATAGTTTTATCGCTAGTCTTATCACACTCCACACTCTTTTAGTATCCTCACAGCTCCTCAGAGGGCTTGTACTTGTATCTGAGAAGGATAATAATAATATGGTATCTGAAAATACTGTTAAAGAAAACATTTTGAGTTTAATCATTTTTTTAGAGTGGACAATGAAAAATCTACAAGGATTCTTAAAAAGAGCCTTGGGTAACCCTCTATAATTGCTTTTCTCTGGGAATTCTTTTTGAGGGCTTCAAGTTCTATCAAGTGCTAAATTTTTCTTCAAGATTTTTCTCTCCCTTATTTGAAAAGTGTTTACTTTCTGATTTTGGGGGGGATGTTTTTCACTGAGTTTTAGCTATGCGTATTTTTATTTTGTTCTGTTTTGGGATCATCCAGTGAAAGGACTTAAATTTTCTGTGTGTTTGCTTCCAAGAAAGGAGGGCAGTTTGGCACAGTGTTGGTGCTTTAGAGCTGGTTCCTGGTTGGTTGTGAAGCAGAGGGGATTTCCAGGATATGTGAGCATGGATGAACTCCTTTAACTGAAAGCAGAATTTAAAAAAAAAAAAAAAGTGGTTAGCAGCATTCCTGGGAGCAGTGTTTATTGCCTTTCTTTGCCTGATTTGTTCCTTTCTAATTTGGGAGCTAGATTCTGCAATTACAAATATATTGCCTTTTTGCCTTTCTTTTAGATGTTCTTTGTAAGTTAGTCAGGAAACGATATTAACAGGAAAGTGAGATTAAAAAGAATATAGCTTTTTGTTCTCCCTGGAAATTTAATTTCTAAGCTATTTTTAAATTGATCTGAGTAAGATCTATTTCCTCAAAGCCCATGCAAGATTTAAGAAATAATTGTGAACTTGTGAGTAAATACCATTCTGTCTCGGATATATAGTAGAAGAATCTACTTATAAAATATACTTAGCTGCTAGATAATATGTGTTGAACACAACCCAAGGTAAATGTGGACAGTGAAGAACTTTCTAGTCCTTGTTACAAGGAAGGAGACCAAGAGATTCAAAGCACCGCCTCCTTGTAGGGTAAGTACAGGAAGCTTTTATTCAGTATGTTAGGAAGCGGGGCAGGGACTTTACAGACAACTTGTGGTTCAACTGCACATGCCTAGCATGTCAACATACTAGTATATACATCATATGTTCAAAAAATGGCAGGAAACTCTGCCCATAGGAGGAGATCTTAGTATTATAATAAGCTTAAAGGTAACTTCAGGTCAGCTTCCAGGGTGCCCTGCATAGATTCTCAACTCCAGTCCAGCTCCAACTGGCTCATGTGTAAGGGGCTACCAGGTAAGACATAGAAAGGGGCTATCAGGTGGAACACCTAATTAGTGCCTCCTTGGCTGGAACTGTTGATTCTGCAAAACAAAACACATTCCTTCCCTACTTTGATCCCTTCTCTTTCTCTTTTCTGTTTAATAGCTTTCAGCCCTCTTAGATTTTAGTGACTTTGCTTTGCATCCTAGCTAACAGAATGACCATAATTTACTTATTTAGTCTTCTATTAAGGGACTTTTAGGTTGTCTAAATTAAGTCTTACTATTGCAAAAATGCCACAGTGAATCACCTTACAAATCTGTAATTTCTCACATTTTCTAAGACAGCTGTAACATTGAATTACCAAGGCAGTGGAAATGTATCAATTTTGATCACCTCCATGGAAATTTATCAGTATATATGCATACTGATCAGTAAAGTAAGAAAATTCTTGTTTCTCTACATCATTGTGTTCCAGTGTGTCATCAAACATATTTATTTTTGCCTACCTAAAGTGAAAATGGAATCTCAGTATAGGATTAATTTACATTTTTCTTAAGTCATGCATCTTTTCATAGGTTCAAAACCACTTGTATTTCTTTTCTGAAAACTGCTTGTTTCTGTCATTTAGAAAAATCTACTTGTAAATCTGTTTGCCTTTGTTGTATTTTAGTTGTTTACTTTCCTTCCAAAATACTGGTTGCAACCTGTTAAATTGATTTCATGACCCAGTACTGGGTTGTGACCTGCAGTTGTAAAATACCTCATTAGACTTCTATGCAGGTGAAATCCCTTTTGTCTACAATAGTCATTTTTAGGGTTGAGAGAGGGAGTTGAGGGATATCTCATCCTAAACAAACAAACAAAAAAAAACGAAGACCACTTCAAAGCAAGTAGGATTTCTCAACAAAAGAACTCAGAAAGGATATTTGCATTTCTCTCTCATTGTTTGCAAGTAGGGGAGGTCATAGCCTTGATTGGCATGCCTTGCATAAGAATATAGACCACTTCTGAATGCAAATTGGTGCAGCCACTGTGGAAAACAGTACGGATGTTCCTCAAAAGGTTAAAAATAGAACTACCCTACAATCCAGCAATTGCACTACTGGATATTTACCCAAAGAATAGAAAAACACTAATTCAAAGGGATATGTGCAAACCCTGTGTTTATTGCAGCATTATTTATAACTGCCAAGATCTGGAAGTAGCCCAACAGATGAATGGATAAAGAAGATGTGATGTGATATATGTATATATATATATATATATATCCACACACAATGGAATATTATTCAGCCATAAAAAGGAGTGAAATCTTGTTATTTGCAACTTCATGATTGGAGCTACAGAGTATAATGCTAAGCAAAGTAAGTCAATCAGAAAAAGACAAATACCATGTGATTTCACTTATGTGAAATTTAAGGAACAACACATGAGCAAAGGGGAAACAAAAGATAAGTAAACCAAGAAACAGACTTTTAACTATAGAGAAAATGATGATTACCAAAGGGGAGATAGGTGGAGGGGATGGGTAAACTAGGTGATGGGGATTAAGGACTGTATTTGTCGTAATGAGCACTGAGTGATTAAAATAAATACTTCTTTAAAAAAAGAACATAGGCCACGTTTAAAATTAGATTTGGGGTCTTGCTATTGAGTTGTATGAGTTCATTATATATTTTGGATATTAACTCCTTATCAGATATATGGGTTGGAGAGATTTTTTCCTGTTCCATAGTTTGTCTTTTCACTTTATCAATGATTTCTTTTACCGTGCAGAAACTTTTTAGTTTGATGTAGTCCTGCTTGTTCTTTAGTTTGTTGCTTTGCTTTAGGTATGATTTCCAAAAAATTATTACTAATACCCATGTCAAGGAGCTTTCTTCCTGTTTTTTTTTTTTTCTACAAGTTTCATAGTTTGGGGATTTAGATCTAAGTCTTTCACCCAGTTTGAGTTATTTTTTGTGATTGATATAAGATAGGGGTTAAGTTTCATTTTTTTACATGTGAATATCCACTTTTTCCACCCCATTTATTTATTTATTTTTAAAAGATTTTATTTAAGAGAGAGAAAGTGAGTGGGGAGGAGGGGCAGTGGGAGAAGGAGAAAGAGGGTTTTTTTTTTTTCATTTTACTTATTAATGAGAGACACACAGAGAGAGAGAGAGAGAGAGAGAGAGAGAGAAAGAGGCAGAGACACAGGCAGGCTCCATGCAGGGAGCCTGATGTGGGACTTGATCCCGGGACTCCAGGATCACGCCCAGGCCAAAGGCAGGCACTAAACCACTGAGCCACCCAGGGATCCCCGGGAGAAAGAATTTTAAGCAGACTCCACACTGAGTATGGAGGTCTACACGGGGCTCGATCTCATGACTTTGAGATCACAACCTGAGCTGAAACCAAGTGTCAATGCTTAACTGACTCCACCACCCACGCACCCCTCCCAGCACCATTTATTTAAGACACTATCTTTTCTCCATTGAGTATTCTTGGTTCCCTTGTTAAATATTAGTCAGCTGTATATGCTTGGGTTTATTTCTAGGCTCCTCATTCTGTTTCATTGGTCTGTTTGTCTGTTTTTATGCCAACACCATATTGTTTTAATTACTATAGCTTTATAAGATAGCTTGAAATCAGGAAGTATGATGCCTTGTTCTTCTTCTATTTTAGGATTTCTTTGGCTATTTGGAATCTTTGTGATTCCATATAAATGTTAGGAGTGTTTTTTCTATTTTTATTTTAAAAATGCTCTTGGAAACTTGATAGGCATTACACTAAATCTATAGGTGGCTTTTTGGTAGTATTGACATTTTAACATTAATTCTTCCAATTCACCAATACCTTTTCATTTAGTTGTATCCTCTTAGATTTCTTTCATCATTGTATGAAAAGTGGACAAAGGACCTGAAGAGACATTTTGCCAAAGGAGATATATTAATGGCTAACAGGTACATGAAAAGATATTCCACATCACTAGTCATTAGGGGAATACAAATTAAAACCACAATGAGATATCACCTCATACCTATTAAAATGGCCATCATCAAAAAGATAAGAGAACAAATGCT
Organism: Vulpes vulpes; assembly: GCF_048418805.1. NCBI lineage: Eukaryota > Metazoa > Chordata > Mammalia > Carnivora > Canidae > Vulpes > Vulpes vulpes. Next base: position 75,078,654 of record NC_132785.1, read on the forward strand.
AGAGTGGGTATAGAGATAAGGAAACCCTTGTGCATTGTTAGGGGGATCATAAATTGGCAGAGCCACTATGGGAAATAATATGGAATATGGAGGTTCCTCAAAAAATTAAAAATAGAACTACCATATGATCCAGTAATTTGTTCTGGGAATACATCCAAAGGAAATAAAAACACTAACTCAAAAAGATATCTACATCCCCACATTTATAGCTTTATTTACAGTAGCCAACACAGGGAAACAACCTAAGTGTCCCCCTGATGGATGAATGGATAAAGAAGTTGCATTTTATATATATATATATATATATATATATAATGGGAATATTTTTCAGTCATTAAAAAAACAAGGGAATTTTACCATTTATGAAACATGGACCTTGAAGGTATTATGCTAGATGAAATAAGTCTGATAAAAAATACTGTATAATCTCACTTATCTGTAGAATCTAATTAAAGAAAACCACCAAACTCAAAGAAAAAAAGATCAGACTTGTGGTTACCAGAGGCAGAAGATGGTGACAAGGGGATTTGGAGGAAGATGGTCAAACGATGCAAAGTTCTTGCTATAAAATAAATAAGTACTAAGTACGTAATGTACAGCATGATGACTGTAGCTAACACTGCTGTAGGACAAATGGGAAAGTTGCTAAGAGAGTAGATCTTTAGAATTCTCCTCACAAGGAGAAAATTTTTTTCCTTTTATTGTTCCTATAAGAAATGATGTTAACCTTATTGTGGCAATCAGTTCACAATGGATGTAAATTGAACCATCATACTGTACATTTAAAACTTATATAGTGATATATGCCAGTTATTTTTTAATACAACTGGAAAAAAAGAGCATAGACCATAATTTATTAGTATGTACTGTCCAGGAAGAAGGAAAAACTGTTACAAAGCAGGTGCCAGGGGTTTCAGGCCCATGTGAGGACTACTCTACCATCTTCAGTTGTTTTGTTGTCTTCTGGCTTTTTTGGTTTCCAGCTTGATTTTTGTTGCTCTGAGATATTGTGGTGCACATGAGAGCATGACTCCTAGCTTTTGAATCCCAGGGCCACCACTTACTAGTTTGGTGACCTGCTTAACTTCTCTGTGCCTTAGTTTCCTAGTCTGTTCAGTTCCCAACCATTTTTAGGGATGAGTTAAATTTTTTTTAAAGATTTTATTTATTTATACATGAGAGACAGTGGCAGAGACACAGGCAGAGGGAGGAGAAACAGGCTCCATGCTTGGAGCCCTATGCGGGACCATAAGGCGGGGTCCCAGGATCACGCCCTGAGCCAAAGGCAGATGCTCAACTGCTGAGCCACCCAGGCGTCCCAAGAGTTAATACTTGAAAAGCACTTAGAATTCTTGTGTTTCTATACTTGGTGATCTACATGGCACTTAGAAAACACTGTAAAAGTCTGTTATTATTCTTATTTGGCTCGATGTAAATACAGGATTTCTTTCTTCAACCTCAAAATTAAAAATTTTGTGAGAAGAGGAGGACTAGATAAATTTTTTCATTAAGTTTTCCCTGAATCTCATGAATCCTTAGAGATGCAGATTTTTTTTAATATTAGGAAAGTTTGGTTTTTTTTTTTTAATGATTAGTTCTGATCTTTTTGTTCTGAGTATTCCTCACTGTTGTGAGGTTTAAATTGTCTCTATTGTCTGTCCTTTGTATCTATAATTTTTTTTTCTCTTAACATTCTCTTTTAGTTCTTTTCCCCCTGCATTATGGTAGAATTTCTCAAGATTTGTGCTGCATTTCACCAAATCCATGTTCTCTAAATTACTTCTAATCTTGACTGCTTTTCATGGAGATTTAAATTCTGCTGGTGCATTTCATTTTTCCTTGCATTGCTATTTTATTTTTGCCAGATCTCTTGTCATTTCTTGCAGTTCTCTCCTTAAAGCTTACTGCTCTTTCTTCACAGATGCAACTGAGTTTGTCCTCAATAGTAAATAAACAATAATAAAAAAAATGTCCTCTATCCCCTAATTTTTTATTGTTTCTGAGGGCTTCTTCCTTCTTCTTTTGCTACTCTACCCATTCTCTCTGGCCATTTCACCCACACTGGTTTTCTCTAGCACCTGTGCACCAGTGACTCACAGATATATATAGCTCTAACCCTCACATTCTCACTGAACCCCAAACTTCCTGTTGGGCATCTTCCTGAATAACATTATTTCAGTGACAGGATAAGAGTGGTAAACTGTTTTATTCTTTGTCTATAAATGTCTATTTGAATGATAGTTTAATTACGTAGGATTTAATATTTTCCCTCAACACTTTACAGATAGTATCGCAATATCTTCTGATATCTGTTTTAATTACTGTTGAGATATTTGCTTTCCATCCAGTTTTTTAAAAGTTTAAAAAAATTCTTTTTTTAAAAGACTTAAGTAATCTCTACACCCAGCATGGGGCTCAATCTCATGACCCTGAGATCAAGAGTAGCATCCTCTGACTGAGCCAGCCAGGCGCCCCATTGGTCCAAGTTTTATTCTGTATATCATTTCTATCCTCCTCATTGCTCTTACAATGTTTTGGGGTTTTTTTTTTTTTTTTTTTTTTTTTTACTCCTGTTTCATTATGATGTGTAGGTATGAATGTATTTATTTTTCCTGCCTGGGATTCACTGAGCTTCCTGAATCTGAGGTTTCATATCTTGAATCATTTCTGAATAATTCTCAGCCCTTGTATCTTCAGTTATTACTTATCCTGAAATTCCTATTAGACTTTTGTGGGACCTTTTCACTCTTCACCATGTCTCTTACTCTTTCTTTCATATATTTCATCTCGTTATGTTTCTGAATTGCATTCTGGGTAACATCTTTTGATCTATCTTCTAATTCACTATTTTTTACCTCATATATATCTATCCTCTCTACCCATTCATTTACAGTTTTTTCCCCCACTGTTTCAAAAATTTGCAGGCCACCAAATTCACTATTTTAAGTGTACAGTTCAATGATTTTGAGTAAATTTATATATTTGTGTGGCTATCTCCATGACTTAGTTTTAGAATACTTTTTTCACCCCACAAACTTTCATCATGCCCTTTGGAGAGCAATCCCTGCTCCTACCCCTAACCCTAGAAGTCATTGAGTTGCTATCTATTTCTTTAGTTTTGCCTTTACGATAAATTTCATGTAGATAGAATCATAATCTGTAAATTTTTTTTGTTTTTTACTTAACATAATGTTGTGTATTTGTTTTTAGAATATTTTAGATATAGTTTTAAATATGTTTTTGAGTTTATGTTACATGTATCAGTAGTTCCTTTTCATTACTGATGTATTCCAGTGTATTAGGGCCTCACTGTTTTTTTTACCACCACTTGATGGACATTTGGATTTTCTCCCATCCATTTAGTATCCATTATTTTAGAATTTTAACTTTAGAACTTCTCTTTCGAATTTTTTTTCATTCTTTCATAGTCTATTTTCTTACAGTTTTGATTTTTTTTTACATTTTAATTATTTTTCATACTTAGTTTATATCATCTCTTAGGTTTCCTTGTTATCATTTATCTTAAATTCTTTGGGCTTTAACCCTTCTGTTGTGCCAGAGGACTCACACATGGTATTGTTTACTCTTGTGTTTCATAATTTTAAATTGGTGACTTCAGTTTTAGAGGAGCTTGCTCTTTCTGTGAGAATCCCTTTGTTGTCTGGATTATTGATAGTGTCTCTCCAGAGAGGTTTTCTGTTTGTTTCTGCCAAGTGTCCAAGAGATATTACTGGATTAAAACCAGTTTTTGTTTTTGTTTTTGTTTTTTTAAGTAAGCTCTACATCCAACATAAAACTTGAACTCATGACCCTGAGATCAAGAGTCACATGTTCTACAAACTGAGCCAGCCAGGCGCCCCTGGATCACAACCAGTTCTTTTGTAATTTCTTGGTGGAGCATCATGAGTTTAGTATCACATAGTTTGTCTAAATTTGTACTCCAAACCCATTTAAAACACAAGCCTGGAGTTTCTTTTTGTTCAGGGATGTCTTTTCCCCCTATTTAGATCCCTGGTAGAGATAGAGAAGGTGGTGTATTACGTTTTGACATCAGTGTTCTGTTTGTAAAGGTTCCTCTTTTATTCAGTTCACTTCCAATTTCTCCCTTCATTTGTAGTTTGCTATATCTCAAGTTCCCATGGGAATATCAAAAGCCAAGCTCCTGTTTGCTAATACCCATCCCATTTCTTTTCTTCTCTCCTAGAAAACATTAGCATCAAACTTAATCCTTGCCATTCCGATTTTCAGGTTTGGCTTTTTCTCTGGCACTGGGAGATTTCTTTCTTTTTCTTTCTCTCTTACAAGTTCAACCACACATAGGTATTTTTGTACAGCTGTATTTTATTTTATTTTATTTTTTTTAATTTTTATTTATTTATGATAGTCACACACACACAGAGAGAGAGAGAGAGAGGCAGAGACACAGGCAGAGGGAGAAGCAGGCTCCATGCACCGGGAGCCTGACGTGGGATTCGATCCCGGGTCTCCAGGATCGCGCCCTGGGCCAAAGGCAGGCGCTAAACCGCTGCGCCACCCAGGGATCCCCTACAGCTGTATTTTATACAGCTTTTTAGATACCTATAGCGGGAAAGATTTGTTTTATTCTTGTTTTCATCTTACTGGAATCAGAAAACTCAGATAGTATGATCAGATAAGATTGTAAGTATTTAAATATAAGATAGTATACTATGGTAAGTATAATTACTAAATGAAAAATACCTTCTAAAACATAACTTGCTATTAAATGAGGATAAACTTTCTAAGACTATTAGTTGTTAGATTGCAGTGACGTTTTCCAGACACATACATTAAGGCAATCATTTTAGTGTTTTTATTTAGGATTTATTTGTGCGTCATGATTTAGAGAAGGCACACAAAGAAATTTGGCCATCAGAAGCAGAGATAGATTTTTTATTGTGGTTCCCATGTTAAGAGCAGTGCTTCCCACCAAAATAGCTGGTATTCCCCTGTTTTTCCATATCCATTATGACTAAAGCCGGTTGTTTTAATACTCCCTTTCTTCTAATCTTTGGAAAATATAATCTGATTGTTGTAGTACATTGGATATAGTTAACATAAGTTCACTGTTTCTTTTATGATGTAAAGTTTCGAGTATACATTGTTGTAGTCCTCCTGTTTCCCCTGAGTTGCCATTCTGGAGTAGGATGTTAACTCAATAAAATAAGTGACATAGATGTGTTTTGAATTTCCTGGTGAGATTTGTATCAAAGTCTCGGAAGTAAACCACCATAAACATGGATTATCATTACAAAAAATGGAAGAGTTTTAACTTCCTCTAAGTGGCAGGGTAAAGAAGTTTTCGCATCTCTTTGAATATCATTTGTTGAGAAAAGTCAGTTGCTTAACCTCTTTACCTTCTCATCCATAATGTAGGAAGAGTAATAAATAGAAGAGTCAATTTTTACTGCCATGTATGTTTTGAAAGTCACTCTTAATTATGAAGTCAGCTCTTTGATGGCAGGTGCTAGAGTCACCTAGAGACACGTGACACCTCTAGAATTCATGTGTCATGTGTAAAGTATAAGCTGTCCCATTCTTTTATTTCTCATTTGGTGCACATATTTGGATCGTTTTGCTATTCATTTGTGATTAGGTTACAACTACAAAATAATAAATATTAGTTCTGCTTCTTTGTTTCTAGTAAGTTGAATAAGGTAGGGAATTGAAAACTTTTGATTAGCTGTTCTAGAATTGTTTTAAACTTATTTACTCTTTCCCATATTGTACTAATAAATAATAAACATGAATTGACTTTTTAAAATTTAAACTTAAAACATGACTTATAAAGACTTTATCCTTATTCTTTGAGGTTTCAGATTGCTCAGTTGTTCATCCTCAAACATGCAAAGCTCTTTGGTGTTTAACTAAGGGCCTTGGCAGTTCTTCCCTCTGCCTAAAAGGCTCTTCCCTCAGAGGAAGAATGGTTGACTCCTTCACTTCTTTCAAGTGTTTTTTAAATATAACCTCATTGGAAAGGCCTTTTCCTCTCACCATATCTTAAATAGAAAGGGGCTAGGAAAAGTGGTATTAACACCCTACCCTAATTAACTTTTTTTCAAGGCACTTTTCTCTACCTAAAATTAAGTTTTTATTTGTTCTCTTAGTATTGCTTGTTCCCTCTACTAATATATAAATTTCTTAAGCTCAATGAATTTGTTCACAGTTCTGTTCCTAGGGATAAGAACATTATTTGGGGATGCCTGGGTGGCTCAGTGGTTGAGCATCTGCTTTCAGCTCAGGGTGTGATCCCGGGATCCGGGATCAAGTCCCACATTGGGCTCCTTGCACGGAGCCTGCTTTTCCCTCTGCCTGTCTCTCTCTCTCTCTCTCTCTCTCTCTGTCTTTCATGAATAAATAAATAAAATCTTAAAAAAATTATTTGGCGCATAATAGGTGCTTAATGAAAATCTATTGATTGGTCAAGTGAATATACTACAAACTTGTGGTTTGTGGGTTTAATCTAGCTCATCTCCCTTTATAACGAACCTACATTCTCTAGTTTGTCAGTCTTTATCCTTTTTTCTATTTATTTATTCATGAGAGACACAGAGAGAGATACAGGCAGAGAGAGATACAGGCAGAGGGAGAAGCAGGCTCCATGCAGGGAGCCCAACATAGGACTCGATCCCAGGTCTCCAGGATGATACCCTGCGCCAAAGGCAGGCACTAAACTGCTGAGCCATCCAGGGATTCCCCCAGTCTTTATCTCTTTCTATAGAATCTTGGACAGTGAGACTTACACCATTTGCTATTTATCATTTTGCCTGCTCTGTTATGTTTTCTTAGACTTGGCCCAATTATTTATGTCACCTGCCTGGTCCCTGTAGGCATTTGAGGTAACAACCTCTGTTGCAAGTCATGGTATTTATAATTCCTATGCAGTAACACCTCTCAGATTTAAATTTGAAAGTATAAAATGAGTAAAGATAATAGAAGTTGTGACTGTTATTGAAAGAGCTATACATTGAATTTATAAAACCAATATGTTACAAAAATTAGGAGCTACCTTTAGGCCAATGAGCACATGAAATAAAGCTCAGCATCATTAGTCATTTGGGAAACGTATATCAAAACCACAATGAGGTACCACTTCACACCCACAAGCATGACTTTAATAAAAAACACATACCATAACAAGTATTTATGAGGCTGTGGAGAAATTGGAAGCCTCATACATTGCAATTGGAAATGTAAAATGGTGCAGCTACCTTGGAAAACAGTCTGGCAGTTCCTCAAAAAGTTAAACATAGAGTTACTGTTATTACATATAGTAACTCATTACAGTTTCCCTCCTAGATACATACCCAAGAGAAATGAAACATACTTCCATGTAAAACTTGAACACAAATGTTCATAGCAGCATTAGTAATAATAGCCCCAAAGTGAAAATAATCCAAATGTCCATCAACTAATGAATGGATAAATAAAATGTGGTATATCCATATAATGCAATATTATCCAGCAATAAAAAGGAGTGAAATACTGATTTATGCTACAGTGTTAATGAACCTTGAAAATATTAAGTTGAATGAAAGAAGTCAATTACAAAAGGCCACATATTTGTATAATTTGGTTTATATGAAATGTCCGAATAAGTGAATCTACAGACACAGATATAGTTTACTGGTTGCTTTGTGGTAGGGTAGAGAAATGGGGATTGACTGCTAATGGGGATAGAATTTCTAGTAGGAAAGCCAGAATATCCTCAAGTTAGATTGTGGTAATATTGCACAACCTATGAATTGTGTACTTCAAAAGAGTGAATTGTATGGTATATGAATTATATATCAATAAATTTTTTTCAAAAGAGCTCCTTTTGTTAATCGAAAGATTGGTGGAGTTTTATACCCCAGATCATTAGTGAATCTGTAATCAAATACAATCTAGCGGCAGTGCTAGAAAGAAATGATTATTTAAATTTACCCTCCATTAAAATAGTTAGGCTTGCATATTTCTTTTGCCCTATATACTATAGTTAGTATGCTATCTCAGTTGGTCAGCTCTTTTCTCCTCATGCCTTATCAGCATGCATGGTCTACTCAGTGGGTTTTTTTTTTTTTTTTAAGATTGCATTTATTTATTGTTTGTTTGAGAGAGAGAGGAGTGTGCAAGTGAGGGTTGGGGGGGAGCAAGCCAGCTTCTGAGTGCAAAGCCCGATTCTGGGCTTCATCCATCCCACCATTGTGATATCATGACCTGAGCCCAAATCAACAGTCAGACGCTTGGGACACCTGGGTGGCTCAGTGGTTGAGCTCTGCCTTCGGCTCAGGATGTGATCCTGGAGTTCCAGGATCGAGTCCCACATTGGGCTCCCTGTAGGAAGCCGGCTTCTCCCTCTGGCTGTGTCTCTGCCTCTCTCTCTATATATATGTCTCTCATGAATAAATAAATAAAATCTTTAAAAAAATAGACACTTAACCAACTGAGCCACTCAGACACCCCTACTCAGTGACTTTTAAGTACAATGATATAAAGTTGTTTAGTTTGAAAACTGAGCATCATGGGGTGGGGACACGGGGGCTGTATTACAAAGTAATAAACTTTTACATTTAGTAAATGGAGCTTAGTAATAGAGGGAAAAACCCAACCTGACATCTTGAACTTTTCTGTGTATTAGACATGGATCAGGAGGATAATCTTTGGATGGGATTTTATAACACATTCTATGATTGTGCAGAGGCTCCTGAGACTCATCTTTCAAACAAACCATTACGAGTATACCCTTTTCCATTCTACGATTTTAAGGGATTTCCAAGTCTTGTAAAATAGAATATCACAACTGGAAGGAGACTTTATAAATTATTTAGCTTAACTCTTGATTTTTACAGATGTCCATTTTGCCAGTCATAGTGAACCACCTTAGTTTGTCATACTCCTGAGGTGAATATAATGTGGTACTAAGAGCAGCACCACAATGATACATTGGAAATATAGTGGGAAAACCTTTTCCATGTTAATTAGTGGAATCTGAATTTTAGAAATTTAATGCACTTGTTTTGTTTCCCTTGGATCATTCAGACTGAAACAAAAAAAGGTCATATTGTATGCAATATTTTTAATTCTTCTTGATAGCTTTATTTCCACTTATAAAAAATAGTATTCCTGTTGCAACCAATATTTAGTTTTGATATTAATTGGAACTTTCTAAGCATTTTGTAGAAATATTTTTGAGCAGAGAAATTTTTAAAATGGTGTTTTGCTGAGTAGAAAGGAAAGAGAGGGATCCCTGGGTGGCGCAGCGGTTTGGCGCCTGCCTTTGGCCCAGGGCGCGATCCTGGAGACCCGGGATCGAATCCCACGTTGGGCTCCCCGTGCATGGAGCCTGCTTCTCCCTCTGCCTGTGTCTCTGCCTCTCTCTCTCTCTCTATGACTATCATAAATAAAGAATAAAAAAAAAAAAATTAAAAAAAAAAAAAAAAGAAAGGAAAGAGAATAGTTCTATACGGCTGGAGTTGGCAAGGATAGAAAAGCTAATGAAGTCAATATGGTCCAGTGCTAATTTTATTTCATTTTTATTTATTTTTAATTGAAGTATATAGTTGATATATAATACTATAGTAGTTTCAGGTGGACAACATAGTTATGTGACATTTATACATTATGAAATGCTCACTGAGATAAGTAGTTACCACCAGTCACCATACAAAGCTATTACAATATTATTGACTGTATTCCTTATGCTCTACTTTACATCCCTGTGACTTATTTTAAAACTGTAAGTTGATACCTCTTAAAATCCTCACCTATTTAATCCATTCTCCCACTCTCCTCCCCATTTAAAAGCTACCAATTTGTTCTCTGTGTATATGAGTCTGTTTCTGATCTGTTTTGTTTGTTCCTTTGTTTTTTAGATTCCACATATAAGTAAAATCATATAGTATTTGTCTTTCTCTGACTTAATTCATTTAGCATTATACCCTCTAGGTCCATTCATGTTGTTGCAAATGGCAGGATTTAATTTTTTTTAATGGTTGAGTAATATTCTTTTGTAATACATTCCACACTTCTTTATCTGTTTATCTACTGATGGACACTTAGGTTGTTTCCATGTCTTGGCTATTGTAAATAATGCTGCAATAAACAGGGGTACATATATCTTTTTGAAATTCATGTTTTGGGGTTTTTTTGGGTAAATACCCAGAAGTATAATTACTAGGTCACATGATATTTCTATTTTTAATTTTTTGAGGAACCTCTGTACTCTTTTCCATAGTGGCTGCACCTGTTTACATTCCTACCAAGATTACATGAGTGTTCCCTTTTATTCATATCTTCACCAACATTTGTTAGTTCTCTTTTTTTTTTTTGATACTAACCATTCTGACAGGTGTGAGGTGATACCTCACTATGGTTTTGATTTGCAATTCCCGTGCTCGCTTCGGCAGCACATATACTAAAATTGATTTGCAATTCCCTGATTAGTGATATTGAGCATCTTTTGGCAATCTGTATGTCTTCTTTGGAAAAATATTTATTCAGATTCTCTGCTCATTTTTAAATTGGATTGTTGTTTTGGTGTTGAGTTATATGAGTTCATTATGTTTTGATCAATGGTTATTTTAAAGACAAAATATATGTTAGTATTAGGATTTTTTCTTTTGTTTTTTTAATCAGTTTTATAAAGGTATAATTTACATGTAATAAAGTTTGAAAGTGTACATACAACTCAGTAAGTCTTGACAAATATATACAATTGTGTAATAACCTCCATCATAAAGATTTGAGACAGTGATACCATCCCCCAAAAGTTCCATTGCATTTATTGCAGTCATTTCCCCCTCTTCACTTCCTAGAACCATTTATCTACTCTCTGTTGCTAGAGTTTTGCATTAAATTTCATATCTGTGGAATCATACAGTAAGTAACTCTTTGTGTCTGCCTTTTTTTCACTTAGCATAATACTTGAGATTCATCTATGTTTTTGTGTGTATCAGCAGTTGGGGTTTTTTTTTTTTTTTTGAGAGAGAGGGAGCGTATATGTGTGTGTTTATGTGTGTGAGTGGGGGGAGGGGCAGAGAGGGTGAGAAAGAATCTTAAGCAGGCTTCATGCTAAGTGCAGAGCCAATTATGAACTGAGTCATAATCGAGTCGGACACTTAACCAACTGAGCTACCCTGGTGCCCTGTCAGCAGTTTCCTTATATTGATAAATAGCATTCCGTTGTCTGGATATACCACATTTTTTTCTGTTCTTTCCCTAGTAAATGGACAGTTGAATTGTTTCCACTTTTGGGCAATTAGGAATAAAGCCATTATTAATATTCATATATAAGTCTTTGGGTGGATGTATGTTTTCATTTATCTTCTTTGAATAACTAAAGGTGAACATTGTTGAGTTGTAGAATAATTATAGGCTTAACTTTATAAGAAACTGCCCAATTGTTTTCCAGATTGGTTGTACCATTTTACATTCCTTCCAGCAATGTTTGAAAGTTCCAGTTGCTCCACATACTTTTTATGGTCAGTCTTCAGCCATTCTAGTGATGTATAATGATATCCCACTGTGGTTACAAATTTTCATTTCCCTAATGATTAATCATTTTGAGTATCTTTTCATGTGCTTATTGGGTTAAAGGGAGGAGTTCATCTCTGTAATACTGATACAATAATATTATCTAATCCATAGCTGATCTCAGGTATTGTCAGTTATGCCAATAATGTCCTTTATAAACTTTTCCTTCCCCCATATCCAGTTTTCTCCAACTTTTCCTCCTGTTAACTTTCTTATTTTTCTGTTTCTTTGATTCTGTTCCTTATTATTTTGCTTCTTTGGAATTTGTTTTGCTCTTCTTTTTTCTAGCTTAATTTTTCTAGCTAAAAATTTAGACCAATGACTTAGACATTTTTTTCTTCATTTGAGGATTTAAAGCTATACATTTTCCTCTAATTATTTACTCTTTTTTTTTTAAATACTATTTCTTTTTTTTTTAATTTTTTTATTTATTTATGATAGTCACAGAGAGAGAGAGAGAGAGAGGCAGAGACACAGGCAGAGGGAGAAGCAGGCTCCATGCACTGGGAGCCCGATGTGGGATTTGATCCCGGGTCTCCAGGATCGCGCCCTGGGCCAAAGGCAGGCGCCAAACCGCTGCGCCACCCAGGGATCCCTAATTATTTACTCTTATGTAGCCCACAAATTCTGATATTTAATATTTACTATGTATCACTTTGTTGAAATATTTTCTAATTTCCTGTATAATTTCTTTATTGACTCCTGAACATTTAGAAGTATTATTTAGAAATATGGGACTTTTGGGGGTGCCTGACTGGCTCAGTCAGAAGAGCATGTGCCTCTTGATCTCAGGGTTGTGAGTTCGAGTGCCACACTGGATGTAAATATTACTTAAAAAATAAAATCTTAAAAAAAAAAGAAAAGAAATGGTCAGCCCGTGTGGCTCAGCAGTTTAGCGCTCTCTTCAGCCCAGGGCCTGATCCTGGAAACCTGGGGTCGAATCCCACGTCGGGCTCCCGGCGTGGAGCCTGCTTCTCCCTCTGCCTGTGTCTCTGCCTCTCTCTGTGTGTGTATATATATCTCTCATGAATAAATAAATAAAATCTTTAAAAAAAAAAAAAGAAATATTGGGACTTTTATAGATATTTATTGCTGTTGGTTTCTGGGGTTGTGTGTATGTATATGCAAACATACCTTTCAGATTTTAATATTTTGTGTTCCATGTGTATATAAAAAGAATAAATATTTTGCTGTTGGGTGTAGTGTCCTTTAGATATTAAGTCCATGTGGTTAATAGTATAGTTTGTTTTCTCTATCCTCACTGATTTTTTTCTACTTGTTCTATCAGTTATGAAGAGGAATGTTGAAATTGTCATCTATATGGACACCTGGGTAGCTCAGTGGTTGGGCATTTGCCTTTGGGTCAGGATGTGACCCCGGAGTCCCAGTCCCGGGATCGAGTCCCACATAGGGCTTCCTGCATGGAGCCTGCGTCTCCCTCTGCCTGTGTCTCTGCCTCTCTCTCTCTCTGTCTCTCACGAATAAATAAATAAAATCTTTAAGAAAAAAAGAAATTGCCATATATAATTGTAGACTTAACTGTTCCTTGTTTCAAGTTCAGTTAAATTTTGCTTCATATATTTCGAAGCTCTGTTCTTATTTATGAACATGACTTCCTGATATATTGATCTTGTTGTCATTATGCAGTTTCCCATTTATTTTTTGTAATATTTCTTTTCTGGAAATCCATTTTATCTAACGTTAATGTTATCCCTGCCACTTTCTTAAGCTTACTGATACATGATATTTTCCTCCTAATTTTCAGTTTATCTGTACTTCGTATTTATAGTATATCTGTTATAAACAACATTTTTTTAAAGATTTTATTTATTTATTCATAGAGATGCAGAGAGAGAGAGAGAGAGAGAGAGAGAGAGAGAGAGGGAGAGGCAGAGACACAGGCAGAGGGAGAAGCAGGCTCCATGCAGAGAGCCTGACGTGGGACTCCATCCAGGGTCTCCAGATCATGCCCTGGGCTGCAGGCGGCGCTAAACTGCTGCACCACCGGGGCTGCCCTATAAACAACATCTTTGATAGAGTTTAATTTAAATATTTTATTTTGTAATTTATTTCTATTCAAAAAAATTTTTTTTGTCTCTTGTCCTTCCTTTCATGTTCGTTTGGGCTAATCAAGATTTTTTTATTATTTCATTTTATTCTTCTGTTCACTTTTTATCTATACCTTTTCTGCATTATTTTTTAATGTATGACTTGGTATTACAATAAGAACCCTTAAGTTAATCCAGTTGACTTAGAGTTTAGTTTAGATTGTACCATTTTACGTTTTTTGTAATGGTACCATTAGTACCATTTTTTGCTAGGTACCTAGCAAAAAAAAAAAAGAAGAAGAAGAAGTAAGTACCTAACAGCAATAGAATTCCATTTACCACTTCCTGTCATTTGTGCTGTTGTTGTTATACATACCACATCTGCGTGTTCCATTTACCTATGATTTATCCTGCTTTGTGTTTAGCCTGCTTTGTGTTTACTGTGCTTCTTGGGTTTGTAAGTTACATTTTTCACCAAATTTGGGGGAAATTTTGGCCTTTATTCAAGTATTTTTTTCTACTCTCTCTTTTTTATCCTCTTTCTAGACTGTAATTACCCATGTTAGTCTGTTTGACATTATTGCACAGTAGGTTACCAAGGCTTTATCTTTTTCTTTCAATTTTTTTTCTTCAGATTGTGTAATTTCTATTGCTCTGTGATTCGTGTTCACTGATTCTTACTTCTGCCATCCCTAATCTGCTATTAGGTACATTTTGTGAATATTTTATTTCACACTTGTGCTTTGGGTTCTAGAATGTTCATTTTTATAGTTTACATTTTTCTGTTTTCCCTTCTTTGATTTCGTTAACTATATTTTCCTTTAAACTCTTGATATATTTAGATGAACTACTTTAAAGTTCTTGCCTGATGACCAGCATCTAAACATTGGATTGATTTCTGTTTACTTCCTTTTGTCTTGACCATGAGTCATATTTTCCTATTTCTTCTAATGTGTATTAATCTTTTTAAAAATTTTTATTTATTCATTTGAGAGAGAGAGAGAGCACATGATTGGGGGTGGAGAGTAGAGGCAGAAGGAGAGAGAGAAAAGCATACTCCCCATTGAACAGGTAGCTGGACATGGGGCTCCATCCCAAGAGTCAGAGGTCATGATCTGAGCTTAAGGCAGATGCTTAACCATCTGAGCCATCAGGTGCTCCTGTTTATTAATCTTTTAATGTATATTGGACATTGTGGGGAACACAATGGAAAGGTAAAAGATTATTTATCTTTTTCCAGAGGTTATTGATTTTTTGCTTTGCCAGGCTATAAAAAAGTTGGTTAGACTCTGACTTCAGACTGTCATCTCTGTAGTAGATAGTAACTGAAATCTCTGCTCAGATCTTTTAAGTCTTTCATCTGTTGCTTTTTTGCTGGGTCCACAGTGTCTTCTCCATGCATGTACAAATAGGAATTAGCGAAGGATTGGAGCAGAATTATGCAAATTTTTATGGTTCCTCTCTTTGTAGCCCCTTTCTTTCTAGCCTCTCTGACAGCCCTAAATGTCATCTTCTGATTTCTCAAACCAGTAAGTCTGCAGTTTTCTGCTTGATTTCTAGCTACCTCTGCCAACCATGCTAACTGGAGAGTACCCTTTGGGAAAAAGCCATAGACAGGCAAATTTTACCTGGTGCAGTTCCATTCTTTTTTGGTTATCCATAGGTTGATAACAAGCCACCCTAATGTAGTGGCTTTAAACAGAAACATTTATTATTTTTATTATTATGTCTCATGGTTCTTGAGCTTGACTAGACTCATTTGTGCAGCTCTTGCTTGGGTATTCAGCACAAATACCTTTAGCCCCCAAATGGGGGTGGAGGTCATCCTGAAGTCTTCCTTAATTCTCACGAGTCTGATGGTTGTTGCTGGCTGTTGGATGGGACTCAGTTGGACTATTAGGTAGAATATCTATACCCGGCTTCTGCCTGGACTTTTTAATGATGGTTGGGTTCTAACAGCAAACATCTGGGGAGGGAGAGCCAGATGGAAACTGTACAGCCTTTTATTACCTATCCTTGAAAGTCACGTAGAGTCACTTCTGCCACATTTGTTCATAGAGGCATTCACAGAGTAGAGCTCATATTCAAGTGGAGGGAAGTCAGCTCCACCTTTGGAGTGGGGGGACAGATCTCAAAGAATTTTCAGACATGTTTTAAGACCACCACAGTGTCTTTCAAATTTTGCATTCTGTTGAATTTCTACCTGGCTTTTGGTCATTCTCTAGTACCTTCAAATAGTTGTTTTTCATGTAGAATCTTTATTATCTGATAGTCCAGTATAGACTATTCCATCATTACCAGAAATGGAATTCCTACTCCTCCTTTTTTTTCCCTCAATAGCACTCATCACATTTTTTGACATTTAATATAATTTATTTATTTGGTTTATTTTGTGTCTCCTTCCACTAAAATGCAGGCTCCATTAAGTTAGAGTTTTGTCTCCTTAGTAACTGCTAGACACATAGTAGAGGTTCCACAAATATTTGTTGAATATTCCAATTCTTCAAAATAGCCAGAAGTAAACAAAATCATCTTGATGAACACAGAGAAGCTATTACAGAGCCTTGTTCTTTCAACACTGTTGCACTGGTAGGCTAGTGTGTATCTGAGGTTAAATCTCCCTGGCTTGGGGCAGCCTGGTGGCTCATCGGTTAAACATCACCTTCAGCCCAGGGTGTGATCCTGGAGACCCGGGATCGAGTCCCATGTCAGGCTCTCTGCGTAGAGCCTGCTTCTCCCTCTGCCTGTGTCTCTGCCTCTCTCTTTCTCTCTGTGTGTCTCTCATGAATAAATAAGTAAAAATCTTAAAAAATAATAATAAATAGGGGATCCCTGGGTGGCTCAGCGGTTTAGCACCTGCCTTCGGCCCAGGGCGTGATCCTGGAGTCCCGGGATCGAGTCCCACGTCGGGCTCCCTGCATGGAGCCTGCTTCTCCCTCTGCCTTTGTCTCTGCTTCTCTCTATATATATCTCTCATGAATAAATAAATAAAATCTTAAAAAAATAATAAAATAAATAAATAAATAAATCTCCCTGGCTTAAGAGCAGGATATAGAGACTTTGACATTTCATTTTCATCATGACTGCCATGTGAGTCAATTCAACAGGCAATAGCTGGTTACAGATCAGATGCAATAGCATGTGGAAGTACTCTATGAAGTGTAAAGTGCTATGAGGTTATAAAGTATATCAGATAATTACATACAATTGCATGTATTAGTCTGGTCTTTTCAGATTTAATTTTTTTTGAAGATTTTATTTATTTATGCATGAGAGACATATACAGAGAGAGGCAGAGACACAGGCAGAGGGAGAAGCAGGCTCCACACAGGGAGCCCGACGTGGGACTTGATCCCGGGTCTCCAGGATCACAACCTGGGCTGCGGGTGGCGCTAAACCGCTGTACCACTGGGGCTGCCCTCAGATTTCATTTTTAAAGTATTTTTGAGTTTGTATATTTTTAAGGGATAAATATTTTTACTTATCAGAACAATAATAAAAGTTACGGCAGTGTGTTTATAGTAAAGTCCTTGTTAAGTTCTTATTAATATTTTATCTGGCTTTTCTTTTTCAGGAACTTGAAAGATTTCAGAACTTTGTAAAATACTGTCCTCCTTTTGATATCGTCATTGATGGGCTCAATGTTGCCAAAACATTTCCTAAAGCTCGTGAATCTCAAGTTGTAAGTATAATTTTATATTGTTATTCCAAATCTCTAGAAATATTTGTTGTACTTATTTGTGATCTTCCTTGGATCTCTTAACTCCCCATTTTTTCCTTCCTCTAAAAATAAACTCCTAAAGATGTCACAATAACTGCTTTCTAAGATTCACTGTTTTCATCTTTGGCAAAGAAGTGGCTATTATAGGCTGGCTAAGAGTGATTAAAAAGTCTACTGGGTGGCTCAGTTGGTTAAGCATCTGACTCTTGATTTCAACTCAGGTCCTGATCTCAGGGTCATGAGTTCAAGGTCTACATAGGGCTCTATGCTGGGTGTAAAGCCTTCCTAAAAAAAAAAAAAAAAAAAAAAAAATCCACGTAATAAAGGGCCATCTCAACCCTGTTTCTTATATAATTTTTAATTAACCTTCTTCTACATCTCTCCTCTTTCTTTGAGGTTATTCTAACATTTCCCTGTGAGTCACATTCCTCTATTTGAAATTTATCAACATAAACTATCAAGAGACATTAATATTTTTGTTTTTTCCAAACATAGTATGCTCGTAAACGAATCTAAGCAGTTTTCGGTAAGGTAATCATTTGTTCTATCAATTTATAAATGTCTAGTAGTTTCTAGTAGGAATATCATTATTTTTTTATAGCAGTAGTGAACAATGATTTTCCTTTTTATAGATTAGAATACTAGAATATTAGAAAAGTGAAAGTGGAGGAATTGTTTACAACACATGTGACAAAGAGCTAATTTTCTGACTGTAACATTGTCTCTTAATAAGCCTGTAAGTGGAAGAGTGATTTAACTTTATTCATGATTATAGATATGCAAATAAAATCCATATTTGCAGACTTAAAAATTGATAGTATCCAGTATTTTGAATGGTTTGGAGAGGTAGGGAGAAGGGTATCAGTACAGTATTTTTGGGGGGTGATTTGACAATTTTGAATACTTAAAATATTGAAATGTATGAACTGATATATTGAAACAAACACATAAAGTTACATTTTCAAGCATGTTAGTTAAGCATTATTTGTAAGCAGAAAAGTCTAATCAACCTAAATGTTTATCAGCCTAGGTCCATTTTATTTATTTTTTAATTTTAATTCCAGTATAGTTAACATACAGTGTTAAATTAGTTTCAAGTAGGGACGCCTGGGTGGCTCAGCGGTTGAGCTCCTTCCTGCCTTTGGTCCAGGGCATGATCCTGGAGCTCCAGGATCAAGTCCCACATCAGGCTCCCTGCATGGAGCCTGCTTCTCCCTCTGCCTGTCTCTCTCTCTCTCTCTCTCTGTCTCTCATGAATAAATAAATAAAATCTTTAAAATAAATAAATAAATAAATAAATAAATAAATAAATAAATAAATGTATGTATGTATGTTTGTTAGATAAGTTTGTATATGCCCAGAAATTTTCTAGAAACTACTCATAAAAACTTAACAGTAATAAGCTTTTTGGAGGTGGAGATAGAGTATAAGAGAATGAGAGGATTTCAGTTTTTCATTTGTTTTTTTCAAATTTTCTTTCACAACAAATATGTATTATTTTAAAATAAAAAGCAATCTAGGATCAGGAAAAGAAAGAAGTGAAGAGGCATTCTTGGTAAATATTCTATAATAACTATGTAATACTTTGTATCTCATGGATATTTCACAACTCTTTAATCATTTCCCTGTTGATCGGCATATTAGATTGTTTCCTGTTTTTCAGTATGGTAAATAATGCTTGGAAGATCTCCATGCAGGTTTCAGATTATTTATTTAAAATAGATTCCCAGAAATGGAAGTCAAAGAGTATGGATATTTTCAGGTCTCACTACATATTGCCAAATTGCTTTCCAAAATAATTGTAGCAAGGTATATTCTTACAAAGCCTTCAAATAGAAGTTCCTTAAAGGTTGCTTACTATATTATTGCTGCAACTGTTTAGCTACATTTGTGCTGAATCTATTAAATGGAAAGAACTGGACAAGTTCCCCTTCCCCACCCCCATCCTGCATTTTTTAGATCAAACATTTAAAACATATGTTAACAAAACTAAATAGTCTAGAAAGGTAATATTCTTGATTGTCTTATCTGTCCTTTCTATTTCTGTGTGCCTTAAGCTTTTTCATCTTTGTGTGAAGAAGTTTCTGGATATCTTCTGTGGAATCACACACAGATTATTTATGTTTTTCCCATGAACTCTCTGCATGAAACATTACAAATTCTTGGTCTTTTCCATTAATGGCTAATTATTACATATCCAACAGTGTTCTCTGTAAGTCAGCTCATAGATAAAGACCAATTTTACCTTCACTATTAAGGGAGTAGCACCATGATCATATATCTTGATATCAGAGCCTATAGCTTAGGAGTGACAGAGGTCAAGGAGCTAAAAATATGGCTTATATATAATGTCAGCAGGAACTTGCCAGTTGCTATGTGGAGTTGAGACTTATTGGCAGTTGTCATTGCTAGGGTATGTGTGCTTTAGCCATACGTATATAACATGTATATCTATATCCACTCATCACCTCCATTGAGTTAGTTGTATTGGCAGCTCTATGTTGTTTAATATTAACCTTAATCTTAACTTTAGATATTTGTTGAAGGGTTTCTAACAATGCAGTAAAAGGTAGTGATAATTGACACATTTTTCAGAGTAAGGTTCAGAATTTTTAAACAAGGAGAGGTTGTTAAAAACTAATTTTTGTTGGGCAGCCCGGGTGGCTCAGCAGTTTAGCGCCGCCTTCAGCCCAGGGTGTGATCCTGAAGACCTGGGACCAAGTCTCACGTCGGGCTCCCTGCATTTAGCCTGCTTCTCCCTCTGCCTGTGTCTCTGCCCCCCCCCCACCCCTGTGTCGGTCATGAATAAATAAATAAAATATTTATTAAAAAAACAAAAAACAAAAACCTGATTTTTGCTTTTTGAAAAGCTGTCACTCAGGCTGCAAATTTCTGTCTGCCAAAACCTTCCCATAGACATTCAAGTATATAAACTTACTTGGTAAATAAGAAAATATTGTTTACAACACATGTGACAAAGACAAAGTGGCATAATTCATTGAAAGAAAAAGCAATAATCAATGTGGAATACAGGTAATACCTCAGTATTCTTCAATCTGTCTTTGCTGTTGGTCCTAAAAGTGATATGAGTAAAGATGAAGAACACAAGTTCTAAGGAAAATGGTATGTAATATATCATCATGAGGATGTACAGAGCTGTTATGGCTTAAAGTGATTCGGAAGAGTGTTTAACTTAGATGTGAAGGTTTATATTTAAATGTTACTTGTGATTCTGAAGAAAGAATATGGTATGGGAAAGTAAGGGTTAATGTATGATTTTGTTCACGGAAAAAAACTTTTTTGCTTAAAAGTTATTACTAAATAAATATTTAATTTGTTTTATCTTACAGTTTCTGATGTCTTAATACAGTTACAGGATATAGTAAATGAAAATGGAGTTTGTAAAGCCCCTGACTAGATTTCCCTTTGGGCATAGTTTAGCATCTTGACCAAGTCATACCTCAATTCTTTAATATCTGCATTGGTTTTCTTTTTCTTTTATTGAGATATAATTTATAAACCATAATAGACTTTTAAAGTGTACAGTCCAGGTGCACCTGAGTGGCTTAGTGGGTTAAGCATCCAACTCTTAATCTCTGCGCAGGTCTTGACCTCAGAGTCATGAGTTCAGGCCTCAAGGTAGGCTCTACCCTAGTTGTGGAGCCTACTTGAAAAAAAAAGTAAACATAACTAAAAACTTAAAATGTATTTAAGTATACAGTCCAACTTGGCCTTTTGGCTAAGATAATGCGTCAAGTGTACTATCCAGTGGTTTTTAATATATTCCCACAGTTTTGCAACCATTATCACTATCTAATTCCAGAATATTTTCATTCCCCCAAAGTAACACCATACCCATTAGTAGACACTTCGAGTTCCTTCTTCCCCTTAGTCCTTTGGCAACTACTAATCTGCATTCTGTCTTCATGGATTTGCCTATTCTGGACATTTCGTATTTTCACTTAGTATGATGTTTCCAAAGTTCATCTGTGTTATAACATGAATACCAATTTATTCCTTTTTATTGTAGAATAATATTATTTTGTATAGATAGGCCACATTTTACTTATCCATTCATAGTTTGTGGACATTTGGGTTGTTTCCACTTTTTGGCTATTAAGAATAGTGTTGCTGGAAACATTTCACATACAGGCTTTTGTGTGGATATGTTTTCTTCCTTTTCTTTTAAGTTGTCTTTATTTAGACACTGAGGAATTACCTTCCTGAATGGCACCCCCAAGCATGAAGAATTATGCCTATGTTTTCTTCTAAGAGTTCTATAAAATTTACTACTAACCTTGTAGATGTTTTTCAAGTGTAAAGTGTATCCTGCTTATAATATGTATATATATATATATCCAGCTTATAACATATATAACATATATATGTATATATATAGCATATATATATATATATAGTTTCAAATTTTCAGAAGAAGGTTCTGGTTTGTATTTTTATTTTGAAGAAGAAGGAAGGGTTCTGAATGACCAGCAGATTAATTAGATAGCCTCCATTTTGATAACAGAGCATCTTATCTGGGAATTATGATGTAGATTCAGTTACTGTTTATTGAACACCTATTCCATGACAGATACTTTTTTAAGATGTGAGGATATGTCTTTAGACCAATAAAAGGTAGGAATTGCTAGGAACATGATTCAACTAATGGTTATATTATCTAAATAAAACATTCGGGGTGCCTGGATGGCTCAGTCAGTTAAATGTCTGCCTTTGGCTCAGGCCGTGATCCCAGGGTCCTGGGATCCAGCCCTGCATTGGGCTCCTTGCTCAGCGGGGAGCCTGCTTTTCCCTCTCCTTCTGCCCACTTCTCCCCCTGCTTGTTCACTCTCTGTCTCTGTCAAATAAATAAATAAAATCTTTTTTAAAAATAAAGTAAAAATAAACAAGACATTCATAGTATATTGTGCATGTTGTGTATTAACAGTCATTCTTGTATGTGATTCTTTTCTTAAAAATTTACTAAAAATGTCAGACTAGAGAATAACGTTTACTCAAAATACTTGGATAAGAATTTGTTTTAAATAGGTATTGCAAAACAGTTTTCATAACACTCATTTCTCCAGAATATGTTGTAATTTGGGAGAAACTAAATTTGACTAAATTTTAAATTTTGACTAATTTATTTTACTTATTTTTTAAAGATTTTATTTATTTATTCATGAGAAACACAGAGAGAGAGGCAGAGACACAGGCAGAGGGAGAAGCAGGCTCCATGCAGGAAGCCCGATGCGGGACTCTATCCTGGGACCCTGGGATGACACCCTGAGTCAAAGGGACACTCAACTGCTGAGCTACCCAGGTGTCCCAAATTTTGACTAATTTAAAGTGCCAAGTATGAACTCTTGTACCATTGAACCCTTGAGTCAGTCTTTATGTAGCATGTTCATGTTACTTACTGTAAATTAGAGTATTTTGGATTTTCTTAGGTTGCATTTATTTTCTTTTAATTTAATAAACTTACCGTCTTAGAGCAGTTTTAGGTTCATGAATCTTTTTGTAAACAGCCATCCTCCAACAACATGCTGTTTTGACTCTTACAAATAATTCTAAGGAAAAGCATTGCATAGCCATTTGGGTAGAAATTAAATTGTATTTTTTAAAGCTTAAGTGAGTAGGTAATTAGCACCACCAGCTTCCTAATTGTTTAAGTCAAAAACCAAAGATTCGAGCCTCAATTGTTCTTTTTCACTAGCCCCACATCCAGTTGGCTGGCAAGTTTTATTAGTCATACCCCCCAAGTATCCCATAATCTTATTATTTTTTTCCATCTCCATTAAAATCATTTCTCACTTAAATTCTTATGTGGTTTCCTTCCTTTTTCACCCTTGTTCCAATGACTTTCACCTATACTTAGAATAAAATCCAAGTTCCTGATCATGGATTATGGTACCTTTCATCATCTGATCTTTCCCTCTCTTTCAGCCCCCTGTTTGTTTTTTTCTCTCTTTCACTGAATTATGGACACTAGAATTTTTCCTATTCCTCAGAGATACCAAACTTATTCCTGCCTCAAGATCTTTGTGCTTGCTATTCCTTCAACTTTTAATATTCTTTCTACATCATCAGCATCTCATAGGTCTTCCCTAGTTCTTCTAAAGTAACCCCAGTCTGCTCTCCTACCTTCTGCCTGTATCTTCAGTCACATCAACCTTATTTACTTTAGTGGTGGATTTAAAATGGCCACAGATTCTTTGCAGTTCATCTTATCAGGAGATGGAGTCGGTTTCCTCATCTCTTGAATCTGGGCTTGCTTAATGATTTGCTTTGATGAATAGAATGTGGCATAAGTGACATTATGGAAGTTTCAGGCAAGGAGTTCAAGGGGCCATGCAGCTATGCTGTCACTCTCTAGGAACCAGAGCCTTGTAAACAAGCCCGTGTTAGTCTCCTTGAGGATGAGATGCCACATGGAAAGAGAGGGAGAGGGAGAACGAGGACAGCCATCCCAGCTAAGGCTCTGACATGTGAGTAAGGTCATCTGGAACCTGCCAACTGACAACACATGGATTGGCCTAACCAATACCATGCAGACCACAGGAACTATCTAGCCGAACCCAATCCAAATTGTCAACCCTTAGTACTGTGAGAAAATAACTGGTTATTTTAACCCAAGTTTTGGGGTAGTTAATTATACAGCAATAGTTAACTTATTAAATACCTTCATAACACTTCAGTGCATGTCTTGTTTACTTTATTAATCTCCATCAGAATGTAAATGCCCTAAGATTGAAGATCTTGTGCATCTTATTCACAGTTACATTCTCAGCACTAAGGAAAGGGCCTCTCACATAATAAATTGCCCAGTAGGTACCTAGTAAATGAATGAAAGAATGAACAAGTGGATATACAGTAAATTGTATAGCTTGTCAGAAATAGCATCTTTTTTTCAGGATTAATTCTAAAAGACTTCTTGAGTTTCAGTCTTTGTACCCTAGTCCACTTACTAGTGTCACTTAACCTTCTCATGCCTTATGTAAAGATTAAATCGGGTAATTCTTAAAAAGCACTGATTGCAATACCTGGCATATAGTCCAATTAATTTAAACAGAAAAGAAAAAGAACTACCTTGTGAATCCATTTAGTTGTCTATGGCCTTAAGTTTCTAGGAACAATAGCATGGTAGTTTTTTGTGATGTGTTTAGTCTCCTAATTTAAATAACTGACAATCTCCTCTTTTAGTTTTTTTAGTTTGAGGGTCTTCATTTTTTTTTCAAGATTTTATTTATTTATTCATGAGAGACACACAGAGAGAGGCAGAAACACAGGCAGAGGGAGAAGCAGGCTCCATGCAGGGAGCCCAATGTAGGACTCAATCTCCAGACTTGGGATCACACCCTGAGCCGAAGGTAGATGCTCAACCACTGAGCCACCCAGGCGTCCCAAGAGTCTTCTTTTTTTTTTTTTTTTAACTGATGCTTAGATTCTAAACTTGAGTGTCTAAATTAATGGCTTACTTTTCTATAAAATAATTAAATAAGGAATATATTAACCATATAGAGAAAATAAAAGATTATTAGTATTAGGATATGTTATGCTGCAGTAATAAACCCCAAATTTGGGTGGCTTAAAACAAATCATTTCTTGTACATGCTACATGTTCATTGTGGATCCTCTGTGTCATCATCATTCTTGTCCCCCATGGGACTCAGAATAACTTTCTGAGATATTCCCAGTCACTGTGACAGAGGGAAAAGGGAAGGTGGTAGAGTACACACTGACTCATAAAGCTTCTACTCAGATATGATACCTATAACTTCTCATAATTTATTAGCAGCTAATGCAAGCTATGCAGCTACACCTTAGTTCAGTAAGATAAGGGAGGCAATCCTACCACATGTGCCCAGAAGGAGAAAGAGAATTAGTATTTTTGAACAGCTCTAATGACGGCCGCACTGGGGTTGATGATGTCTTGTTTGGTATAATGGTCAAAGTCTAGCCCAGGAGCTAGAAATGAGTTTCAACATCACCATGCAAACTGTCTTTGCCTGGGTTCTTTTTTTTCGATGTCAGTTTCCTTCACCATGGTTTTATGTGGAAAGAACTAATGCGTCTGTTGATCATTTTTTCTAGAATGATCAGGTTGAAATTCTAGTCTCCATGACTCATAGTTTACACATACTTTCACAACTTTCATTTTTAAGATGGGTTTTTCTTTTGAGTCACCGAGTCATCATTAATAATTGGCAATGTGAGATCGCCTGGAGAGGACAGAGGCACTTTACCAACCTTTCATCTAAAAAACAAAAGGATATAGGGGATCCCTGGGTGGCTCAGCGGTTTAACGCCTGCCTTTGGCCCGGCGCTGGATTGAGTCCCACATCGGGCTCCCTGCATGGAGCCTGCTTCTCCCTCTGCCTGTGTCTCTGTCTCTCTGTCTCTCTCTCTGTCTCTCATGAATTAAAAAAAAATAAAAAATAAAAAAACAAAAGGATATAAAGTGGAAAGCTTCTTATCTCTAGTTTATCTCTGTCTCCACACACACACACACACACACACACACACACACACTCCTACCCGTAAGTCCTAGTGTCTTTGTTCCTTGCTCCTTTTGCAGCTTGCATTTTGGGCTTTCAGTTGTTCATAAGCTCCTTTAGTAGAGGGGGGATAGGGAAAAAGTACATCATTTTAGATAATCTTACTAGCTGTTCAAAACTCTACTACCAATTTTTGTAGATAACTGAGAATTGGTTAAAATAGCTTCTGCAGAATGAAAATTTATAATGTAATTTAAAAGAATTACGACCAGAGATCAGCATTGAATGCTTTCATTCTTATAGCATGCTTGGGGCATTGAATAGAAAGCAGTTTGATGGAAACACTGCAGAATTTGTTTTGATTGCCATCTCTTAGTTGGTTTTACTACAGTGAGAGAAAAATGGAGACGTGGGTTTTAGCCATTAAAGGTCATTTGGCAGTAGCATTTACTTGGCAATGAGTTTTCTTTTTTTCCTGCCACCCAAGTTATTTTATTTCTTTCTGTTGATTTACATAACCTCTTACAAATGTTTTAATACCATAAAGAACCTAAGATACAGTAAACTATGCTTGGTGGGTTTTTTGTGTGTGTGTATATATAAAATCTTGGGCATATTTTTTTTTGCCCAAATTGTAGAAATACTGTGTAGTTTAACACCAACTGTGCTTGAAATTATCTTTTAATGATGTTAAAGTAGCAAAGAAACTCTTAAATACTTTACTACGTTTGCAATGGCAAATGTTAGATTAAGTATTGAAGTATTTTTATTATACCTCTGCAACTTTTAAATACTTTTCTCCATATAATTGCTCCTCCTGCTTAAAGACTAGCTCTTAAGGTCTGGCTTTAGAGGTAGAAGGTCTTGTTCCTTGGTGTCAAAACAAGGATGTCGTGCTGCTACTGTTGCCTTCAAAGAACATGTACTACCCCCATGTTTGCTCTGAGAAGGTGTTTGAGTAATTTTTTTCTATATTGAAATCTAGAATCAAAAACTTGTCATTTTTCCCAGTTTACTTTCGTAAGTTTTGTTGATTACTAATGATTGGAAATAAGTGATTGAAGATTATTTCTAAATATTTTCTTAATTTTAGTCAACTGGTTAACAAGTTTCTTTCCAATGGAATTTAAGGAGTGGTTCTTGGGGCACCTATGTGGCACAGTCAGTTAAGCTACCAATTCTTAGTTTCAGCTCAGGTCAGGATCTCAGGGTACTGAGATTGAGCCGAGCCCTGCTACAGGCACCATGCTCAGCATGGAGTCTACTTGAGATTCTCTCTCCTTCTCCCTCTTGCCCCTCCTGCTTGTGTTTGCTCTCTTTCTCTAAAATAAATAAATTTAAAAAGTGATTCTTTCAGTGTTTTTAGGGGCAGGAGTTATAGGAACAATTATTAATCCAGTTATTTCTAGGTTAAACTCTAATCCAGGATAGCACATTTTATTTTATCTGAATTACATATTTCTACAAATATTTATTATATTTCTTTAGAAAAAACTAACTTATTCTTAAAGATAAGAAACTTTAAAATAAATATGTAGTATTATAAACTTAACCACTAATGATTCTGCTGTATTTTAGAATATTGATTCTCAGACTTTAGTGGGCCTCAGAATCACTTTGAGGGCTTTTTAAAACAGGATGCTGGCCCTATACACCCAGAGTTCCTGATTCAGAAGGACTCAATTTACATTTCTAAAAAGTTCCTAGGTAGTGCTGATGCTGCTGGTTTGGGGACCACATTTTGAGAACCACTATTATATAAAAGCAGTTTCTCAGAAGTGTGTTCATATTGCTTTACAAAAATAAGTAATTTATAAAAGTCAAACACTCAAAATTATTAGAAGTCTTAATGATTCTTAGATTGGGAATCTCTTTTTTTAACTGACTTTATGAAACTCATTTTAAGGTACTGAAACTTGGTCCTAAGATTAATATACTTCTTCCACTTCCAAAATAGAAGTTTGTCTTATTTCCATAACCAACTAGTAGTATATATCAAGTACTTGTATTATAAGTATATAATTGTATATTTAAGTTTTATATTATTTATAATATAAATTATATATATACTTTATATAATATATACTAATTATAATATTAGAAGTATTATTAAGTAGTTCTATTAGCATTATGATGATTTTAAGGTACCTAGAGTACTCATTCCACCTTCTTGACTCGTAAGAGTTCTATTTTGGCATGTGACTGCTGGAATAGTTTATACCACTTAGAATGGTTCTTACATGTACTGACTGCTAATGGGGTGTATGATCAAGTGCCACTAAGTGGGTTTTGGGTGAAGTAATCAAGGGAGTAAGTAGAAAGCTGAATGAAGCCAGGCAAAATTTCTATAATGAATTTGACCTTATATCTCTCTTTCTTTCCAGATATCCCCAAAAGGGTATATTTTGCATGGTGTTTGAAACAAAATTTCCCTGATTGCGTTAGTCAGTCAAATGATTGTATGTCTTAGAACAGCATTGTTAGGAATACAGCGTTGCCAGGTTCCCATATCTGTTTTCTCTCTGACAGAATATTAATGGCAAGTTGATTCTTCTCTTGATGTGCCACTGATAATGTTCATGTGATAGCTACTTGGGGTGTTGTGAGATTGTCTATGTGAATCATTGTGTATATCTTGCTTCTATGGCAGTATTTTTTTTGGGGGGGGGCAGTATTTTTTTTTTAAAGCTCCTTAAAGAGCCAGTTTTCTTTTCTTTTCTTTTCTTTTCTTTTCTTTTCTTTTCTTTTCTTTTCTTTCTTTTCTTTTCTTTTCTTTTCTTTTCTTTTCTTTTCTTTTCTTTTCTTTTAGATTTTATTTATTTATTTGTGAGAGACATGGGGTGAGGGTGAGGGAGAGAGGGAGAGAGAGAGAGAGAGAGGCAGAGATACAGGCAGAGGGAGAAGCAGGCTCCATGCAGGGACTCAATCCCGGGTCTCCAGGATCACGCCCTGGGCTGGAGGCAGCGCTAAACCACTAAGCCACCCGGGCTGCCCTATGGCAGTATTTTAAAACACACTTCTTAGGAATGTGCTAGGTAGAACTACCTGTGAAAATATAATACCCACTTTAACCAAAAATTTAAAATACATATTATTAAATCTGCAAGGTAAACAGCAGTTCCAGAATGAGTAGTAAATTAACTTAAATATGTTTTTGAAGTCTTATAAATTGTTCATACCTAATTATTATGACAGTGGTAATATTTTATTAGTCATTAATTTTGTGTTAAAATATTTATTTCAAAATAACAGGTCTTTTTCCTTTTAAAATAGTTTCTGTTTCAGACTTCTAACTCTTGGAAGGCTGATTTTTCTCTCAATAATAATTAATTATTAATTAATAATAATTAATAATAATTATTAATTAAGATGAATTCAGAGCTTAGATTTTATTGCAGTATTTCACTTAGACTTTTTTTTTTTTCAAAATAGTATTAGGAAGAATATGTAGTTCCTTCAGGTTTATCCTCCCCATTCCAGAGTAGGTACTCTTTATTTTTAGATTATTTCTGTTTTGCTTTGTTCTATTAGATAAAAGATGGTTATAATGATGTATGCACTGCAAAAAATAAACTTAAAATAAGTTAAAATAAAGGTAACATAAGAGCACAAAGGGAAAATAAGCTTAGGAAAAATTAGAAGTTTAAGGTTGGCCCACAAAATTCATACCAATGAAGTGCTCTAGTAATTTAGCTGTAAATTCTATCAGCAAACTTGAAGATGAAAACGTGAGTGCCAAAGAGCAGGGATTCATCCTTTTATCTTCCTGCACATCATTCATAAGCACTCCACACTGCATTTATAAACACCCTCTTTACCTAAAGAGATTCTCAAAGGGGCCAGGATGGGCTTGAGAAAGAGTTAAGATATATCAGAAAGTGGAGACGTTTGAAGACACATAATTCTGGTACACTTTCTAAGGAAGTTATTTCCACTGTAAGATTCACTGATTTTGAGGATTCACATAGTTCATCAGATCAAATGGAAACAAACTGTTTAGAGAAAGTACCATTATTCCTAATATTTAAACCAAAAAGAGCTCTGTTGTAGGCCCTTTCAGTACAGGGGCATGTGGGCATTGTGAGTGCTCTTTACAGCATCCTTGTTAGGAATAAATGAATGGATTGTGTAAAGGAGTCAGCAGTAAAGGAGTGAGAAACACAGTTACATGAGCTTGAGAGAACAGGCCTCAGTAACTCCATATCACTAGTGCTATCTCAGGTTGGTCAGAAGGCCCAGTAGCAGGACTCATGCTTATTGACCTCTTTGGAAAATGGAAAGCTGATTCTTCACTTTGGATTCACAGTAATCCGTAGCAGTACTAGACCTTGTTTTAAAATTTTATAATTTTATTGCAGTTTTTAAAAATCTGGTCAGGAAGTATATATCCCTAATATACCTCCTATAGAGTAAGCACTCTTAAGATTTAAAGAGATACTCAGGTGGGTTGGAGTATCAGAATTGCCTTTGGTATTTGTTAAATAATTATGGCAAACATCATTTCTTTAATGTGGGGGAGGGGGAGCTTGCAAATGCAACGTTATTTAGTCAGTAGAGCATTTTTTCACTCTGTTTTGTGTAACTCATAAATGCCTAGAAATTGCTTGTGTATATAAAGTTATAGAATTAATCTAAATTGAAGTTTTCCAGTTATCGTAGATCTCCCTCTCCAGAAAAGATCTACACATACTATGATATGAATGGCAGGAAAACCTCTTGAAAATTTTCTCATCGGTTTAGGAAAGAGATAACAGGCGATCTTCCCTTCCTTCTAAGGGTTTAAGCTTAGAAGATAAATGGAAACAGCACTTCCTCTTCAAATGGACCAAAATAACCCCGCAAAATATACATAAAGTGTTTTATCAATATCAGTCTTTTACCAAAATAAGAACTTGAAAGTGAAAATTGCAAAGCCACATAGTTTCATGGTTGTAAAAACATTCTAAGTTTACCAAATTCTTAATTA
This sequence comes from Vulpes vulpes, assembly GCF_048418805.1. Classification (NCBI taxonomy): domain Eukaryota; kingdom Metazoa; phylum Chordata; class Mammalia; order Carnivora; family Canidae; genus Vulpes; species Vulpes vulpes. The sequence goes on from NC_132785.1 coordinate 75,109,416, forward strand.
CTTGCCAGTGTTTTGTTTTATTAATTCCATTTCAATGTCCATCACCTGGTTATCACTCTGACATGTCATCAGAAAGAAAAAATGACATAGAGCTGACAACATCTGTCATAGGATCTCATCCAGAATACCACCTTACATTTAATTCATCATGTCTCATTAGACTCCTCTTCCCTGTGAGAGTTTCTAAGACTTTATTTTGAAGACCTTGACAGTTTTGAGGAGTGCTGGGCAGTTATTACATAGAATGTCCCTCAACTGGAATTTGTTGATGTCTTTCTCATGATTAGCCTCAGATTTTAGATTTTGGGGGGAAAGACCATAAAGGTAAAGTACTGGCCCTATAACATCACATAAAAAGTATAGTATCATCATGACTTATCCTTATTGATACTAACTTTGATCACCTGGCTGAGGAAGGGTTTGTCAGTTTTCTCCAATACGAAGTTTTTTTCCCCCTCTTTTCATGCTGTAATCTTTGGAAGGAAGTCAGTGTGCAGCCATGCATGGGGTGGGGGGAAATGGTTGTATGCTTTACCTCTTTAGAGGCAGAATATTTGCATAAATTATTTTAAATTCCCATGTAGAAATATGGGAAATTTGTATATTCTCTATTTACTTATTTATTTAATCCTTATTTATAATAGTATGTACTCATGGTTTTTTTATTTTATATTTTGGGTTATAATCTAATATTTATTTTGTTCAGATTAGTCTGGCTTTGGCAATTGCAAACTTTTTATTGGCTCCTATCTCTTTGATATACCCCCATCATTGTGCAGTTTTTTGAGCACTTCTTTGCCCTCTGGCACCACAGTATACCTAATTTGTACAGTGTTCTTTTTTAAAAGCTAAAAACCATAGATAATTAGGTTGGCTACTTCAATCTTCTTTGAAGGAAAAGTTATCAAGATTATCGGAATTATAAAAAAGACTGGCTAGTATTTTTTTCTACTTTTACTCCATTTTTCAATATCTGATAATATTTGTTTCTGCCACTTAGTCTAACAGTTTTGCCCAGTCACCTTTGATTTTTTCTTCAAGGTTAGTCTTACTTATGGATTGCCTGTTTTGGAGGATCAGTGTGTATTTGGGATTTTCTTTTTCCTTTTCTGTTTCCTTAGTAGGGAGTAGGAAATGTACAGCTCAAAGGAGAAATTGAAAAATCAGTATAATCTTGTTCAGAGCAGCTCTCCTATTACTATTCTCAAGTAATCAAAAAAGTGGCTGTTACCCAACTGATAAACATTAGTTACTTCCAAAGGGAAAGGTTATATAAATGTTGGTTTTCTAGATTACATATTGCATAGTGTTAGAATTTTTTTAAACAACAAACATATATTTCCTTTATAATCTGGAAAAAAATAAAGGTTTATTTTTAGAGTCAGTGGAAATGCAAAGAAAAAAACTTACCCTTTCTGTGGTTTGAAATGCTTTGGAACTTAAAGACTTTTCCCCCACACTGATGTACTCAAAATTTTTGGTTATTTTTCATTAATATTGTTTACCAGTACCTGTACTAGTGAAATTGGCACATCTGTCCAGTTGTTTTATGTAATTGTAATGCCTGCTTTAGCATTTGACAATTATTTGGGGTTCTCTGACAATTGTTTCAAGTGTGTAAGACTTCTTTTTAACAAATTTTTAAATATATTGTTAGTAAAGACCGTTTTTATGGTATCTTACAAAAAGACATAGAGTTGTTTTGGTGTGTTGCTTTAGAAGGAATAGGTGGGAATCTTTCCCGCTCTTTCTTTGTTCTGCTACTTGTGCTATCCTGAGATTTTCTTTCTTTCTTTATATCCACGGTGTTTTCTGTTCTGTGTGTGCTGACCCTTACCGCCTGAGATTACTTCTGTTTTTTGGGTTTTTTTTTTTTTTGCTTTTCTCTCTCTCTCCTTTAACCCACCAACTCAAGGGCCCTGTCAACTTAAGGAAACCCCTCTCCACATTTTCCCTGGGATATGACATGGTCTCAAAATAAGAATGTCACTGCAGCCAGTAATCTGTATGTTTTCTAGCTCTAGTAGGCAATAGCTTCACTCTCTTTTTTGCCTTACTGCCACATTCTACCCCTACCCCTTACCAAGAGCCCTAAGTGTTTAAATTCTCAATCTAGCTATCCCATTTGGAAAATAAGATATTCTAAGATTTAATAGCAGAAGGAGTAAATAAAACATTGGTAGAGTTTTATTTACATTTCTTTGTGCTAGTGTAGAAGCCATAAAATCTGTCTTTTTGTCCTCTCCATGTGTTCTTATTTTTATTTCAGTACAACATAAAACAACCAAACATTTGTTTTAGGTAACTCAAAACCAGAAGGTTTTCTTTTACTATGTATTTTGTTTGATGGAGTTTAAATACAGCATAGTCGCTTTCTAATAAAATCTACAAATCAACAAAAGTAAATTTAATTATCTGTGCTCAGATTCAGTTTAATAAATATTAAGTGACTATTATGTGGTTCTGGAAATGACCATATGGCTTGCCCTGAGAAAACTCACAGCTCTGAAGTGATAAGACATACACGATTCGGGGAGGGATGGCATATGAACACTGTAAGTGAGATGTAAATAAGGAGATTAAGGAAAGACTTCATGAACAGGCTGGCATTTGAGATAAACTTCCTCAGGCAGAGTTAGTGGAGAGGGTATTCTAAGCAGAGACAGCAGTTTGAGTCATGAGTGTTTAGAGGCAGAAAATAAAAGCATACTTGAAGAATAGTGAGTAGACCCCTAGTAGCTAGAGCATATCTTACTTGTTTGGTAGTAGCGGGACATGAGGTCAAGAATGTGGGTCATGGCCCTGGTTTGGAACACCTTAAATATCATATTGTGAAGGGTCCGAATTTTCTTTCAGTTATTCAGCAGCTAGGTTGAGGATACAGTGGTAAATAAAAACAGGCATGATCATTGTCCCCATGGAGGGGACTTTAACTAGCCTGACATTATAATAATCCTAGAAATACAGGTAAAAATGCAAGTGTGATAAGTGGTACCAAGCAAACAAAAAAAGGTCCAAGGTCCTATGAAGACATTTAAGAAAAAAAACTTGACCTAGATAAGGAGATCAGGGAAGGTTTCCTTGAAGATATAGCAAGTGAGTTAAGATCAGAGGGATGATTAGGAGTTAACTAGGTAAAGAAAGATAACAAAAAAGGATGAAAAGAGCATTTTGGGTGGAGAGAATAGCATGTGCAAAGGCCCTTACTGGGGACTGGGTAACAGAAAAATGGAAAGTATGAGAGACTGAAAGGTCAGAATGGTAGCAGAAAGGGTACAGACCTTGTAACTTCAAGGACTTGGGTCTTTATCCTAAGATTGCTAGAAAACAGGGAATTGACATAATCCAGTTTTCATTTTAAAAGTATAATTCTGGCTACAGTGTGGAAAGTGAATCAGTGATTTCCAATCAAGGTGGTTCCATAAATTCACACTTCGATGTACCACTTCTGCACCAAATACGTATCAGTGATAGATGAACTTACAGAAACTGCAAACCAAAAGGATATTGCCAAGCTCAAAAACAAAAGAAAACATAAAGGAAATCTTGAGTAGAGCTAAAACTATTGGCCTGCTTGGTTCTGAGTCCTAGAATAGGCATGGAGACAGGGATTTCAACTCCTTTGGGATAGTAAAGACTAAAAGTGTGGAAGGTGAGATGGGGCAAAGTCAGATTTATTGTTTAGAAGTGGAGCAAGAGTGAGGCTTCTCAAAATGGCAAAAGAATCTAAGGTAAGGGGGGGGGGGAAACCCTTATAACTACCATTTGAAGTCAATGGCCTGTAACTCTCTCTCAAAACCATAAAAACAAAATACGTTTTATATGCTCAGATTCAAATTAATATATTCCATTTAAGGCAAACAAGAAAATATTAAATAAAAACAGGCAGAAATGAAACAAGAACCAGATGAATGTTTAAAAGAATCAGTTAGAATTCTTGAATGAAAAATAGTCATTGAAATAATTCAGTGATATGATAAACCCTAGACTGGCCACAATTAAAGAATTTATTAATTGGAAGTTGGTACTGAGAAACTCACCCAGAATAAAGCACAGAAATCTAGATTTAGAGAGGCAGAGACTAGTTGGAAATGGATGAATCTTCATATATTTAGGAAATAAAACTGAGAGAATTTGATAACTGGATGGGAGTATGTGAACTGGAGAAAGAGATCAAGGATGACATCAGAATATGGATTTGTTTAACTGGTTGGAAGGTGATGCCCTTTACTGAGAATTTGAAAGACGTTTGGAGGGAAAATTGTGAGTCTGGCTTTGGATGTATCTAGTTTGATCCTTCCTGGGTATCCAAAAGGAGATACTTAATAGATAGTTGAGCATATAGCCCTAGAGTTCAGAAGAGAGGTCTGGGCAGCAGATAGAAATATTTTACTCAAATGCCTGTGGGTGATAATTAAAATCATATGAAAGGAGAAAGAAATTCTAAGACTGAGCTTTAAGGTATTTTAATACATAACTGTGTAGTAGAGGATACACTTGCCAGAGGACATGGAAGAGTGCCTGCAGAAATTGGAGGTAAACTAGAAAAGTAAGTATGTTATGGCAGCCAAAGGAAGAGAATGTCTCAAAAGGCAGGCAGAGATTAATATTGTCAAATGTTAACACAACAATCATGGAGAATGAGGATCAGGAAGGGTCACTGAATATAGTGATAAGGAGATGATTGGTTGACTCTAGAGTAAGCTATGGAAGTGGAGGGAAGGGAGAAGCAGCCAAATGGAGTAGCTTGAGGGTTGTATAGGAAAAACACACTCTATGTGTCTCTCTTTTATCACTGACACAGAACATGCCACACTTTACTTAACCTCTGACACCAGATGTTTTCACACATCAGGCAATTATCTGTGATATCAGCTGGTTGTCCTACAATTGAATAAAGTTTTTTGACACTAGGAATTAGTGCCAACTCCATAGGTCAAGGGCTGAGTCCCACAAGACTTCACATCCCCTTTGGACATTAGTTGCAAGTCCCAGGTTGTCACCTGTACTTCTGACTGATTGCTGTAAATTGGAAGGTCCCACGACCCCTCTTTGAGTTTTATCGTTTACTAGAATGGCTCTCAGAACTCGGGGAAACACTTACTTAAGGTTACTGGTTTATTATATAATAAAGGATAATGTAAAGAGTACAGATGAACAGCCAGATGAAGAGATACATAGGGCAAGGTCTAGAAAGGTCCCAAGTATGGGAGCTTCCATACAGAAGGAATTGGGGTGTGCCACCCTCCTGGTATATAGATGTATTGAGCAGCCTAGAAGCTCTCCAAATCCCATACTTTAGGATTTTTATGGAGGCTTCATCATGTGGGCATGAACATTAATTCCCAGCCCCTCTTCATTTCCTGGAGAGTGGAGGGCTGGAGCTGAAATTTCCAAGCTTCTAATCATGGCTTGGTCTTTCTGGTGACTGTCCCTCATGCTGAAACTGTCCAGGAGCCCATCAAGAATCACCTCATTAGAACAAAAGACACTCCTATCACCCAGGAAATTCCAAGGGTTTTAGGAGCTCTGTGCCAGGAATCAGGGACAGAGACCAGTATGTATACTTCCAATATTTCGCAAGTAATGATGGAAATTGAGACAGGAAGCAGGGAGGACAGAAATAGGGCAGTATCTGGAAGGGATAAAGTGAGTGGACAAGTGGGAGAAGATCCAGATAGGGGTTGAAGCTGACTGTGTAAGAGGAAAGGAGCGAGTGATAGTGAATTCAGGAACATAGAAAACGATAGGGTCCAAAGATAGAGGGAGGAATTAGGCAAAACAACAAATGTGGAGGGAAAGAGATGCAGATATTTTCCAAGAGAAATATACTGTTTGACTATGGAACTTTTTTCACAGAGCATTTTGAAGGACATATTCTTCAAAATACACTTGGGGTAGATTTTGCCTTAAAACGTAACTGCCGGGATCCCTGGGTGGCGCAGCGGTTTGGCGCCTGCCTTTGGCCCGGGGTGCAATCCTGGAGACCCGGGATCGAACCCCACGTTGGGCTCCCGGTGCATGGAGCCTGCTTCTCCCTCTGCCTGTGTCTCTGCCTCTCTCTCTCTCTCTCTGTGACTATCATAAATAAATTAATTAATTTAAAAAAAAGTTAAAAAAAAATAAAACATAACTGCCTTCTGAATTTTCTAAGTCATCAAGTACTATTCACTTCTTATATGAGAAGCTATGGCAGATTTTCAAAATTAGTGTTTTTAATGCTTTTTAATCCTTTATTCCAGAATAAATTAAAAGTAATTTTAGATAGCAAAATGTTCTTTACACTTTCTTAACATTAGTTTGTAATAGCAAAGAAATTGTATATTAATGTAAATTTCTTTTTTTTAAAGATTTATTATTTATGATAGACAGAGAGAGAGAGAGAGGCTGAGACACAGGAGGAAGGAGAAGCAGGCTCCATGCCGAGAGCCTGATGTGGGACTCAATCCCGGGACTCCAGGATCACGCCCTGGGCCAAAGGCAGGCGCTAAACCGCTGAGCCACCCAGGGATCCCCTATTAATGTAAATTTCAACCTTATTTAACTTTGCTTGATTTTGCCACTAGTAACATCTAGATTTTAGTATAAGGGTGTTCTTTTGATAGAATTGAACATTTTGTTAGTGTGTTGAGACAAAGAAATCTGAAAATCCAGCAAGAACATCCTAAAGGGTTTTTTTTTTAATTGAATCAGTTCATTAAATTCTGAATGACTAAATACGTACACCTTCTATAGTTACCTTGAGCTTTGTATTTCACAAATGGTATCTCTTATCTCCTTTAATCTGCAACCACAAAAAACTTCCTGCAGAGAAAGAGCTTATATTTTTAGATAATACCCTGTTTACTTACCTTTCTTCTTTTAAATTTTTTTCTTCCACTTTAACATTTGTCAAAGGTGATACTCATGGCACATGGTTGTGTTACTGGAAAGTCATATTGGGAGAAGATTTGTGAAAGAAATGAGAAAATGAATTTCACCTGTGCCAGGAACTGTTCTGAGCATTTAATATGCATTATCTCATTTAGCCCTCATGATAGTCTCATAAGGTATTATTTTCATTTTACAAATGTAGAAATGAAGGGTTAGAGGAGTCAGGAAACTTGCCCATGATAAATTTACAGCTAGTAAATGTCAGAATTGAGATTCAAACCTAGGCTGTCTGACACCAGAGGCTTAGCTTCGTGACACTGTATTATATTCTGTCTCTGAGGATTTTGCCAGCTTTCCATACATCTGCTTTGTTTTTTGTTTTAAGATTTATTTATTTATTCATGAGAGACACAGAGAGAGAGAGAGAGAGAGAGAGAGAGAGGCAGAGACACAGGCAGAGGAAGAAGCAGACTCCATGCAGGGAGCCGATGTGGGACTCGATCCTGGGTCTCCAGGATCAGACCCTGGGCTGAAGGCGGCACTAAACTGCTGAGCCACCCGGGCTGCTTCATCTGCTTTATTAATAGAGAAAAGCAGCTTCAGAAGTGAAAGTAAAGCCATCAATGGTATTCATTTATTTTTAATTAGATATTGATACGATCTTGAAATAGAAAATGTTCATAGTCTATCAAACAGTTGAGTCTTATATAATATCACCATAGTTTTGTGCCCTTATACATGTAGCTTCATTAGTCTGGCTAATTTTTTTTCCTTCAGGGCTCAGCTTGAGAATCTTCTCCAGGAAGTCTTCCCTAACCCCCTTCCCCACATTCCCTACCTTCACCCAGAGGTCCTCATTCTTCTGGGCACATGGCCCCTTATGTGTGCTTTCTGATGAGCACCCTGCTCTCATCTATGGCATAGAACCAGTCACCCGATTGTAATTATCTAGACTCCTTGATAAGCAGGAACTGTTCTTTTTAGAAATTTCAACATCCAGCACAGTGTCTGATATGTGGTAGGTATACGAAAAAGGTTGAGTGAATGTTTGACCCAAAGTGTATTTTTAGACTTATGGAATGTTTGGTGACTGTGATAGTGGTGCTTATGATAGACAATGTACCTTTTGTTTGGTTCTCCAATCTTTCTGGTGAATAAGGAGTGTTTTTCATATCTCTGAAGCCTTGAAGTCATCAGATGGGAGAGGGGTGAGGAAATGCTGTTGGTGAATTCCCTGAGTAAGGCAGAGGACATTGGTGTTATGTTTCCTTCCCTTCCCAGTGAGAAGGGAGCCAAGCTGTAGAGTTAGGGGGAAGATAGTGGCATTCAGATGAAACTTCAGAGTCTATCAGTAGCTTACTATTCACTGGTTAGAACCTCTAATTTAAGTATTGGCTAGGTCTACACTGTTTAGGCCCATAGCTGTTTTATACAACTTTATATTCCCACCAACCAGCACCAGTTTTAAACTTTTGTAAGTGAAGGTGATAGATCATTCCTAAGTGTTCACCCCTAACCTGAAGCCAATGTTTTATTCTCTATCACAAGTCTATCGACTAGCAATATTATCGTGTATCAGATGGCAGGAAAACTGCACACCATCCCCATCACCAATGTTTTTTGACTAGATGACCTTAGGTAAGACAGTGAGCTTCTCTGGGCCTTATTCATCTCCTTTCTAAGGTGAGCGCCCGAGTTTTTATGTTCATGAGACCATAGACAACTTGGATTGTCTTTCAAGGTCCATTCCATTTCTATTTTTGGATCCATAATTTATATTAATTATTTAGCAGTGTTCCAGTGCTGCTCACTGAGAAAGTTGATTAGAAGTGTTCTTCTCTGTGGCAGTTACACATTTGCCATTTGTCATTCAGCAGTGTTGAAATTTAACACATGAATTTACTGCATTTAATGTACTGATTTTTTTTAACTCCTACAATCTTGATAGTTGATTATTATCATGTGGAGGCCTCGTTTTGAGTTTCTCTTCTCAAGGTAGTTGTGTTTCTTTTATTTTTTATCTTTAAGGGTAACAGCCTAATACTGCTGAATGAATACTGTCAAGCTATTTACCTACGGGCACCAGAGCCTTTTGGGCATGTGCATACATTTATATCAGCATATATGATAAATGCTGGAGTGTTCTTGCTGAGGTTCTTTAACTCTCTACTCTCAAAAGAAAGTTTCTGAGTGTAAAATAAAAGACCTTATAATTCTTTATTACGAGCCTTACTTCCGGGGATCCCTGGGTGGCTCAGTGGTTTAGCACCTGCCTTTGGCCCAGGGCGCCATCATGGAATCCCGAGATCAAGTCCCACGTCGGGCTCCCGGCAAGGAGCCTGCTTCTCCCTCCTACTGTGTCTCTGCCTCTCTCTCTGTCTCTATGTCTATCATAAATAAATAAATAAATGAATAAATGAATAAATAAATAAATAAATAAATCTTTAAAAAAAAGCCTTACTTCCTGAAGGCAGAGATCAAATAACAAAAATCAAAAACTGTAGTAGTCAGAAAAAAGTATCTTCTTCAGTATTACTATGAATACATTATTAATTCATTGTCCTATTCTCCACCAACAATGAAACTGCAAAGTATACATTTTAACAGCAAGGGTATCTGGAGCAGGCCTCCTAATCTCCAGTATAATCCTTATGCTATTCCATACTGATAGAACCTTCCTGTTTCCCCCCCTTTTTTTTCAACGTTTTATTATGAAACATTTTTTTTTTAAGATTTTATTTATTCATGAGAGACACAGAGAGAGAGAGAGGCAGAGACACAGGCAGAGGGAAAGCAGGCTCCACGCAGGGAGCCTGACATGGGACTCGATTCCGGGTCTCCAGGGTCATGCCCTGGGCTGAAGACAGTGCTAAACCACTGGGCCACCGGGGCTACCCTATTATGAAACATTTTTAAAATACCTGAAAGTTTAAAGAATTTGCAGTGAACATCTGTACACCCATCTCCTTGATTCTACCATTAACATTTTACTACATTTGTTTTATCAGCTGTTTTTCTGTCTATTCATTAATTCATGTTGATTTTTTAATGTATTTCAAAGTAGATTGTAGATATAGGTACCTATACCTATTCTCTTTTGATCAATATTTATAATACTTCTGCCTACAGGCATGACCACTTCTGATTGACTGATTTGACTGATGTAGTTTTTTTGTTTTTGTTTTTGTTTTTTTATGATAGTCACACAGAGAGAGAGAGAGAGAGAGAGAGAGGCAGAGATACAGGCAGAGGGAGAAGCAGGCTCTATGCACCGGGAGCCCGACGTGGGATTCGATCCTGAGTCTCCAGGATCGCGCCCTGGTCCAAAGGCAGGCGCCAAACCACTGCACCACCCAGGGATCCCCTGATGTAGTTCTTAACCCATTATCACCAGCCTTATTAGTAGAGTGCTGTCAGCCTATACAAAATGGTCTTCACAGAATAGACCAGTGACAATCTAGAGTAACATTCTAGATCAGCACTGTCCAATAGAAATATGTTAGATTAAATCTTCTAGTAGCCACATTTAAAAAAATTAAAAGAAAAAAAATTAAAAAATTAAAAAAATTAAATGAAACCAGTGAAATAACTTTATTTATTTATAAAGATTTTATTTTGTTTATTCATGAGAGAGACAGAGAGAGAAAGGCAGAAATGCAGGGAGCCTGATGTGGGAGTCAATCCTGGGTCTCCAGGATCATACCCTGGGCTGAAGCCGGAGCTAAACTGCTGAGCCACCTAGGCTGCCCAGCAGTCAATTTCTTAATGAATGCAAAAGAAGTAGTGGTATTTGGGGCACCTGGGTGGCTCAGTAAGTTAAGCGTCTGCCTTGGGCTCAGTTCATGATCCCAGGGTCCTGAGGCCAAGCCCTGTGTCCTGCTCCCTGCTCAGTGGGAAATCTGCTTCTCCTTTTCCCTCTGCCATCCTCCCCGTCCCCCAGCCCTGCCCACCTCCCTGCCCCCTGCCCCCCCACAGCTCATGCTCTTTCTTGCTCTCACTCTCTCTCTCTCAAATAAATGAATAAACTCTTAAAAAAAAAAAAAAGAAAAGAAAAGAAAAAGAAGTAGTGGCATTTATCATAGCAGGCCCTAATTATACCTTTTATGTTGAGGTCATTTTTATTCTTAGTTCCCTGATGAGAAACTTCTTAGTCTCCTCTTATTCCCTTAGGCATTTCTCTTGATTTCTTGGCATCAGTACTTAGAGTTGAATTACATTCCCTATAGCAATATTTAGTGTATTTTATTACTTTTCTGCCATTCTCCACGTAGTTTCATGCTGTACCAATTTATCTTCTCCCATTTTTGCTAGAGCCGTCTCTCTAAAACAGATCAGATCTTTACATTTCAATTATAAAAATAAAAAAAATACGTGCTAGTGTTAGGGAGTTTTAACCAGAAGAAAGATTTCTGGCTGAATAACTAGAACAATGTTCCTATTTATAAAGTATAAATTGAATTTCCATTAATGATTTGTCAGAAGTCATCTATATTCTTTCATTTTTCACTAACAAAATATTTAATTTTGGATAATGAAGATGCTTCATCTCATTCTCTGCTTTCAGTTGGTGTATTTTATCCAGAAAATGGATGAGGAAAAGTCAAAAAGTTACATAAAATATATCTGATTTCAGATTATCTTTGGTTTTTATTTTTAACATTTAGCTCGTCATTCTGAGTCTTGACTAGCCCACAAAGAAGACCTAGACTGGAAACCACCAGAAGGGGCAAGAGTAGCTAGTAATCTGGCAGTGGCAGAATTTCACAAGAGAGGGACACTTGGGTGGCTTGGTGGTTAAGCAGCTGCCTTCAGCCCAGGGCGTGATCCTGGAGTCCCAGGATCGAGTCCCACACCGAGCTCCCTGCATGGAACCTGCTTCTCCCTCTGCCTGTGTCTCTGCCTCTCTCTCTCTCTCTCTCTCTCTCTCTCTCCCTCATGAATAAATAAATAAAATATTTTAAAAAAAAAGAATTTCACATGAGGCTTATGTTGATAAGTGTCAGTTATCTTGAAACTCAGCACATGTGACTAGCTAGAAATACCTAAAACATTGCCTAATTTAGATACTGGATAAATAAAGTAATTTAAATATCTGGGATACTAAGATATGCCTGCTAAACTTTGGAGGGAAAAAGAGCATAGCAGTTCACCTCCTCCAGTAGAGCAAGTCACTATAGGCTCCATGCCCATGTCACGTAGCATTATAATGGCCAATCTATAAAGGATTGATTTGGTTGCCACAGTGACGAACAATTTTTAGTGGGTGTTCAACACTATAAAGATTAATTTTAAGGTTTTCTTTAGGTACTCATTTTACTGTCTTCACATTTCACTATCACCTTGTTCATTTATTTTTTTATTTGTTTACTAACAGTTTCCCACTTTACAGGAATGTCCATTCCATGAGAGCAGGAACCTTCCCTCTTTTATTCAGTCTTATATTCCCAGCACCTAAAACCATGCCTTCTGGGCCTGGGTGGCTCAGTGGTTGAGCCTCTGCCTTTGCCCCAGGGTGTGATCCCAGAGTCCAGGGATTAGTCCTACATCGGGCTCTTTGCGTGGAGCCTGCTTCTTCCTCTGCCCATGTCTCTGCCTCTCTCTCTCTCTCTCTCATGAATAAATAAATAAATACTAGAAAAAAAAATGCCTTGCAGGTTGGCAGCTCAGTAAACATTTCTCAAAAGAATTAATGATGCTTACTTACCTTTACAGATTCATCAATAGACAACTATCAGCCAAGAATAAATATCATAGCCCCAGTGCAACTGCTTCATACTTTGAAGGCTGTTAAAATGCTGCTGATGATAAAAGCCATACATTATTTTATTCATCACTTGTCATGATGTCCATTTGTTTCTTTTTGTCAATCATCCTTCAAATAAGAGGAAAACACAGGGTATACTTTCAAAGAATACTATCTGTCAGGGAAACAGGTGTAATGTTTAGATCTAGAAATAGAATGATAAAAGCTAAAATGGCAGTCCTTATATTATTTATATTTTTGGACAGGAGTTATATACTGTTTCTTTCCCTTTATGAGTGGCCATTCATAAACCAGCCTAAGTAGTGAAAATGTAGGACTTTACTTCAGAATAATATCCCAGTTCATTAGGTCGATTATATGATAGATTTTCTTAGAAGCCCAAAATTAATATCGAGTCTATTCTCATTAAGATTTTGTTTTTTAGAATAAATAGAATGATTTTACTCTCTCATCTGTTGCTTTTTAGAAGGATTTATTATTAATAGACAAATGCAGAGGTTATGAGGTTTTATGAACTCTTATTCTGATTTGTTTCAAGCAACAGGCAAGAATGGACAGGTCTTTCTAAAATAATACTTTTAAATGGCTGGGTGCCTAGGGTGCTTTTTGAGTATAGGCCTTCATACTTCCAAAGATTGGAAGAGTTTTATTATTTTTTAATCCTTTAAAAATGTGTTTAATAATGCAAAGACCAGGAAAAAACAAGTTCTGCTTAGGATCTGATGTGGGGCTTGATTCCCAGCTCTGCTGCTACCTCCATATATGATTTGGGGCGGTCTTTTCTTTTGAACGCCAGATTCCTATTTGTAAAATAAGGAGACCAATCCTAATAATTTTAAGAGACCTTTGGCTCTAAAACCTTAGTGATTCCAGCAGGCTCCCTGTAAAAACAATACATTTCTTCCAAAAGAGGGTGCTGTGGTATTTCTGAGTGCTTTAGCATTTTCTTGAAAAGAACTGAAGAGAGAATCTTACCTTAATTTTATGTTTTCAGACTCCCAACCTTTGAGAACTGGCATCTAATTCCTTAAATTTATAGAGATGAGGTAATATAAACCAATTTTTGATGTTATTGATACTTCTAGAAGCTTTCTTTAATGTTGATTTTTTAAAATCTTGCAAGTAATGTTTCAAGGAAAAAACTTTAAATATACATAATCTCACCCACCTGCATTGAATTCCCCATAGGGAGCTTGCTTCTCCCTCTGCCTATCTCTCTGCCTCTCTCTGTGTGTCTCTCATGAGTAAATAAATAAAATCTTAAAAAAAAAATTACTCCTTTTAACTTAAAATATTTGGTTTCATGAAAACAATTTAAAGTTATAAAAAACACTTGTGACATATAGTTAAGATTTATTCCTTTGTCTTAGTTGTCTTTTCTCCTTTTTAAATTAACAATGCAAAAAGTTTGAAACTGGAATGTCATTCTTTGTGAGTATTCACATTTCGTAAAAGCTTATGAAGTACTCAGATTTTTAAGCCCATTTTATAAATTAGTAGCTAGGGCAGAGTGATACGGGCCTACAAAGATATTTTTTTTTCTACAAAGGGACATACAGCATTTATGAAAGCTTGTGGCCTACATGTGACATTGTTTTGACACTGAGTACTTGAAAAGTGTTTGGCAGCCACTCAGAAGAGCATACTTCTCCCCTTACCTGCATAATTTGGATTAGCTACCATTCCTTATGTGCCCATGCATGACATTTGGATGAAGTCCACATCTAATGGCATTCTACATGTTAGATATAGCTTCATGCATTTGTTACAGATAGGTTGCTACTGTGAACTTTACAACATCACCAGTTAATTTATTGGTAATTTCAGTATGCCAACTTGATTGCATCAAAATTGATATCCTCTTCTTCATTGCCCAAAGAGTAGAGGTGTCAGTTTCTGAAAAGTTTCTGGAAACATTGCTATCACTTTCCGAAGTGTTAGCTTTCCACATAGACTCTATTTTTCTGTTTTTGTTTTTGTTTTTCCCACTAAGCAGGAAATGACTAGAAACAGATTCTGAGATTTAGAAGTTCTCACAAATCTACTTCTCTGAATTCCCCCTCTCCATATCATGCCACTTTCTCTGTGTCTCTAGGCCTCTCTCCTTCTGTCTCTTATAGAGTCATTGGATTTAGAACTCAGCTGGGTAATCCATGATGATCTCATCTTGGAGATCCTTAACTTGTTTACATCTTAAAAGAGCCTTTTCTCAAACAGGTTCACATTCATAGGTTCCAGACAATAGGACATAGATACATCTTTTCGAGGTTCACTATTCAATATCCCACCCCAGTCTCACTCCACTTGCTGCCAAGTTCACTTTGCAGCTCCTTGATAAGGAGCTGCAGGATTCATGGTCAAATGGCACCTTCATCATTTCTCATCTCTACCCATCCTGTTTATGAACAGTCCTAAAGGTTAAAAATTATTCATTCTGTTAAGCCTAAACCTACCCCAGGATAATATTTGACAATGGAATCTAGATCTCCTACAAAGCTATATGGGATAAGTAAAATTTGTTCCATGGCAAGTCCCAGCCTGATGCTGGGCTAAGAATGAGATATTCATCTCAGCTGCAACATTTAAGGGGATGCCAAAAAATTCAGTAATTAATAAGGATAAATATTTTATTTATTTATTTTTTTATTTTTTTAAATTTTTATTTACTTATGATAGTCACAGAGAGAGAGAGAGAGGCAGAGACACAGGCGGAGGGAGAAGCAGGCTCCATGCACCGGGAGCCCGATGTGGGATTCGATCCCGGGTCTCCAGGATCGCGCCCTGGGCCAAAGGCCGGCGCCAAACCGCTGCGCCACCCAGGGATCCCAAGGATAAATATTTTAATGCAATTTTTAAAACTCACAATTAATGTAGAAAATCCATGATGGGGGGTCTGGTTGGCTAAGTCAGAATAGCATGTAACTCTTGATCTCAGGGTTGTGAGTTCAAGCCCCCATTGAGTGTAGAAATTACTTAAATAAATAAACTTAAAAAAAGCTCATGATGAACAAAATACCAATATTTTAAAGAAAAAAAGGCACACAACACTGTTATTGATTTTCCCTTTTGTCTCAGGTACCAGTATGACTAGGCGTGGTGCTATTGTTGAACCTTTTTTTAAATTTTTATATTTTGTTCATCATGGATTTTTGTGCATTAATTTTGATTTTGTAAAATACTGCATTGAAACACTATTAATCTTGTCCAGTGAGTTTTTTGGTGCCCTTTTAAATTTTGTGCCCAAGGCAAGGAAGGGTCTTAGTCACCTTATTCTGGTCTCAGCCCTATAACTAAAACAGATACACAAGATCCATACTTAGCCAAGTGGACTCTCCCTCCTGGGACTTTCCCTCCTGGGACTTTGACTGTGGAGGATGTAAAGACGAGGATGTTGTTAGAAACATTTCACAACAACATCAACAGTGGAAGTCAGTATCCTATCCTACTGTAACTGTGGTGTGTTTGTCTGCACACACATGCAAGCCTGTTCACCTAAGGGTCCAGCGGCAGGCCTCAGAGGCAGTGCCTAATTAACCACTCCTGTGGCATAATCTTGATCATATTACTACTCTGGCTTTGCTGGGTCTTACTCCTTTTCTGAGCTGGTGGTCTGGCATTCAAGACTCAATTTGCTTCCTTTTTGAAAATCAGTCATGTTTGTTTATCTCCAAACTTCCATTCTTCCTTACTTAGAGATGTTGCATGATTATATATGTACGTTTTCTTGGTATCTTAGGATGAAAGTCATCCAGGTCTAGAAAAATGAACTCATATGGAGTATTTTTTTCAGTCATTTTCCTTGTCTTGTATTTCTTTTCTCATTCAGTCTTTTGTCCAAACATTTTCAACTTGAATATAACTTTGAACATTTATTTTTTGTTGTCCATAACTTATAAATTATAATAGTCCCTGGACCTAACTTTATGAACTGCAGAGATTAAAGGGTGCCAGACTCAGGGGATCTCACCAAAGAAAAGCACCAGAGGCATCCACGGAGGGAAACAAATAATGTTTACCAAGAAACAGTGCAATATTTAGAGACATCATTCAGTATTCATTAGGCTCAAACTCCAGTCTTTGGGAAGAATGGCCTTTAAAAATTGGCATATATCTAACAACTACAGATTTGGAAGAACTTTAGAGTAGAAAAACAAAGAGCATTTTCAGTAAAAGCAACAAAAACCTCAAAATAACAGTTATCTGAAGAAGTCACAAGAAATATGGGAAATGTGGGTTTACCACCCAGATCCACTGATGGAGCTAGCCCAGTCTGCCTCATTTCTCTAGATCATCTGGAACCCTTAGTCCAAGCCAGCATTTCCTGATTTTAAGGTCCCCACAGACCACTCTGTTGGCCATAAAATAGCCTATTTGGGATACTGCCAAGTCCGTACCAGTATTTGTCTTTTTCCCATTTTGGACTTTCAAGTTCTTTTCCCAGGCTGAGGTTCTAATTCTTTGGTCTCCTCACTCCTAGGTAGAATGTAACCAGCAGTTCTGACCTGCAAGAGAAGGGGAGGAGGAAACAGTAAGGTGCTGTGGATAGGAAAAGAAATATTTACCTCCTTCTGGGCATTAACTTTACTGATGTTATTGTGGTGAATTTGCACCACTTTTTGTAGTCACCCTCTAATAAATACATCTCTACCTGTTTTTTTTTTTTTTCTTTAATTACTTCTCTCCTTTTTTCCTCATTGGAGTCAATAATCTTACAGTTTTGTTTTTAAAGCCTCACCTTCCACCTGTCTTAAGTTACACTCCCTTATAGAGTTTCTAGCTTGGAATTACCCCATCCTATATCCAAACACTTTGGAATTTACTGTCGTAGGATCTAGAGTCCTCCCATGTGAAAGGTTTCCTTCCTTTGCTCTTACAAAGTCTGAACTTCCTTTGTGAGGACCATTACTTCTTTTAAAGCTCTTGTCACTCCTACATCATCTACAGCTTCCTCCTCCTCAATCTTTATAGTCCTGAATAGCAGTCCTCTTTGTTGTTTCTTCTACTTTCTGAGAAATGAAATTGTCAATATGCTATCAACTTATCAGGTGCTCTACTTTTACCAGAATGAAACCTCTCACCCATGCTGGGAGAGGTGACATTTCCCGTTACTACTGTATATAGTGTCTATATCTATTTTGTTATCTGTATTAGGCCATCACTGTCGACCACAAGAGCATCATTAGAATAGAACATACCTTGCCAGTGTCACAAGTTTCAGTGATGTTTGCCTCCATGTGTTAATCTTCTAAATTTCCTTTTCTTATTTTCCATGTTCTACAGATTGTTATTAGGAATAAGGCCATTAGCTTTGCTCTCCATCTACCTGATTTTTCACTGATAAATTATTGGAAGGCTCTATTATTCTTTAGGTACCACACCAGCACCTCTGTGTGGAGGCTCTTCTGATTTTACATGATTTATTGAAATTTCAGACCCTACCCTATCATCAGCTTTAATCCATACCGTCATATATCTCATAAGGGAAGTGATATCTATCTTCTTATATCCTCTCTCTATATATCCTTCTCAGCTCCATGTGTGTATGTGTGTGTGTATATTCCCTTTAGTTTCTTGTGGCATGTGGTAGATTTGGAGGCGGTGTACTTAAGAACCCTGAGCAAAAGTTATACTATTTCCTAGATAACTATCTTTTAACTAAAATGATAGAAACAGAGTTAAAAATCACAGGGGAGAAAATGAAGGACAGAAAATAAACTCAAAGCAGGGCTTCTGCAAAAATAGAAAACCTTTCTTTAGGTTATACCGAGTTTCATTACAATAAATACATCTGGAGACCTTCTCATCATGGTGGCCAAACTTTTTTTAAGTCAGATGAACAGCTGATGTATTGAGAACAGATTTTATTTAGCAAACATTCATATAGCACTCACTCTGGAATACAGTTCTCAAGTGCTTTATAAACAATAAATTAGTTTACTAAATTAATCATTTAATCCTCATAACAAATAAATCCATTTTTCAGATGAGGAAACTGAAGCTTAGAGAGGTCAAGTGACATCCTTAAGGTCACAGAACTAGTAAGCAAGAGCTAGAATTTGAATTCAAGAAGTCTGCCTTAAGCCAGTGCTCTAACCACTACATAATTGCAGTCTCTTCAGTTTATTTTCTTTCTAAAGTTCCAATGAGAAAAATGTTAAAAATGTTAAAACCTATACTGGAAAATGGGCATGAAACATTATTAATAAAACAATAACTAAGGACTTTATCAGATGAGAAATACCTTGACCTTCATAGTTATAACTTAACCAAAAGCTGTTGAATTATAATAATGTTCTCTCCCTATTAATTATTGTCTCCTTGGTTCTCCCCACACTTCCCAACTTTCAAATTACATCGTTAGTATCTGGCTCTTCTTTGACCACAAACTCCTTTTGGTTGGTTGTGATATGTTGTGGGATTCTGGGAAGTTTATTGATTGTTTCCAGGGTCAGACTAATGACATCCTTTCATCTATTTCTCTTTTAGCTTAAGTATAATTTTGCCTGATACTTATTTCTGCCTGCCCATATCCATATCTAATCTTCCATATTTGTTTTGCTAGCATCAGAAATTAATTCTTTCCATGTGTCTGCATGGATTCTGTGTTCTTCTTTTCTGAATATATTGCTCTTGTTTTAAAAGAAACTCTGTTGTAGTTAATTTCACATAATATAGCCTACCATGTACATAAACTTACTAGTAGCTCTGAATTAATCTGTGAAGGGCTTCAATACTTGAATACCTTGGTAGGACATCTTTCTACCATAGTGAAGGGAGCCCCAAGTAACTAAATCAGTAAACATAAGGCTAAGAATTCTAATACCTGCCTTTCTTCTCAACATTTTGTATTTTAAAATATGTTATGCTTTCCTTTTTGGTAGTTATGACATCTCCCTGGCTGTAGTACAGTCTATCTATAAATTAATGATAAGAGCTTTAGAAGTATTAGCTCCTTGTAAATCACAGGCCCCTAGCCTTATCAAAGCTTTGACAAGTTATAACATTAAGTTGTCACTAGACTGCTGGTGACTTAATTAAACTAATTATTACTCATAAAAACCATGAGCTTAAGTACGTATATTTTACTATAGTTGCCAGAGATTCTAGCTTTCCTTGTCCAAGAAATATTCTTTTTAAGATTTTATTTATTTGAGAGAGAGGGGGGAAGAGAACATGGGAGGGGGGAAAAGGAGGAAGGCCAGAGGAATAGGGAGAAGCAGACTCCCTGCCTAGCAGGGAGCTTGACGCACTGTGGGGCTCCATGTGAGGCTCCACCCCAGGACCCTGAGATCATGACCTGAGCTGAAAGAGGACGCTTAACCAACTGAGTCACCTAGGCACCCCATGTCCAAGAAATATTTGACAAAGACCCTTCTGTTGTTGATCTATGGGCCATGGTATTTCTCAGAAGAATTAATTTGGTTTACTGTGAGCCATGTAAACTTTCAAATGTAAACATACATTATTCATTAAATTTTTGTTGACTTCCTTTCCTATGCCAGGCACAGTGCTAGATATTGTGGCAGATGCAAAGATGTATAAGATGTAGTTTTCAAAAAAAAAAAAAAAAAAAAAAAGATGTAGTGTTCTCATTGTCAAGGAGTTTATAATCTAGTAAATGCACAAACTGTTAATGTTAGAATATATATAAGGGCCCTAAGAAGTATTTAAGAAAACTAATAAAAAAATTCGTATTCTAAAAAAAAAAAAAAAAATTCGTATTCTAAAAAAAATACTTCTAGCTGGGGAAGAATCAAAGAATACTTAATGGCTAGACATCAGCATTTAACTGGTACCTTATTTTTAGGTTACGTTTTGATAACTAGAGTTGAGAGGGTGGGAAAGAAGAGGGACTAATTCTATATCCAGACAACACTGTTCAAATAGCACCATGTAACAAAGTAGGAGGTAAAAGGTAAAGGGTGGGGTAAAGTACTAAATATCACCTTTTATTCCTATTGTCAAACATACCACAGGGCTGCTGGGTGACTCAGTCAGTTAAGCATCCAATTCCTGGTTTTGGCTCAGGTCATGATCTTGTGGGTCCTAATATTGAGCTGTAGGGCTCGCACTCAGTGGGGAGTCTGCCTGAAGAGTCTCCCTTGCCTCTCCCCCAACTCACTTGCATACATTCTTGTTCTTGCATCCTCTCTATCTAAAATAAATTAATTGAGCAGCCCAGGTGGCTCAGCGGTTTAGCACCACCTTCGGCCCAGGGCGGGATCCTGGAGACTTGGGATCGAATCCTGCGTCGGGCTCCCTTCATTGGAGCCTGCTTCTCCTTCTGCCTGTGTCTCAGCCTCTCTCTCTCTTTCTGTCTCTCATGAGTAAATAAATAAAATCTTTTAAAAAATAAAAATAAATAATAAATCTTTTTTAAAAATTTAAGAATAAAAAAAGCCCCACATCACATCCTTAATAGGATGAGATTTGAGAAAAAAGATGAAATCTAATACCCAATTGAGAATAGTTGGTTAAACAACCTAGAAAAATTCTCACTGTCTTAATATTATTATCTTTGGTTATCTCCAAAATCAAATTTATTCTTTTTAATTCTAAAATATAGTTTTAATGGATTCCACTTATTTACCTTAAAGCTGCATTGTGACAACACAACATATTGGTATAATATTCTCTTGGAAGCATGAAGATTACTTGTGTTTTGGAATAACTTCATTTAGGTTTTTCCAGCTTGCACCTATAAATCAGAGTCATGCTGTTCACTTTTGATGTTCTTCCTCCTTTTCCATCCTGTCTGTCCCTAGGCTAGCTAGCCCACAGGTCAGTAAAGAGGAATCTCACCAAAAATAAGAGACTCTTTTCACTTCAAAAAAAGGGACTCTCTTACTTCTCCTTGGAAAGCCCCAATTTGTGTCTTATAACAAAATGAAATAAATGAGCATTGGAGCATATTAAAAATATTTCTTAAAATTCTAGCTCAAAATTACAAATTACTTCTTTTTTTCATTATTGATACTTACATAATATTTAAAGCCTTAAAATCATAAGCTCTAGCTTTACAATATTAATTTTTTACAATATTAATTTTTTTACAATATTAATTTTTAAAAGACAGTAATCAGCCCATTAAGTATTATTACCTTTCAAAATATGTAGAGAAAACATACTGTGTAACTTTGATAAATGCGTGTATTTAAAAGGGCATAAAGACATTATCCTGTAATATGCCAGGCTTTTCATTTCAGTTATTTCTCCCCTAAAAAAAATAACCATGATTCCTGCATGTACTGTAGATGGCAATACTTATATGGAAATGGAAGTTTGAGAATGATTAGCAGATAGAGTCTTAAATGAGTAAGGTTCAGTTGAAATGTTCTTAATTTTTCTCGTTCACTGGATTTTTAAAAAATAATAATAAACTTTCTTTTTCACTCATGATGTTTCCATTCAGTTTTATTTCACCATCACCTGACCTTCTTCCCCACCTCACCTTTGTTTCAGAAATCACATGTTATACAACCATTTTCTCTTTAGATGGCAGTGATTGGAAACCAAGTGATTATGCACACAGGATCCTGTGTAAAGTGCTGTAGAAGTATTTTTTCTCAGGCAGGTTGAATGCCACATGGCCTTGCTGTAAATTCCAATAGGGACAGGGAAAATACTGTCATGTATGTTTCAAATACACCATCATTAAACATCTACAGTTCCAAGGTTGATGAAGTCTATCTTTGCATGGAGGGAAGTAGCTCATTCTCAATAGCTCATAGCTCAATATGGAAAACTCTCATTCTCCTTAACATTAGGAATTTGGGGACACCTGGGTGGGTTAGTGGTTGGGCAACTCCCTTTGGCCCAGGACCTGATCCTGGAGTCCTGGGATCGAGTCCAACATTGGGCTCCCTGCATGGAGCCTGGTTCTCCCTCTGCCCACATTTCTGCCTCTCTCTGTGTGTCTCTCATGAATAAATAAATAAAATCTTAAAAAAAAAAAAAAAGGAATTTTGCTGTGGGATTCACTCAGTAAATATATATTAAATGATATTACATGTTAGGCCCTGTGCTGGGTAAGCACCTTGCACTATATACATAAAAGAGCATGGTGTCTACCCTCAGACACCCCTTCCAAGCATAATAAAGTATAATAATTCTTATAATAGAGGCATGTAGAAGATAAAGTAAGGCACAAAACAGAAATAAATGGCTGTAGCAGATACTACAAAACATTCACAACATACTTTTTTTTTTTTTAAGATTGTATTTATTCATGAGAGAGAGAGAGGCAGAGACACAGGCAGAGAGAGTAGCAGGCTCCATGCAGGGAGCCCGACATCCCGGGTCTCCAGGATCATGCTGAAGGCAGCGCTAAACCACTGAGCCACCCGGGCTGCCCCACAACATACTTTCTAAGCCTACTGGCCTCAAACTCCTTCACAACACAGTTCTTGAGGAAGCTGCTCTTGTTCTATCAAAAACAAAAACCCCACATGCAAGAAGAAGCCTTTTGCCTATCATTGGCATAGTGGGAGAAGTGTCTACCTAGAAGTGGTATACATTATGCCACCAATTGTGCAAAGAAGGGGAAAGAAAACACACACACTTTCTTGCTTGTTCATGTCTCTTGAGAGGGCTACCCAAGAAGCAGATAGTATTGGTTGCCACTGGGGAGAGGAGCTAGGTGGCTAAGGGATAGGGTGAGAGGGACACTCTTCAATGAATACCCTTTAGTTTCTTTTGACCATGTGGATTTATTACCCATACAAAAATAAGGCTTTATTCACTTTGTATATCACATTACCACATGAAGAGAATATATATACCAGTTGTCTTTTATTTGGTGCATTCTACAACTTACTAAACTCCTAAACATATAGTAGATAGCAAACAGGTATTGCTAAGGATCATGTAAGTATCTGTAACATTTTTTGTTTTGGTTACAGGGAACTTCCCACTCTATTTTTCACAGCTCTCAACTAGTATATACTGATAAACATCAAGTGACTGTGAGTAGGAGTGGTTCCTCCCAGAGAAGCCAACTGTAGATTTTGTATACAGCGAGGAGCTATGTGTTTTGTTTTTGTTTAGTTTTGTTGTTTTAGTGGAAGTTACAGATGGTATAGGCCAAAACCCATGGCAGAAAACAGATTATGAACAGAAAAATTATGGGTCAGCAAATATCTTTGGTATTGCTCAGAATTTAGAGCAACTTTAGCAGATTTCCTTGATGAGAAGAATTTTTTGCGATATGTTATCAGAAGAATCATTATAGGACATGTAGAGTCATCAGCTCTCTTGAAATAAATTTTTGTAGCTGAAAATTTTCAAAAGTGCTCTAAATGTGTAAAACTCCAGAGTTCTACACATTCACTGGGTGGCTTAGTCAGTTGAGCATCTGACTCTTTGTTTTGGCTCAGGTCATGATCCCAGGGACACAAAATCGAGCTCTGCATTAGGCTCCATACTCAGTGAGGAGTCTGCTCAAGATTCTCTCTTTCTCTCTCTCCCTTTCCCTCTACCCCTCCCCCATGCATGCTTTCTCTCTGTTTCTTAAAATAAATAAATCTTAAAAAAAAAAAAGACACCACAGAAACTCCACAGAAATAGCTATAGCCCATGTCTCCACAGAAATAGCTATAGCCCATGTCCGTAGAAATTATATATATATTTATGGGATAAAGATGATATTGAGAATTTTAAGGAAACAGAATTTTAGGTCTAGTTGAAGCCTGATCAGTAGAATAGAATGAAAATCAAGTATACATAAGGAATACATATTACCTATTTTATATACATGCATATATGCTAAAGTTCAGAATATAGTCAGTAGACATTAATTGACTGGTTAATCTTTATGAACTCTATTTCTTTAACTTTGAGAATAAAAAATAGCTAACACTATGGTAGCGTATAACAATTTAGAGATCACTTCTGCAGTGTTTATATTACTTGATCATGTGTTCAAGAATTTATTTGGGGGAGGGTTCATATTTTAGTGAAAATCCTCTTTTCTTCTGACTTCCACCTCCTTGTATGGTTATGGACACGTAAATACTTTTGATTTAAAAAGAAAAAAAAAGCAGTTGAGGGACACCTGGGTGGCTCAGCGGTTGAGCATTTGCCTTTGGCTCAGGTCATGATGCCGGGATCCAGGGATTGAATCAAGCATCAGGCTCCCCATGGAGAGCCTGCTTCTCCCTCTGCCTGTGTCTCTGCCTCTCTCTGTGTGGCTCTCATGAATAAAATAAAATCTTTTAAAAAAGAAAAAAGCAATTAAGTGAACTTTTCTTGACATACTTAGCCTGTTAACTAAGAAGAAAATCTCCCATCTATGCTGTAAAATGGTCTTTCCACCCTTCATTACATAATTTTTGCTTGACCCTTCATAAGTCCTTGAGCAAAATAAAGCTTGGCAAGACAGTTCAAAACTGGGTCTATCATCCCTTCTTTCTTCTCCTTTGTAACAGGTAAGAATTCCTTTCCAAGTTTCTGGATTTTTTACTTGGTCTGTTTCTTCCAGTTGTAAGGAATCCTTTCCTAACATATACTTCCCCTCTGCTCTCAAACTTCCATTTCCCCTTTTCTTTCATTCATTAGCGCATTCACTCATGCAGCACATTTTATTTTATTTTTTTTTTAAAACAGGGCCAATTTGTTTTTTTTTTTTTAATTTTTATTTATTTATGATAGTCATACAGAGAGAGACAGAGAGGCAGAGACACAGGCAGAGGGAGAAGCAGGCTCCATGCACCGGGAGCCCGATGTGGGACTCGATCCCGGGTCTCCAGGATCGCACCCTGGGCCAAAGGCAGGCGCCAAACCGCTGCGCCACCCAGGGATCCCCCATGCAGCACATTTTAATTGATCATCTGAAACATCAGGCCTTGTTATTTGTGCCAGGGATACTGTGATCAAAACAGAAAAAACTCCCTGCCCTCTTGGAGCTCAAATTGTTTTTGATATACATGTGCCATCAGGGGTGCCCCTCATATTTTGGTCTGTGAATGTTGCCCTAGAGTCGTTCAGTGCACAGCCACCTCAATTCCACATGGTGGCCTTGTCTACTAAGCTTAATTTGGATGTTTGTCAAAATTAATTTCCTATAATAAAGTCAGTTGCCACATTCCATTGTTGCCAGAGAGCAACCCTTTGCTTTAAGGAAAGCATGCAGTCATCTCCATGGGGTGGAAGAAGATTCTGTAGAGAAACCAACCTTTGTCTTCCTTTGTCTGTCTTTTAACACAGACTAACTGTGTTAAAGCTGCTCTAAAATTCACTTACCACTTTTTTCATCACCTAAAGTAGTGATTGGAGGATATTTTTCTGTGCTTTTAAGGAGTTCTCTAATTATTTTCTTTCTTCCTTTCTTCCTTTCCTCCCTCCCTCCCTCCCTCCATTCTTTCTTTTTTTCTTTCTTTTTGTACAGCAAAACATAGGACTTTTTTTCTAGTTTTCTTTCCCTCAATCATCACAGCATCTTTTTTTTTTTCTTTTTCTTTTTTTCTGAGCTATGTAGTGATTCTTCTACCTTGATTTGTGATCAGTAAATGACCACAGAAGTCTGTGCCCTGAATTGTGAAGACAAAGTTGCATTTCTTGTATTTATTAGGGAGAGATATTTGGAAATAGAATTGCATTGGATTCCGTTGTACTATTATCTTGCCTTGTGAGTCTGGACAGTTCTAAATTCTTTAAACCTTAGGTTTTCCTTGTAATCAACATATGAAGCTGAACATACTTATTGATAATTTCACACACACATGCCTCCCCCTCCCTGAAATAACTCTGAATTTATCTAAGAAAGCTATTATGTCAAGACTCATTACTAGAACAAACTGTGTATTTGAAGAATAATTCTTTGTGCATGTAGGGTTGGAAACATTGAGAAGTGTGTTTGCACACCTATTATAGTTAGAATCAGATGGAAAGGTTTAGAGATTGTGCAATTAGGGAATGTTTTCTACCCACAAATTCCCTAGTTGTGTGCTTCATATTCATTAACAGGCCCAAGGATGCTTGAGCTCAAATCTACTTTGGACACTAATTTTCCTAAATATTTTGTTTCCTAGATCTTTGCTAAAATGATCAACAGCATTAGGTATCAGTTCCATCAAAACTTTCCTCCATGAGGTGGCTTGTTTGTCCTGTGATCTTTTCCATGTCCAGCATCCTACAGCTCCCATCTCTGTTGCAAATTGCATCCTTTAAAGACCAGTAAGGGACCTCTATTTCAAATAACTCAGGGACATATGCTAATCATGTGTAAGACATGAGGGCTCCCCAGCCTCACTTCCCTCTTGGCATTTTATTTGCTTCATTCTTTTTTAGACTTCAGACAAGATTAGCTCTCTCAAATCCCTTTCCTCTTTCAATTCTTGTTCCCTATTTTTAGTATTTCATAACTAAATGTCTTAACCTGGGGCAGGCAGCTTTCCATCATCTTCACCGCTTAATTGAAATGACACTCTTCAGTGTTACCAGTGACTACTGGGGGCATTGGGAGCTGGTATTTGTTCAGTATGTTCAGTGGAGCAAGCAGAAGGTGCCTGTGTGAAACACTTAAATGCAGCATCTCATTTAATTTCCACAACAGTTCCACAGATAGTGGTATTTCTTTCTTAAGGATGAAGGAACTATGGCTCAGAAAGGGTTAAGTAACTTGTCTCATAGCTAGTAGGTGGTAAAGTCACAGAATTAGATACACTTCCTTCCAAAACCCATATTCTTTCATCTGTAACAGATCTATTTATCCCTTCCTTCTTGAAATACTACTCTGGGCTCTTTGTGTCATGCTTTTTTGATTCTTTGGATCTCCATTGCTTTTTTTGTTATTAAGATTTATTTATTTATTTATTTGAGAGAGAGAGAAAACAAGTGGAGGGGCAGAGGGAGTGGGAGAAAGAATCCTCAAGCAGACTCCTTGCTGAGCATGGAGCCTGATGTGGCGCTCGATCGCAGGATCCTGAGATCATGACCTGAGCTGAAATCAAGAGTTAGACGCTTAACGACTGAGCTGCCCAGGCACCCCTGGATCTCCCTTGCTTTAATCAGTAACTCATACAGCTGGCTTGCTCTAGCTTCTCTCTTCCTCATCTAAATTTCTCAAAAGACTGGTATACAATTTATTTCTTGCTACCCATTTACTCCCTAACCCCTAAGGGATGGCTTACCCCCATCACTTCATTGAAACTGTTCCCACTGGAGCCATTGTAATTTCCTAATTGCCAATTCCAGTGGACATATTTTAGTCCTTGTATTAGTCTGTTTGAGCTGCTGTAGTAATACCATAAACTGATAAATAGCAAACATTTATTTCTCACAGTTCTGGATGCTGAGAAGTCAAGTTCATGTTATTGCAGATTCAGTGTCTAGTGAGGGTCTGACTCTGTGTTCATAGATAGCCATCTTTTCACTGTGTCCTCAAATGGCAGAAGGGGAAAGGAGATCTCTCTAGCCTCTTTTAGAAGGGTACTAATCCCATTCAGGAGGGACCTGCCCTCATAACCTAATCACCTCCCATCTCCAAATACTATCACATGAAGAGTTAGGTTTCAACATGTGAATTTAGTAGGGAGATATAAATACTCAGACCTTTTCTCTTATATTTGGTACTTTATTTTTTCTTCTTGAAACTGTGAAATCTGTGAGTCCATACTCATTCTTCTCCTTGTCCTCTGACCGTTGTCATCCCTTATTGAGCTCCTCTTCCCCCTTAAATGTTGATATTCTAAGGCTTCACCGTGATTGATCTCATCTACTTTGTGTGCTGTCAGGCTCCAAATCTATATCTCTACCTTAGACAAGTACTTCGAACTAAATATGTCCAAAACTGAACCTTTACTCCTATGGATATGACTGTTCTTCAAGCCAACCAACCCAAAACCCTGGAAGTGATCTCTGACTTCTCCTTCTCTATAATCCTCAAATCCAGTCATTCACCAAGTCTTGCCAATTTCACTTTCTAGTTATTTCTCAAATCAGTTCTCTTCCTTCCCTCTATTCCATAGCCTTCTCTTCAGATCCTTAGTAGCATCTGCTTAAATATCTGCTATATCCTCCTATTTGGTTTCTCATCTCCAGTTTTGTTTCTTTCAAATTCATCCTATTTTACAGGCAGAAATGACCACGTAACTCTCAAGCTTAATTTACAGTTTAACCGTAGATTTACATTTGTTGTCTTGACCAGGGAGATATCTGAATATTTCAAAAGACTTATTTGGGGAAAAGATGTGAACTGTGTTAGTAAGTTTGTTCCCCTTTCCAGTGTAGTTTTTATCTTCTCAAACTTTAGATATAATACCTCCTTACTAAGTGGAACAAATGAAACTCTAAATATACAATGCACATAACCATTTTCTCATTAACATTTTCTTTTTCTGCCTGTTTTATATGAAGGGACAGAAACTAAAAGACACTAATGAAGTTAGACACTGTGTTTAAGTAACCCTATGAAGTAAGCGTTTCCATTTTACAAACTGAAGTACAATTAAATCATTTCCTGGAATAAATAGATATAAGAAACAGGTCCAGAATTCAAATGCCAATCTAACTCCAAAGTCCATGCTCTTCCCTCAAATGCTAACAATTTGTTATGTTGTTCTCTGTTACAATTTCCAAACTGCGTATCTAGCCCTCCCCTCACTAGGTAGCTCTGAATTTGTTCATGCCTACATGTTAGGATAGCCTACTAATCCCAGAAATTGGGATGAATCCCAGAAAGTGGGATGAATAGGAAAATGATAATAGAAAGCAATGTTGCAGGAAAAGTAACCTGGCAATGGTCCATGAGAAACCTGTTTGCAAAACCAACCAGCAGACCTAATGGCATCTTGAACTAAAGTGATGACAGTCAAACTAAGAAAGAAGAAATGAATGTACTTAAATCAAGGAAGTAAAGACTCTTTGAAAATAAACATGTCTACTCTATTTTAATGAAAACTTAATTCTCTTAACATCTTAATCATTTAAGGTCTGTCAGACCTATATATTAACATATCACAATTTTGTGCTTTCATAGCCTAACAAAAACAATATGTAGTCTTTTTTATTTTTTTTTTACAGGGCAAAATCAGAGCTTTTAAATTTGAGTTTATTCTTCATTTAACTTTTAAAACATTACTATAGTTGAATATCAAAACAAAAACAATAGCAAGTAGTGAACTATTATTATAGTCCTTCACTTATTCACTACTGCATATAAAATGCCAACAGTGTTATTCACTGGCCCCCATTAAGAGGTCTGACACTGAACACCACCCCTAGGATGATGTTCACCATCCTCATATCCTTCCCCATTGTAATGGTGCCATTTTTCCTGATTGGGATCAAAGTCCACTAGTTCTACCTGGTTCATTTCATCAGTCTCTTCTATTTCTTCCTCTTAAGTAGGAATTTTTCCAGCAAAGAAAGTTTATCAGAAGAGAGAAAGCCATTCTCAGGGAAGTTTACCTTAAATTCAATGATTAGGCGACCCTTCTCATGTGGTCTACGATAAATTGACATGCCTTCATTTAGCACACACTTGATATCCCCATGCTTGACAATCTGACCTGGATGAGAGGTGATGACATTGGTTCAGTTGTCAAGAGTAGATACTGGCTTTTGGTTTTTTTTGTTTTTGTTTTTGTTTTTGTTTTTGTTTTTGTTTTTGTTTTGCACCAAAGGCATATCCTAGTTTTATTAAAGGGCCGCGCCGCAGAGTCAATATAAAAACACAAAAAGTCTCATCAGTTTAATAACAATAAAAAACCCCAAAAATGGAAAACTGAGGGGGCAGGGATGAGGCCCCTGAGCCAGGGGCACGGGGAGCCCTGCTCATGGCACCAGGCCTGGCCGCAGGGCCCCCTGGTATTGCTGTTGCTACGAGGTCGGGGAGCAGCGATTGTCCTGTGGGAGCCACCATTCACCTGGATCGAGGACCCTACTTCTTCTGGAGTGTGCTCAGCTTCTGCATGCCCCATATCTTGTCCAGCAGGCCAGAGATGAAGGCCTCAGTGGGTTTGTAACAGTCAACCAGCAGCTCCTTGACCCTGGTGGCCCGGGTATCATCACTTTCCATGTCCAGGAGTTCATCTACATCAATCTCTAACTCTGGGATCTCTTCTTCCTGGCAGTCATAGAGGCGAGTGAGCTGCTCCAGGATCCACTCCTCCAGGTTGAGGCGCTTCCGTAGCTCTTTGCGGTCGTACTTGACCGTGACCTTCCCGTGGTGCCTCACTGTGCCCTCGTCGTCCGCACCGCCTGGGCCCTCGCCTGCAGCCCCAGGGGGGCTCCCGGACGCCCCCCGGCTGGCTCCGGGCCGCTGGCTCGGGTTAGCTCGCGGGCTCGGCTCCGCGCGGCTCCGCGGCGAGGGCGGCGGCAGGGGCGCCCGCGGGCCGATACTGGCTTTTGAAAGCTGCGCAAGGCTTCAACCAGCTATATGTCCATACATATGAAAAGGTCTTCTCCTCATCAAGTAAAAATAACATGATCCTTCTGATCTAAAACAATGATAGTATTTCCTGGTTCCAGTCCTGGCTCTTGGTCTCCTTCACCATGGAATGTTATCTTCTGGCCATCTTTCATGCCTTTGTCAAAATGCACTTCTAGAATCTTCTCTCATACTATCTTCTTTCCATTGCAGCTTTTACATCTATCTTTATGACTGATCCATTCCCCAGCTCCTGGCACTCCATTCACACAGACTGAATTTGCTGAACCTTTCCAGGTCCTATCTGATGAATTCTTTTTTTTTTTTTTTTTTAAGATTTTTTTATTTATTTATCCATGAGAGACAGAGAGAGAGAGGCAGAGGGAGAAGCAGGCTCCATGCAGGGAGCCCAATGTGGGACTCAATCCTAGGACTCCAGGATCAGGCCCTGGGCTGAAGGCAGGTGCTAAACCGCTGAGCCACCCAGGGATCCCCTATCTGATTAATTCTTATTTGCATTCTTATTTGAGGTACATTGAGTTGTACCTCAGCAATTGGGACAACATTCAACTGCTCCTTTCTTACTACCTCGGCCTTCACATTTATCACAAATCAGTTTCTTTTGCAGAGCTAGTTTTCTTGTACCATCATATAAATCTTCTAAGGTTACTGAGAGCTAATGCACATTTATACCTCTCCTTTCTCTCTGCATCCTTCCTCCTCCTCCAAAAAACATATCAAAGATGTCTGTGGGGGAGCCAAAACCACCACCAGCTCCACCTTCTTTAATTGCCTGTTCTCCTTTGTCATATTAATTCTCTTTTCTTTGCATCAGAGAGTACTTCATAAGCTTGAGAAATCTGTTTAAACTTCTCTCCTTCATTTGGATTCTTATCAGGGTGGTACTTCAAGGCCACTTTCCTGTAAGCCTTTTTCAATTCCTCCTGGGTGGCATTGGGTTTGACCCCCAAAACATCATAGTAAGTGGTTTCTTTCATCATTTTCTACAGCCCCTGAGAGGGCCGAGGCCCATGTGGGGGGAGTGGGAAGGAGCGCACTGCTGGGCACAGCTCCGGCAGCCTCCGCTCCTCTGTGTCTCACCAAAGGTTCTGGAAATTTCCCCAATATGTATTCTTTTAAAACATACTGAGTCCTTTTATAGATATTATCTGATTTTATTCTCACATGTTTCTTTGGCGTAAGTAGTTGTATTTTTGTCATGTTACATATGAGGAAACCGGCTCAGAAGCTAAGTGACTTGCCCAGGGGTTAACAGCTCTCTAGTACTACACTGAATCCACATTCTGTGGTTTTTTTTTTTTTTTTTCAGAGATGTTCTGTTTCCCTGAAAACAAACAATATTTTTTTCAAATCAAATGATCACATTCTCAGCGTCTAAATACCAGCTTAGCAGCATATTATGAGTTGGTTAGATCAGGCATTGAGTAGATGAAGAACAGAAACGGATGATCTGATTCATGCCATGGGCTGAATTGTATACCCCTGCCAAATTCACGTGTTGAAGCCTGAACCACCAATGTTTAGGTTTAGATGAGGTCATGGTGGAGGGGTCCTCATGGGGAGATTAGTGTGCTTATGAGAAGAGGAAGAGACAGAGTTCTCTCTCTCTGCCATGCCAAGGACACAGTGAAAAAGCAGCAAGCCAGGAAGAAACCCATTACCAGAACCTGACCACACTGGCACCCTGATCTCAAACTTCCCAGCCTCCAGAACTGTGAGAAATACATTTCTGTTGTTTAAGCCACCCAGTCTATGATCTTTTGTTATGGCAACCGAAGCGGATTAGGATAGTTCATAAAATTATTTTCTTCTGATGACTCCCAACTGCAGTATTTTGTAGAATTAGATACTTGCCTGGTCTACATCTTACAAGCAGGATTCTTGTTCCCTTTGACAGGTGGCAGATACTAGGCACGTTTTTTATTCTGCATTTCATACATTTCCAGTAAATGAAGCCATACTGTTGCTATGTCAACTCACATTCATATGGCATGTCACATTCAAACAAGTTTCTCATTCACATGAATTATCCTGCCTTGTCTACCTATGGAAAATCAAGGGCCTTCTGCTCTGTTCTCTATTTAAAAAATTAGAAAAGTTATAAAATCTTTTTTTTAAAAAAAAGGGGGCAGCCCCGGTGGCACAGTGGTTTAGTGCCACCTGCAGCCCGGGGTGTGATCCTGGAGACCCAGGATCGAGTCCCACGTCGGGCTCCCTGCCTGGAGCCTGCTTCTCCTTCTGCCTGTGTCTCTGCCTCTCTCTGTGTGTGTCTCTATGAATAAATAAATAAAATCTTTAAAAAAAAATTAGAAAAGTTTTTGAAACAGAATGCTTGATAGGAATGTTGTACATAGTGGTCATAGAGTTGGTGGTTTATAAATCATTTCACTATCACCAGTGTTACCACTCAACTCAGACTATTTCCTAGCATTCTGTACACATACGTTCTAATTTTATCATGCTTTAAAAATACTGTGGCTACTACTTCCTGGATAGTCATCAACTTGTAAACCATTCTTTTCTTTGTTTTAAAACTTACCCAGGTAAATCTTCTCGGTTTACCAGTTTCTGTTTTGGAACATCATGCCTTTGAAAGCAGATTATTTTGTTTGTTTATTCCCATTCATAGGTATCTTTGGGGTGTGTGTGTGTGTGTGTGTGAGAGAGAGAGAGAGAGGGAGAGAGAGAGAGAGAGAGAAAGAAAGAGATCATAGTCATTTCTAAGGCAACCAATTGTGTTTTGAGACAGCAAATAATCTCAAGGACAGCTGTGATGCCACCTACCTTAAGAAGTATCGTTTTTCTAATGCTATATTCCTAGATATATGCAGGTATTAGGAAAAAACAAAATTTAGTTCAAGTAAACACCTTTGAATTAGCATGTAGAATCAGCCTGGATCCCCTCACTTTTTGACTCTGTAGCATATCAGAAGGTCTTAGTAATTTTCTATTAGGTTATTCGTAAAAATTAATATCTTCACCTATAGTATGAATATAATTTTGATGAAATCTTAAAGTCCCACTTCTAGGCTAGGTGTATATATTTACAAAGTAGGGTAAAATACCTTACAAAGTATATTTTTTTACGTTAGATTTTTAAAATTATGAACATTTAAAAAAATCTCTTACTATCTTCAAAAATATTGACAATTATGGCTGTACTATTAATGCAAGAAATTATTAATTTGGAAATCGAATGTACTGCCTCACATACTTGGGGTTTTTTAGTTTTAGTTTTTTGGTTTGTTTTTAGACACATGGCAGTGTGAAGGTATTTCATATTGAATGAAAATACAGGAAGACTTTGACCTCCCATGCCATATCCTTCTTTTTTGTCAAATCCTCCCTCAGAGGAATCTTTAGAAAAGACTGGGTGCATCAGAGAGATCCAGATCAGAATTCTGTGCTATCATGTGCTAGTGATGTCATCTTGGGCAAATAAATAACTTCATTGCTTAGTTAACACTCTAAAACCAAACTTTCTGTCCCTTCCCCTCTCAGACCTAGTCTTCTTTCTGTATCCTCTATTTGGTTTGCAGTACCACTCTCCATTCAGTTACCTAAGCCAGCAATTCCAGGTTTTTCTACCTTTTTATTGTCCACTAAGTTAACAAATCCTGCCAATATCGCCTCCTAAATTAACCCTTCCAGTCCTGCACTAATATGGTAGCCATGAGCCAGTGGGGCTGTTGACCACTTGCAATGTGGCTGACCATATTGAGAATTGCTATAAGTGTGAAATACACACCAGATTTTTAAGATTTAGTATGAAAAAGGGATAGACACTATAGTGATTTTTACATTAATTTCATATTGAAATAATATTTTTGGTATAGTGGGTTAAGTAAAATATATTACTAATATTTATTTCATGTGTTTATTTTTGTTTTTTCATGTTGCTACCAAACTTTTATTTGTGGCTTATGTTCTATTTCACAAGGCCAGTACTTCTCTTGTTTACTTTGTCCTATGTTAGTTAGACTCTTCATCTCTCACTGCTGTCAAAGTCTAGTAACGGACCTCCCTACATTCTGAAGCTCAGTGAGAATGCTCTTTCTGAAATGAACATCTGAAAGTGTCACTGCACTGCTACTATAGCTCTTCAGAGGCTTGTCATCACATACTGGGCAGTGCACAGTCTTGATTGTTTGACTTCTGTGTCCCTTTCAGCCTCTCACCTTCTCAGCACCTCCTTCCCCCAACCCTGCACTATACGCTCCAGCAGTCCTCAAATTTCTGTCTTGCCCTAAACACATCATGCTGTTTCATTCATCTGTGCCTTTACATTTCCAATTCTTTAATGTAGAATGCTCACCCCATATCTCCCCCATCTTACTGGGGAGTTGCATTTTAACCTTTAACAACTTTCCAGAGGTCCCTCTTTTCTCCCTCCCTTGTAGAGATTCTACCAAACCTTTATTTACTCCCACTGAGCTCTGAGCTCCTTGAGGGTCGGGGCCATGTCTTATTCATCCTTATGTCCATCTGTGCTTAGGACAGTACCTGGAGCACAAATTACATTCATTTGGTAAGCTTTTGTATTAGTTATGTTTCATTAAAATCATATATATTACAGTGATTTGTTTACATGTCTGTCTCCCTGCTATGGAGAACTCTTGGAAGAAAAGAAGTGAATTTTATTGATACATAAAAATCCAAATATCCCAGCACCTCAAGTAGTGCCTGTGAGAGTGGACGCCATATTTGTTCAATTGAATTAAATAAATTCAGGTAGGACCTACTCTGAAATCTGCTGACTTTCAGGCTCAATCATTCAGAGGGCTATTGACTTGGAAGATCCCTAGGAATCCTTTTTTATCTTTAGTTTTTGGGATTACCTTGTGTGCTATTATTACTGTTTTT
Source organism: Vulpes vulpes (assembly GCF_048418805.1). Taxonomy (NCBI): domain Eukaryota; kingdom Metazoa; phylum Chordata; class Mammalia; order Carnivora; family Canidae; genus Vulpes; species Vulpes vulpes. The sequence goes on from NC_132785.1 coordinate 75,145,304, forward strand.
CCCTTCAGGTTTATTGAGATATAATTAACATAGAACATTGTGTAAGTTTGAGGTGTACAGCATAATGATTTTATATATATACATGTTCATATGTTTATGTATATATTTGTTTTTTTTAATTAATTAATTTATTTATTTGTGAGAGAGAGAGAGAGAGAGAGAGGCAGAGACATAGACAGAAGGAGAAGCAGGCTCCATGCACTGGGAGCCCGATGTGGGATTCGATCCCGGGTCTCCAGGATCGTGCCCTGGGCCAAAGGCAGGCGCCAAACCGCTGCACCACCCAGGGATCCCTATATTTGATATGTACATAGGGAAATGCTTACCACACTAAGTTTAGTGAACATTTCTATCACCTCACATAGATATAATTTTTTTCTTGTGATGAGAACTTTTAAGATCTACTCTTCTAGCAACTTTCAGATATATAATACAGTATTGTTAACTGTGGTCACCATGCTGTACATTACATCCCCAGAACTTATTTACCTTATAAACTGCAAGTTTATACCTTTTGACAACCTTCATCCATTTCCCCCACCTTCTTGTTGCTGTTTTTTTTAACCTTTAGATGTTTTTCATCCTATTTTATAAAGGTAGAATACATGTTGACTGGGGGAAAAAAAAGTCAAATAATATCAAATGATGGAACTTGAATATTCTCTCAGTCCTGCTTCCCAGAGGAAACCACTGATAAGAGTTAAGTGTGTGTCTTTCAAGACTGTTTTTACACATACACACATAATTATTTTTTACAAAAATAATGTCACTGAGTACAAAGTTTTGTAAGTGTATTTCAACAGTCAGATTAGGGTCATGTTCCATGTTATAACTTTGTTCCTGGGCTGGGCAAAGTGCTATTCTTAGCTGACTTATTTTACAATCCAGTGCTCAGTCCTCACACTGCTTGCAAAGAAGAAAGAGCTCCTATACCCACAGGGGTTGGAATATATGACCCTGCTGCAAGTAGAAAATATCTTTGGAGTCTTATTTGTTTTGTCTTAAAAGATGGTGTAGGGGCCCCTGGGTGACTCTGTCAATTAAGTGTCTGCCTTTGGCTCAGGTCATGATCCCGGGGTCCTGGGATGGAGCCCTGTGTCAGGGTCCCTGCTCAGCGGGGAGTCTGCTTCTCCCTCTCCCCATCTGCCCTTTCCCCACCTCATGTGTGCTCTCTCTTGCTCTCGCTCTCTCTCTCAAATAAATCAATTTAAAAATCCTTAAAGAAAAAGTTAGTATAGATCTTGCTTTTGAAGATACATCTCTGTTTTCATAAAAAACAAGGAAATCCTAAACAAACAAACAAACCTAAAGTAAAATTGTCAGTCCAGGAGGATATGCCTATTTGTCCTCTGGGCTTCAGGGTAGCCCCAATATATTGCCAAGTACTGTTTGTGTATACTCCAGTGTAAGAAATACAGTGTTAGGCTTTCAAACAAAAGTAGCTAGGGATTTCCCACAACTTAGGAAGGAGGGAGCAATAGATGGTACTGGAAAAATCATTTTCACAGTTAGCTACAGAATAAGGGACAGGATTAGGAAAGGAACATTTTGAAAAGAAAGGAGTTAGAATAGAGAGGTATTATTATAAGAGGGTTACTGATTAAGAGAATGGATTTAAGGTTAGAATTAACATAGGTTTGAAACCTGGCTTTGCTGTTTACTGGCCTGTGACCTTGAACTATTTCTTTAACCTTACTGAGCATCAGTTACCTCATTTGTAAAAGGGCATTAGGAATAGGATAGTAATAATGGTGCCAAAATCATAGGACATCTATGAGGATGAAATGATGATGTATATAAAGACATTTAAAGTGCTTCTGACCTGTCAGAATTGCTCAATAAATTATAGCTAAAGGGAGGAAAGTAGAAGATTCTTCTTTTTAGTTTACATGAATTTTTAACCTATATCTTGGAAAAAGAGTCTCAGATAGGTCTTCTATCAAGAACCAACTCAGTCCACCCATATCTCTGCCTTGAAGAGAGACTAATGAGCACACTTGTCTCATTTAATATCTAATTCCTCCTCTCACACCTCTCCCTCAAATCACATCCCCATTATTACTTCCTGTCATTTCCAGTTTCTGTGCCCCCATTTCTGCTAAGAAAAGCAGAAGTGAGGGAAATATGAGGGTTTGGGGATTTCTAAAAACTGTTCCTAAGTTCTCGTTGTTACCTTATATTGAACTGTAGCTCTGTGAATATAACATTTGCTGGATCTTTTCTCTGGGAAACAAAGGAATTTCCCCATTAGCTTTGCATTTTAACTTTTTAGAGGATGAGAATTATTGTATTAGGCACATACAGTATGAGAGTTATGCAGATGCAAGAGTTCATTACATCAAAGAAATTCTCTGTTGTTTTATTTTTCACTCTGCATTTTGCAAATGGGGAGACTCAGGCTGTTGACTTGCCTCAAGGGTGCAGGTACATTGCTGACCCTGAACTGCTGGTTGTTGTTGTTGTTTAAGATTGTATGTATATATTTGAGAAAAAAAGAGATTGTACGTGAGCAGGGAGGGGCAGAGGGGAGGGATTAAGAATCTCAAGCAGACTCCATACTAAGCCGGAGCCCCACTCAGAGCTTGATCCCAGGACCACAAGATCATGACCGGAGCCAAAACCAAGAGTCAGACACTCACCCAACTGAGCCATCTGGGCGCCCCCTGAACTGTTAGGTTTAAACATTTGAGGTTGCTCTTTTGTACCTCAAAAATGATAGAATATGAAGACCTTCATATGATTCATATTACAAAGCTTTTGTGTGCATGTGTGTGTAACATATCATAAAGAACACTTTAAGCGTAGATATATAGTGTACACAATAATGATAAAACTAACTCTCCTGTGCCTACCAGTCAAATTAAGCCGCTGTCTGTGTGCCCTAACTTATTTTTCTTCCTCCTACTAACCTCTTCTTCCCCCCATTCCCACAGCCTGAGTATGGTGTAAATAATTTCCTTGCTTTTCTCTATTTAGGTTTGAAAAACTGAATAGCAAGTTCAACCCTAGCTGTGTAAGGAAAGAGCAGTATTGCCACTATTAGATGACAAGTCCCCAGAGAAGGTGAACAGAATCTTTGGTTCATGGCTTCTCTGAGCTTGTAAGAGCCCTTTCTGGGGAAGTAAAGGCTCAAGGTTATGCACAAGCATTAGGAAACAGAGGTTTTACCTCAGTGAGGGCATCTGGCAGAGTTGTAGTTTGGATCAGTTACACAGCATTTGACAGAAATATGGTCAAACACAACAGGCTGCTGTTTACTACCTCTAAACTCGCATGGCTTTCCTCCAGATTTTAGGAGTAGATCAAAGCAAAAGCTTCTTGCATTTTCAGTAAAATGCAAGTCTTCACTGCAGCAGGGCATGGAGTGGGAGTATAGTAACTCCAGACTATGGTTAAGACAGTATAAGCTCATGCAGGCATTCTATGCTTAAATAAAAATGATGATGTGATGGCAGTGGGGATCGTGGTGATGACTGTCCCAGTGTGGCTCTCGCTTGAGTCACTTTCCAATCTGGATTGTTTGCCCTCCAAATCTGATACACAGCCATTATCCTGGAATCTTTCTTCATCATCCTCCTCCACTTCCCACTGCCTCTCTCCTATATTAGATCTGTTTCCTGTCTTCCTCTTTCTTGGGCTAGTGTCTTTAGTGGAAAACATTCTCCAGGAGCTTCTTAAGGAAGGATGCCTGGGAGGTAAAATTTTGGAGCGCTTTCATGTCTAAAAATGTCTTTATATTATTCTTATATATGAAGAGTGGCTGAAAATAGATCTCTAGGTTAGAAATAACATTGCTTTGTTTCCAGTGTTGGAAATCTGAAAACTTCTTTTTAAACTTTTTTTGCATTTATTTTATGCAGAATTTACTCCTGGGCCATAAGTTTTTGTTTCCTCTGGGATATCTTTTTCTTCTGTGTAACATCCTCTTCTGGCTTAGGGACAGTCTGCTCTTTTTCAGTAAGGATGATCTCAGTATGGCAGGGAGAGCTCACATATGGGTGAATCTGCCCGTGAACCCTGTAAATTCTACCCCGCATGTTGGGGGTTTTGTTCACCTGGATGTGCTCAATGACACAGAGACAGAGAACCTACATCTAGACCCTTAAGTTCAGCATTACCCTCTGCATTTTTAAGAATGTGCAGCAGAAATTCAGCACTCTTTTTGGGCCACCGACCCTATCTATATCCAGCTCCACTGTTTGGCCTAGACACACCTACCAACTCCACCATTGTAGCGACAGAATGGTACACATTGCTTTTGCAAAGTGACATTCTTCAGATACTTGGTGGCTTTTCAGATACGCATCCTCTTGATGGCCTGGGCAATTTCACATGTGTTCTTAAAGGAAACATGAAGATTGAACCTCTTGATTTGCATGATTTTGTAGGTTTTTCTGAGTCATGTAAGTAGCAAACCATTTTCAGAGATCATCTCAGGCTGCTTATGGGAAGAGTAGACATCTGAAGACATTCTGATGCCTGATCTTTTCTGTATGATCTGTTTTTTCTTTCTGGAAGCTTTTAGAATTATCTTTTTTATCTCTAGTATTCTAAGCTTTTATAGTAGTATGACTTGATATGGTCTGTTTTGCCATCCATTGAGTTGGGTATACAATGGACTATTTCATTCTAAAAACTCACTATCTTTCTGTTTTGGGAAATGTTCTTTTATTTTCTGGTGACTCCTTCTCTCTGTTTTCCCTGTTTGTTCCCTCCTACCTTCCTCTCTCCCTTCTCCTCTCTCTCTCTTCCTCTTTCTCTCTCTCTCTCTCTCTCCCCAGCTTCCCCCCCTCCCCCTCTCTCTCTTATCCAGATGTTAGCTCTCCCAGGCTGGTCCTCCAAATTTCTTACTTTTTACCTCTTTTCTCCTTTTTTAGGAAGTCTTCTCAGTGTTCTACCCTCTGTTGATATATATATATATATATTTTTTTTAAATTCATGGTAGCAGCCATGTTTTAATTCCTAAGAGCCCTTCTTTATTATCTTCCTTTAGAAAAAAAAGCATAGTGAATATATTGTCTCATGGAATTTTTTTTTTAAGATTTATTTTGAGAGAGACAGAGTGTGCACATACATGTGCAGGGAGAGAGGCAGAGAGAAAGCATCTCAAGCAGACTCCCTGCTTAAAGGGAGCCCCACAGGGGCCTGATCTCATGACCCTGAGATTAGAGTCAAAGGTTCAACCAACTGAACCACCCAAGTGCCCCATTATCTCATAGGATTATAATGATGGGGTTTTTTTTTTTTTTTTTTTAACATTTTGTTAATTTATTCATGAGAGACACACAGAGAGAGAGGCAGAGACACAGGCAGAGAGAGAAGCAGGCTCCTTGCAGGGAGCCTGATGTGGGACTTGATCCGAGGACCCCAGGATCATGCCCCGAGCCAAAGGCAGACGCTCAACCACTGAGCCACCCAGGTGTCCCTAATGATAGGTTTTTGTAGGGGTTTGCCTTCTCCCTTTATAGTCTTTTTTGTTTGTTGGTTTTCCTTATTTGTTTTAGACTCTTTCATTTCACAGGCTCTCCACCCTGTGATAATTCTTTGCTATCTGCTTATGATTAAACATAATCTAACGATGATTACAAGCTCTAAGTGTGTAGGTGGGGTTATTGACTGTTGACTTCACGGTAGGGTGATCTGGGTCAGCCATTTGTTGGGGAATTCCCAATCAGTATCTCTAGGGGTTTTTTTTCCTTTGCCCTGGTCAGATCCCCAAAGGAGAGTTTCCAGTCTCTTAACTGCAGGGTAAAGGCCTTACTACTGCAGTTTCTGAGAGCAAGTAAGGAAACAGGTCTGAGTTTCTCTAGATTCTAATTTCAATATGCATATATTCACATAATCCTTATTTTCAGTATGGTACGCACGCTGTCAAATGTGCTTGTTACACCAGTCTAGAGATCCTTTGATTTACCACATCCATGTAATGAACCTTCAGACGTCCTATCCCCACCTCAGCAGAAGCAATATGGATGTGGGGCGAGAGGGAAAATTTAAGAATCTGATGCTGCTTTAACAGCTTTTACCAGTTCTCCTGAGTTAGAACATATACTTCCATTTAGCCTGCCACCTTTGCTTTTAGTTCTGGAGAAATTAGGTTGGTTCTTAGCTTATCCCTCTTTAAGTTTGACTTTGTTGGATCTGCAAAGTTAGTTGCCACCTGTCCATCTCTTTCCACCTTCCAAATTTTATTGCTGTTATCTCCTCTCTTGTTCTCCAAGTTCTTGTGGGTTTGTCATTTTAGAAGGTTGTATATTACAGTTTTACTGGGATTTCAAGTGGGCTTAATATCAGATGCATGTGTTCCTTTTGTCTTCTTAACCTGAAAGCTTATGTTCTGCTCTTAACAAGTGCTGACAGAGAGATTAACATAAAAATCACCCAGGTCTGTGATAATACCAAAAGAATCTCTTTTTTTTTTTTAAGATTTTATTTATTTATTCATGAGAGACACAGAGAGAGAGAGAGGCAGAGACATAGGCAGAGGGAGAAGCAGGCTCCATGCAGAGAGCCTGACGTGGGACTCGATCCTGGGTCTCCAGGATCACACCCTGGACTGAAGGCAGCGCTAAACCACTGAGCCACCCGGGCTGCCCCATTTTTTTTTTCAGTTTTGATTCTCTTTCCTTTTTAGTTTTTTTCGGGGAGATGGGGTGGTGGTGGATGGATACAGTGAGGTTTGGGAGGTCTAAATGTACTAATCCAGCCTGTACTGTCTAATAATATCTAGTATTATTCAGTTCTTTTCCATATACTTTGTAGCTACGTTAATCCTCATAATAATCCAGTTTGTATCTCCATTCTACCAATGATGAAACAGAGGCCCAAAGAGGAAATGTAAACTTCCAAAGTCACACAGTTCTGACATAGTGGAACCAGAATTTGAATCCAGGTAGCCTGACATCAAAGCTTGTTGCTTTAATTACTATACTATCAAATACTAGGTATAAATTGGAAAAGTCTCTTTTATGCCTTTTATGTTTAGTTTCTTTTATGTTCAGTTTCATTTACTATATAAGCCTCTCTTACTGCAGAAGTGTATAACTGACATGAAGCATCTATACAAGGGGTCTTTTTATATTCTTAGGTCTTTTGTATATTTTGAATTGACAGGATTACTCCAGAAAACAAAATTAATAGCCAAAGTGTACAGTTGTATGTGGCTCGTACTAAAACAGAAGCTATATGAATCAGTGCGGCCATGGAAAGGCTACACAAATTTTCAAGCCTCCACAGCCCCCTCATCTTATTCTTTCTCTTCTAGTCATTAAAGAGTGTCTATGATCCTGAAAGTATTTACATACTTTCCCAGTGTGAGCAGATTACTCCCTGTACATGAACTGGAACCCTGGTGGAAATTTTTAATAAATTTTTGAAAATGGAAATTAAAATGCATCAGAGTAAGTTAATTTAATCTTCCTGAAATTAGTTTTCAATCTTCAAAATACTGTCCTTTTTTACCTCACAGTGATAAAGTAAACACAAATGTAGAGAAATTAAAAAGACCAAAGAATGCATGTAAATGTTTGGAGAAAAGTCATACTATGAGTCAGGAGCCAATCTTCTGTCTTCTAGACAGTGCTGATTGTCAGCTAGCTGGGGAAATCCATCTTGGCCAATTTTAATCATTCTCTAAAAGGCTGGACAACTGTGTGGGTGCTAATGGCATTGGAGAGACATGGTACGCAGGAAAAACATCCCACACTTGACAGGATGTTCCCAAGTCAGGAAGGGCATTTCTCTTCCTCCGTAGACTGTTTCATTGACTAAAGACAACATGAGATCATTGAAATCTCCCCAAAATACCAAAGACTGACGAAAGCAGGATATAGGACATGGTGAGTCTAATGTAAACCAGTGGGATCATTTACGACATCATAATAAAGTTGATAGTATTTTATGCATCTGCTTTCTTCCAAGAGACTTAAAGAGCTTTATAGAGTCAGTCAGTCATCAGATTTTTAAATCTTCGGTGTTCAGAGTACATGGTTCCCAAGGATAGGAGCAGGACTCTGCTTCAGTCTCAGCGTCTCCTCCCTGAAACTCCACTACCAGGCTTTTGAAGCTTCCACTTCTTGAGTACCACCCAGTGAAGTTTCCCTCCCCCTCCTCACCCCAGCTTCTGCTGCTTCTCTAAAACATTTCCTTTTTTCATCTTCTTCCAATTCATTTTCATCAAATGTTAATCTGTGTCATATGTGGTATTTGGTTCCTGAACAGTTCTAGCAATAAAATGTCATTAATCTTCTTTAAGTAAAGAATGATCTCTCTCTCTCTCTCTCTCTCTCTCTCTCTCATTCTGTGTAAGCAGCAACAGCTCTTCTAGGTAGAACTAAGGCTAAGACCACACCAGTAAGTAGTTGGCAAATGAAAACGTGAGGAGAAGCCTTGAGCCACAACTTTGATGGGTTTCCTGCACTCCTTCCTTGGTGGCATTTTCAGAGGAGCACAGAAAAATACTGAATCTAGCAGTCACCTGAGGACTGTCTCTAGGGCAGGAATTCTCTCCCCCATACTTAGCTTGAGAGAATAATGAGAGTTACAAAGACAAAGAAGAGAATGAAACTGGGTATGAGCTTACCCACAACCAGTAGGAACACAGAAACAAGTAGAAAACTCCATTGCTCTAGTGTAAGTTATGACTTGCCTTGTTTTTTTCTGCTGCAAACTTTGTGGAGAGCACAGTGTGTCAATTTATAACACTGTGTAGTCTTCTGAGTCTGAGAACATTGTCTCTATAGAGTTCATCAATCATTATATCTCTAAAGTTACTTCATGTTCTCTTGGGAACATGGGAAATAATTGTCAAAATTAATTAATGCACATGAAAGAAAAGGATCCAAAGAATCTTTATTCACTTTTCTTGCTTTCTCTTGTTTGCCTTTAACATAAACCCATTGTATCCTAAAACCCAGCCAAATTCAAATAGGAACCCTCCACCTCCCATCCATCCTAGTTCAAGCCTGGAGTTACCATGAGGTTGTCTTGAGTGAAGCAATAGCATAAAAAGTAGATGTGTATTTCCTGGCTTTAGTGTCCAAAAAAAAAAAAAAACTATGTAACTGATCTTAGAAATTGGTATTCTTTTATGTTGAAGCCAGATGTAGGCAGTTTGTGATTATTTTAAGAATTTCTGTTTCTTATGGAATTTTAAGTCTCTCCACTTAGAAATAATGGAAAATAATCTCTTTAACATCAACATTCTATTTTTTAAAAGATTTTATTTGTTTATTTGAGAGAGAGGGAGAGAGCGGGCATAAGTTGGGAGGAGGGGTAGAGAGAGAGGGAGAAGAAGACTACCCACTGAACAGGGAGCCCAACGCAGGGTTCAATCCCAGGACCCTAAGATCATGACTTGAGCCTTAAGATATTGAGCCACACAGGCACTCCTCAACATTCTATTTAAAATTAATCTGCTTTCCTTTTGCAGCTCAGGTGCTGAACTTAATAGCTGTGTATATGTATAAAGAGGAGACAGGTCAAGGACAAAATCACTTCACATCTTCCTCAGTGTGAGCACTATTTACATGGTTTCATCTGAGAAAAATGAGGCCTCCAAAAACTTAGACCATTCAAGTACACAATGCCTTGTTCCTCAAACACCCCATCTGATCACTGTTTGCACCTATAACAGCTACTGACCGTTTTCAGAGAGAACAATTTCTACTTTAATCAAGCTCCTCTTCTGCATCAGGTCCTTTAAAGAAAATTGTCCACAGCTAAATGTAGGAATCTTTGGCCTTCCCATTTCACACCTCGAATACCAGCATCAGAAGCTGCCAGAGAATGACACAGGATGCCTTATTCACTGGGTACTGTGGGCTCTGACTAGCTGGATAGAATTGGGGAAGGAACTGCCCAGAGATAAGGCTAAGATAAGTAAATACAGCTTCTCCTCACTGTTACCCGACTGATGCATTAAAAGGAGAGAGATTGGACCGAAGAAGGTAGAGAGGTAGGTTGAGGAAGAGAACATACTTCAACACTAACCTGCAGCCTCCCAGGGCCACCTTACCAATTGGTTGGTTCCAGAAGTCATTAGAAAGGGGAGACATTGCCAGAGAGAGCATGCCCTGAAAGCCACATGGTTTTGAGATACTTTCTCCAATGAGCTTTTCATATAGGAATTGTATGTGGCTGTGATGTCATTTTACATTTTTGTTGATGACTTGACAGATAAAAATGTTCATAATACTGTTAAGGATAGTCAGGGAGAGGAAAGAGAAGAGGGGGAGGGTACCTTATTTCACATTTAAAACGTAAAGCAATCTGAGCAAATAAATAAAATAGGAATTTGGAATTCCTGACAAAGACCTGGATCCTGACTTAGATCCAAACCACAGATCCTATATTGATCTAAATTTGGAATGGTATCTTCAGTAGGAAATAGGGAGAGCGATATTAGATGAGTGATGTTTTGATTATGGTTCCACCTGAAAGTGCCTTTTGACCAAATGTTAGTGTGGAACAAGGAATGATCATTACTCACACTGGCCTTCTTACTCAGCCAGGACGCTGAGTGCTGAAAATCTCCCTACTGTGCAGACCGCTGCTGCCTCTAGGCACTCCTGGCTTCTACCGTCTTCTGGGTTTTTACACTGATTGGCTTGCTCTGTGAGTCTACAACCGGCTCCCACTTCCAGCCGTACACCAGCTGCATCTCCTCCCTGCCTCTGCCCTTGAGCCTCCAGCTTCTCGCCACCACCACCCCTTTGCCAATGACTCACACAGAATATAGAAGCTGTTAGGAGGAGCCACCTCTTGTTTCGACATAACACCACACACACACACCACAGTCAAACCAGTTTATCTCTGCTCAAATCCGCCTCTGTGCTAGAGTTCTCTCTCCTACCGCTTTTCTAGAGTCTCTTGCTGCTTTCTCCCAAAACCAGTTCCAGCAATCATCCCCTCTATGCCTGTACCTTCAGCCTCTACTGTGCACTTTATCTGATCAGAATATGAATACTGTCAGGTTTCTTCCATCTTTAAAAAAAAAAAAATCAACCACCTACTCCCTTCATAACGAAGCTTCTGGAGGTTGGAAGTTTTGAAGAGGACGTACGACACAGTTTCTGAAACGAAAAAGCGGAATTGATTGATATCTTTGGTGAGCAAAATAGAGCTATGCTCGTAAGACACAGTCTCTCTAGATAAAGCAAACTGTAACCATATGTAGTTTAGGAAACTGACTGAAATCTCACTCTTGTCACCATGGTGTTGTCAAAGTGACTCCTTCAAGTTGCAGGCCGCACTTTGGTGTCTCTAAGCACTGATACTTAACCTCTCCTTTCTTCTAGAAATGCTTTTATAGTCTTTCTGAGAGACTTCTGTCTCTTGGTTTTGCTTTCATCTCTGGCCATTCCCCAAGTTTATATTAAATTCTTTTCTTATTCTTGTCTTCAAAAAGTAGTATTCCTCGTGTTTCATCCTCAGCTTTATTCCTTTCTAAGTCTGTATCCTTCCTGTGATACCTCATCTACTCCCTGATGGCTCCAAATCTTTATCTCTGGCCCAGACTCCTCTGCTAAATAGTGGAGTCACAAAACTGGCTGCCCATTGGAAATCTCCCACCTGGGGATATCATGAGCTTTTCTTCTCATAGATCTTGTCTTGGTAGCATCATTTGTCCAGTTGTCCCAGTCTTCCTTGGATTTTCCCTCTCTTCATATCCCACATGTGATCAATGATTAAGCCCGATCAGTTCTGCTTTTCTCCTGACTCTCAGAGGGCTCTCTTCTCTCCATCTTTACTACCAGGTCTCATCTCTTACTTGGATTACCACAGAAGCCCCCTACTTGATCTCCTTGTCTAGCTTTCTTGCAGTTTACAATTTTGGTCTCTAAATTGGTAGTCATGTCATGCTCCTGTTTTCAATCCTTTGTTTTCCCCCCATTGCTTTGAGGTGGGGAAAGATTCCATATCACAGCTTACACAAGGACCTTTGTGATCTGACCTCTACATTCATTTCCAGCCTCATTTCTGGCATTCATCACTGTCATCCCACACTTTGGCTTGAAACACATTTGACAGCTTGCAGTTTCTCGAATTCAGCGTACTTAATAGAGAGCTTCCACCTTCAACATGCTACTCCTTGTCCTTGGAAAAACAGACAACTGGAGAGTATGTTATATGGGGATGCAGTCAGCAAAATCTAAGTGTGGGAAATTCTGTAAGACAAACAGCTATGTTTCTTTAACTGCAATCAAGCAATTGCAATATATGAAGCTTTTTTAGATCCTGATTTTTTTGAAAACTGTTTAAAAAAAAACATGACTCAAGGAACACTATATATTTGATATTAAGGAAGTGTTAAATTTTTAGATCTGATAATAGTGTTGTGCTTTTTTTTTTAAAGATTCCTTATGTCTAGATGTACGTACTGACATATTTACAGAAGAAATGATCTGATGTTGGATTTGTTTCAAGATAATCTGAGAGGGAGAATAATCTGGGTGGGGATATAGATGAAATTGGATTGGCCATCAGGTGATAATTATTGAAGCTGATGACAGGCACACAGCAGTTCATTATGCTATTTTACCTACTTTTGTTTATATTTTTAGATTTCAATAATAAAACTTTGTTTTATTGAAATATACATAATGTAAAATTTATTTTAACCATTTTTTGTAGTTTCTAGTTTTTATTTAAATTCCAGTTAACAAATAGTATAATATTAGTTTCAGGAGTAGAAGTTAATAATTCATCACTTACATTATAACCCACTGTTTTAACTGCTTTTAAGTATACAGTTCAATGGCATTAAGTACTTCACATTGTTGTACAGCTGTCATCACCATTCATCTCTAGAACCTTTTCACCTTCCCAAACTGAAATTCTGTATCCATTAAATAATATCTCCTCATTCATCCCACCCCTACCCCTTGCAATTATTATATTTTCTTTCTCTATGAATTTGACTACTCTAGGTACTCAAGTGGAATCATACAATATTGGTTCTTTTGTGTCTGGTTTAATGCCTTAACATAATGTTAACATAAATGTCTTCTAGGTTTATCCATGTTGTAGCATGTATCAGAATGTTATTCCTTTTTAATAGGAATATTATTCTGAATAATATTCTGAATAATATTCTGCTGTATGCCTTTACACATTTTGTTGTCCAGCTGTTGTTAGACATTTGGGTTGCTTCCAAAACTTTTTCCAGACTGTATCTGATAATGAGTATTTTAATATAGGGTATACTAATTATAGGTATCCTGCTGAAGAACTGGCATGAAACTAATTTCTATAGACATCAGATCCCAAAGGCTTAAGGGCTTTTGAAGATCTACAGTCCACACAACCCAGGAAGTGCCAGAGACTGCAGACAGTGGGGTAACAAGTTAAGAATAGGGAAAGGAAGTTAGACTTGCTGTTTAGGATTACTCAGAAAAGCTCTTGCTCTCATTGGCCTCTACCACCTCCTGGGCAGCTTTTCTACTGCCTGAGTATCCCTACGCAGTTATTTCTAACACATGTAACCATGCCAAATGTATTTTTACCCTAAGCTCAGGAACTACCTTTCAGCATTTTTATGCCAAAAATAAGTGTGTCGGGCAGCCCGGGTGGCTCAGTGGCTTAGCACTCAGCCCAGGGTGTGATCCTGGAGACCTGGGATCAAGTCCCACATCGGGCTCCCTGCATGGAGCCTGCTTCTCCCTCTGCCTATATTATATATCTGCCTCTCTCTCTCTCTCTCTCTTTCATGAATAAATAAACAAAATCTTTAAAAAATAAAAATAAAATAAATAAATAAATTTAAAAAACAGTCCAGAGTGGATTGTGGCTTTTATGGTCAGGACTGCCCTGAGCTCAAGAAAATTCTTCATCTTTCTCATCTAAACCTATTTCCTGCTTATAGTCTCAGGAGAAGAATGCCTTTTATATCTTATATTAACCATCCAGCATGCATTGGATATTTGTCACAGACCCCTTTGTCCTTAGAACCTCCAGTTTGTTTGGCTTAGAGGTTTTGTTTTTTGTTTTGTTTTGGCTTTTTTGTTTACTTTTTATTTTGAGGTCATCGTAGATTCATATGCAGATATAGGACATAATGCACAGGGATCCCATGTATCTTTTACCCACTTTCCTCCAATGGTAGTATCTTGCCAAACTGTATTATCACAATCAGGATATTGACCTTGATAGAGTCAAGATAGAGAAATTTCCATCACCACAAGGATCCCTCCTGTTGCCCTGTTATAGCCACACCTACTTCCTGCCTGACCTCACCTCCAACTTAGCCTCCAGTTGCCACTAATCTGTTCTCAATTTTTAGGATTTTCTCATTTCAGAAATGTTATATAAGGGGAATCGCAAGTACATAACCCTTTCTGTTTGGCTTTTTTCACACAACATAATTCTGTGGAGATCAATCCAAGTTGTTGCAGTACCAATACTTTGTTCCTTTTTATTGTCGATTAATATTCCATGATCTAGATGTACCAGTTTGTTTAACTATTCACCTATTAAAGGACATCTGGACTGTTTCCAGATATTGGCTATTAAGAATAAACATAAGTAGTTAAACATGTGTACAAGTGTCTGTGTGAACCTAAGTCTTCATTTCTCTGGGATAAATGTCCAGAAACACAATAACTTGGTCACATTAGTAGTTGCATGTTTAGTTTTACAAGAATCTACCAAACCGTTTCTAGAGTAACTGTACCATTTTACATTCCTACCAGTGGTATATGAGTGATTCAGTTTTTCCGTATCCTCACCAACATTTGGTGTTATTACTATTTTTTATTTTAGGCATTCTGATAGGTGTGTGGTGATACCTCATTGAGTTATAATTTGCATTTCCCTGATGGCTAATAATGTAGGATATCTTTTCATATACTTGTATATCATCCATGTCTTTGGTGAAAGGTCTTTGGGGTTTGTTTTGTTTTTTTTTTGTTTTTGTTTTTTTTTGTTTGTTTGTTTTGTTTTATTTTTAAGTAAACTCTACCCCCAGCTTGGGGCTTGATCCCAAGATCAAGAGTCGCATGTCCTACCAACTGAGCCAAAGGTGCCCCAAAAGGACTTTGTTCAAGTTTTATTTGGATTGTTTGCACATTTTTTAACTGTTTTGAGTTTTGAGAGATCTTTATATGTTCTAGATACCACTTCTCTTTTTTTGTATATTTTTTTATTGGAGTTTGATTTGCCAACATACAGTATAACACCCAGTGCTCATCCTGTCCAGTGCCCCCCTCAGTGCCCATCACCCAGTCATCCCAACCACCCCCCCACCTCCCTTTTCACCACCCCTTGTTCGTTTTCCAGACTTAAGAGTCTCTCATATTCTGTCACCCTCTCTGATATTTCCCACTCATTTTCTCTCCTTTCCCCTTTAATCCCTTTCACTATTTTTTATATTCCCCGAATGAATGAAACCATATAATGTTTGTGTTTCTCTGATTGACTTACTCCACTCAGCATAATACCCTCCAGTTCCATCCATGTCGAAGCAAATGGTGGGTATTCATCCTTTCTGATGGCTGAGTAATATTCCATTGTATACATAGACCACATCTTCTTTATCCATTCGTCTGTCGATGGGCACCGAGGCTCCTTCCACAGTTTGGCTATTGTGGACACTGCTGCTATAAACATTGGGGGCAGGTGTCCTGCCATTTCACTGCATCTGTGTCTTTGGGGTAAATCTCAGCAGTGTAATTGCTGGGTTATAGGGCAGGTCTATTTTTAACTCTTTGAGGAACCTCCACACAGTTTTCCAGAGTGGCTGCACCAGTTCACATTCCCACCAACAGTGCAAGAGCGTTCTAAATACCACTTCTTTGTTGAATATGTAGTTGCAAGTATTTTCTCCCAATCTATAACTTGTCTTTTTCATCTTTTTAACAGGACCTTTCATAAAGGAAACAGTTTTAATTCTGATGAAGTCCAATTTATCAATGTTTCGTTTTCTGCATACGGTCTTAGATGTCAAGTCTGAGAACTCTGTGTAGCTCTCTATCATGAAGATTTTTCTCCTCAGTTTTTTTTTTCTAACTTTATAGTTTGTTTTACATTTAAGTCCATGGTCTATTTTGATTTAGTTTTTTATATAAGGTATGAGATTTAAATAGAGGTTTATTTTTTACTTATTTTTTACTTATTGATGTCCAATTGTTTCAGCAGCACTTGGCATATTTGTGTGGGTCTATTTCTGGCTCACTATTGTTCTGTTGATCTATATGCCTACCCCTCTACCGGTATCACAGAATTTAAATTACTTTAGCTCTATAATAAGGCTTAAGATGAGGTAAACTGCTTCTTCCCACTTTTTTTTTTCAAAATTGTTTTAGCTGTCCTTTTTTTGCCTTACCATATAAGTTTATAATAATCCTGTCTGTATCCATCAAAAAATATTGCTGGGATTTTGGTAGGAATTACATTAAAACCCACATATGGATTTGGAAAGAATTGATCTCTTTACTATTTTGAGTCTTCCAATCCATGAATATGGATGGTGTTGTTGAGCTCTTCCATATACTTGCTGATTTTCTGTCTAGGTCTTCTCCCAGTTGTTGAGAGAGAAGCCTCCAACTATAACTATAGATTTGCCTATTTCAGCTTTACATTCTGTCAGCTTTTGCTTCACATATTTTGCAGCTCTGTTGTTTGGTGCACACACATTTAGAATTTCTATGTCTTCTTGGTAGATTGATCCTTTTATCACATAATGTCTGTCTGCATGTCTAGTAGTAATTTTCTTTGCTCTGACTTCTACTTTATTTAATATTAATGTAGCCACTCTGGCTTTCCTTTGAGGAATAGTTTGCATGATTTAACTTATTCTACCCTTTAACTTTCCACCAGCCTCTATTTTTATATTTGAAATGAGTTTCTTTTAGATAGTATGTAGTTGGATTATGTTTTTTAATGCACTCTGCCAGCTTCTTTTAATTGGGGTATTAAAAACCCTTTATATTTCATGTTATTATTGAACTGTTAGGATTTATGTGTGCCATTTTATTTTTTGTTTTTTATCATCTCTATTTTGTGTTTTTGTTTAATTTTTCTTGCCTTCCTATGTATGTGTATACACACACACACACAATATCACAATCTGCTGGTGTCATCATTGTACAAGTTTTCTATCTTGCCAGATGGTCTCTTTCCTGGTGCTTTGGCTAGAGAAAATAGACCTTTGGTGGGCTCTTTCTGTCTGTACCCATCGGCATTTTGGGGTTTCTGGCTCCAAGTATAGGATATATGAGGCAAAAAGGAAATCTAAGGAACTCACTGCCATGTCATTCTTCATGCCCCCAATACTCTAGCCAGTCTGGTTTTTTCTCTTTACCTTTCACAGTCTTCTTTTTCTTAATTTCTGATTTTTTTTCTTTATTTGGAAAATAGGCATAAATTTCATTTTATGCCATATTTTTTAAAGCAATATCCACAACCAACATGGGGCTTAAACTTAAAACCTCAAGATCAAGAGTCTCATGTTCCACTGACTGAGCCAGCCAGGTATCCCTATACTGTAGTTTATATCTTAAACGTGTTTGATTTTTGGAAACATCAAACTTTCAAAGTCTTTCTGGGTTTGTTTTGTATAATATCTGGAGTTTTTAGTTGTACTTAGTGGCAGAGATAGGAAAATGTAGATTTACTCCCATCTTCCCAGAAGTGGAAATCCCTCCCATTTTTATTTTTGTTCTAATATAGAATTAATGTAAATTTTCTTTTTCTTTACTGTTCTGAGTATACCTATGACTCTGACCTAGCCCACTGGATCCAGCCTTGGAATTTACCTCAAAGGAAGTTGACTCATAGCTAGACTGTCAATAGTTTCAGGCCAGTGCTTTTTTCTGTATACTCTTCTTTCTTTCCTGTGTCTTTCATTTATTCTCCTTTGTTTGCATTGTTTCAGAGAGAGCTGCTGCTAGTCGACACCTCTAAGCCACAAGATGGTGCCCCAGAGCAGTTCAAGCTAATCCTTTTCTGGGCCCCTGTTTTTAACATGATATTAGTAAACTTAAGGCCATTTATCTAAACCAGAGTATAGCTCTGAAGACTCAGTTGTATTTTCCTTTAAGCCATGTCTTCCCAGTTGCGTGGAAATTTAAGCAATCAATATCAAAAAATGTTTTTGTTTGATTGGGGGGGGGCATCTTTTAACTCGGTAGGAATTCATATGGAAAATTTTAAAACTAATTGGAATTTATCTTCAAGAATCCAGTTGCTATTTTGTAATTGGGCTCACTGAAAATAATCTGTAATTTCAACATAGCTTTAGGAAAGGACCGTTATAGAGGTGCCTGGGTGGCTCCATCTGCTAAGCAGTTAAGTGTCTGACTTGGGCTCAGGTCATGATCTCAGTGTCCTGGGATTGAGCCATGCATTGGGTCCTGCCTCATGCTCAGCAGGGAGTCTGCTTGTCCCTCCCCCCTGCTCATGCTTTCCCTCTCTCGAATAAATAAAATCTTTAAAAATACATAATAAAGTAAGTAGATAGAAAGAAAAAGGAAGAAGAGAATGTTACAAGTACTTTCTGAAGGAGATGCACCTCTGAGTATCTTTTGAGGTATTTGGATTGATGAGCCAAACTTTTTTATAGTGTAGATGTTTGTTTTTGATTGCTAGCCTTAACTTTTAAAATGATGGCTTAAAAAAATAAATAAATAAAATGATGGCAGGGCTTCCTGGGTGGCTCAGTGGTTTAGCGCTGCCTTCAGCCCCAGGTTGTGATCCTGGAGACCTGGGATCGAGTCCCACGTTGGGCTCCCTGCATGGAGCCTGCTTCTCCCTCTGCCTGTGTCTCTGCCTCTCTCTCTCTGTGTCTCTCATGAATAAATAAATAAAATATTAAAAATTAAATTAAATTAAATTAAATGATGGCTTACAAGCTTATAAGATTATATAAAAATGTACGGAATAAATCCACTGTTAAATACATGTTAACAGTCTTTGGGTGGTAAGATTTTAAAGAGAGAGAGATTTTATTTATAGGAAAGAAAAAGAGAACAGGGTAGGCAGAGGGAAAGGGAGAAGCAGGCTCCCTGCTGAGCAGGGAGCCCACTTAACCCACTGAGCCACCCTGGTATCCCAGAGACCAAGTCTCTTAAAATTTTGTAGGCCGAGATACCTACCATGTGCCTTATAATTAGAGAAACCTGGGAAATAACTGTTGAATGAACACAGAAGCCACTATCCCTAGCTTTGAAGGAAAGAATTATATTTTACTAGTTTTAAGCTTTGGGTTTAGAGGCTTTACACTGACTGGTCTTGGTATACTTTTCTGCTTAAGTATTAGCACACATTCAGTGGGCAAGTTGTGTCCATTCTGTCTTAATTCTAGAACTACTAATTAGAGATAATAAAACCATCTGCAATTTCCTAAAATAAGATTAGTAATGGAGTAGGATGGACAATGTAAATCCAAAGCATTAAGCAGTAATACTAAAAATTTGGCCCTTGCTAAATTTATTCTTAAATTGTTAGAGAATCTACATAGATATTATACATAACAGTGCTAAAACTATATTTGACAACTGACCAAATAAACGAATGAAGTTTTATTGATTAAGGAATTTTAAATAATATTCTAAAAATCTACAGGGGAAGAAATTATGAGTGAAGAGAAGCTAAATTAAAATCAGTGCCCTTTCCAACCATGACTCAAAAAAATTAATTTCTTCAGTGACTTTTAACTCATGATTTTCATAGGCTCAGCAATTATTATAAAGAACTTTTATATTTCTGATATTGTATAACAATTTACAATTTTTCATTAACTTCTTTTTTTAGTAATATCCATTGATAACTTAGTTTAGTACATTGTAAATAAAAGTAATCTATAGACTTCTTATGAAAGGTTGAATGTAGGCAAGCTTACCAAAGTACCAGATTTGCTAAAAATTCAGACTTTTGAGAAGTGGTCATGTGCACACAAGATGAGTGGGAAGTAGAGAAAATGGGAGTAAATTCACTGAAAAGGAGACTAGAGAATAGAAACTGACAGAGCTTTGAGTGGAAAAAAGGATTTCAGTGAAAGGTAGCAGTCTTAACAAAATCATGACACAGAAAAGTTGGCTGAAAAGACGCTTTATAGACTAGCCATATACAAATTTAAAAAAAAAAAGAAGTAGAACTCTTTATTCAAATGGAAACTTATGCAGAGTACTGATATGTAAGTATATAAAAGCTGAGCTGTTTTGGTTGAAACAGGTTGGGGACTAAAACCCATCCTTGAACCTTCCTATATCTATCCCAGTGTGCTCTGTGAAATAGACATTAAAAACAACTCATCTTGTCTGGGCTTAGAGAACCCCTCCCTAGACCCAGTGAAAAGTAGCCTGACCAGTAGGCAGGTATTAGTTAGACTTTAATTTGTAATAAGGAAGCATTTTCTTCAGGCTTACAAAGATAGAAAATTATTTTAAGGAATGTTTTCTCACCCCTTACCAGGAAAAAGTATTTTACCATTGAGTACTACCTGGAAGAATCACTCCACTTACTTGAGATTCTTCCCTTGGCCTTCTTGGGCACTGGTTTTGTGTTTTTTAGCTCTTGGATGTGGTCTCTCAACTAGCCAAGCAGAATCTGGAACTGCTGGTCCTGGGCCGAAAGCACATGCTAACACAGCACTCCAGGTGGAGAAAGGATGAAATGAAAATGGTGCAAAAACAAGCCAGCTGCTTTTTTGCTGACAACCTGTAAGTACTGAAAGTTCTAGGTGAATTACACTAGGCCCAAGTCATCTGCTTGTTAGTTACCTATATTCACCATTTTTAAAGTGCATGTGTAATGAATCCAAAAAAAGATTTGAGGCAGCTTATAAAAATATATTTCCTACACAGGATAAATTTAAATAGATGAAATCAGGAGAAAGGAGAAATAGGATGAAGATAAAGTCAGAAGTGAGATGAGTACACAGAATGCATGCCATTTAGGTCCTACCTAAATCATTAAGCAAATATTATATAAAGATGAAAACTTTCTGTGTTCTTGTAAAACAACAGTTCACCAAGTCCCTGCCTTCATGGGATTTAAACAGGTAAACAAATTAAAAAGTAATGTAATTCTAGGCAGTGATCAAGGCTAAAGACAATAAAGCGAGTAAATAGGTAAAAAAGGATAAGGGAGGGGGTAGGATTTGGTGGTCAGGAATAGCACATATGGTTTCTATGTATTTGGTGCCTGCCACAGTTTTATATGTATCAGGGCACCAAGTACACAGAAAGTATATATGTAGTGCTCTCATCATCACTATTATATTTCTTAGGTAGAAGAATTAGATAAATGCAGCAATAAAACCAAAAAGCCTGTTGGAAATTGGTCTCATACTTGGTTTGAGACTTGTACTTATTGTGTCCATTAAAGTGACCTTCTATGGCTTCAGATTTGAATACTTAAGTTTTAATATTAATTCTATTTTCTACCAACGTGCCAAAGAAGTCTTTTCTGACATACATTACAGAGATTAGTATAGTGAATCCCCACGTAACTGTCACCCAGCTCCAACAATTACCATCATTTTTCTAATCTTGTTCCATTTAATCCCCTATGTTTTTTTTCTTTTTTTCTTTCCCTCTCTCTTTTTCCTGGAGATTTTTTTTTAAAGATTTATTTATTTATTTATGATAGACACACAGAGAGAGAGAGAGGCAGAGACACAGGAGGAGGGAGAAGCAGGCTCCACACCAGGAGCCCGACGTGGGACTCGATCCTGGGACCCCAGGATTGGGCCCTGGGCCAAAGGCAGGCACTAAACCGCTGAGCCACCCAGGGATCCCCTTCCCTGGAGATTTTTAAGGCAGACAGATTCCAGTCATTTATCATTTCATTCCAAATAGTTCAGTATAAAATAAACACTAAATGGTCCTACCATTTGGGTCATTTGGATCAAGGCAAAAGACCTATCACATGCTGAAGTCCTAATCTCTGAGCCAAGGCAGCTACTGTTGTTCTTACAGCACACAGTACTCCAGTGGTAAGTGCCGAAGTTGAGGGTCCATTGGAGACTCTGAGTCACTGACTCTTCTCAAAGCAGGAGATGCCTTCGGGTGCTGATCTGGGTGACTTCCCAGAAGCTGCTTTGAGATACCAATTTTAACTTTGAGGGCAGCCCATTATTTTTGGTAACTTGCAAGCAAGTGTCATCCTGCCCTGTTACTATTATGAACATTTTTTTAGTTTGAGTGAGGAAAGCGGGGGAAGGGTGTGCTCTGTGGTGGATAAGGCAAATAGGAACAGCATCTGGGGCACACAGAGACCAACTTTTGAATGAGAAGAGAGGATAATTGTTAGAATTCTCCATTTTAGTGGAAGAGCCCAATTGAGCCAAGGTGAATATTTGCATTCCCTTCCCTTTAGCTTTCCATCTGTGTTCTAGATAGTGCTGTCAATTAGCAAAGGACTTGGAGGTGGTTAGTTTATAAGCATCACTGAAATCATGTCAGTTAAGAATGCAGAGCATCAAAGTGCCTGGGTGGCTCAGTCAGTTAAACGTCTGCCTTCATCTCGGGTCATGATTTTAGGATCCTGGGATCAATTCCTGCATTGGGCTCCCTGCTCAGTGGGGAGTCTGCTGCTTCTTCTCCTTTTGCCCCTCCCCCAGCTGATGTTCTCTCTCTTTCTGTCTCTTAAGTAAGTAAATAAAATCTTTAAAAAAAAAGGGGGGGGGGGAAGAAAAGAAAAGAATGCGGAGCACCTCTAAAGAAAGTAGAATAAGAAGTAAAAAGCATGGTAAAGAATTCTGTACTCTGCTTCCTTGGGGTTATGTTTGATTGTATTCTTTCTTATGCCTGGCTCAGCTCAGAGGATGATCCATTCCTTCTCTATGCCACGCTGCACTCGGGGAACCACTGCAAGTTTATCACAAAAGATCTGATGCGGGACCACAAGGCCTGTCTACACAATGCCAAGACCCAGCACCTCTTCTTTAAGTGGCAGCGGGGACATCAGCTGGCAATTCTTAATAGGCTTCCAGGATCAAAAATAATCTTTCAGGTATGTTATTTGTTCTCTACTTAATGTCAACAGAATCCAGTATATAATAAAAATGTGGCATAGTAAAAGAATGTTGCAATTAGTTGAAGGTTCTGAATGCTTTATTTTTCTCAGCTGCAGTTTGGTATTTGGAATTAGCCAGTTCCTGGAAAGGGAAAGTCAGCCAGGGCAAAAGTTTTCATAGACCAGCCCCACATTAATTGATACATTGAAAACTCTGAGATGTCATCAGTTGTGACTTCAATTATGTTACCAATTATAACTCCTCATACATATTTTTTAATTTTCCTATTTATTTGCAATAGCTGAAAATTCCTTATCCCTTGTGGTCCATGAATACCTCTGCTAAGGAATTCCTTTTTCCTGTTAATCCACTTCAGCAGCAAAGACTCAACTGAGTTCTCCTTTGATTCTAGTTTATATTCCTACAAATACAAGGAATGTCTCTTGTGTGAAAGCAAAGGGAGAAAATCCAAAGGAGAGTTATTATAGAAAAATACATTAGCCAATAGTAAATATGGCCCAATGGTTAAAAAACATACAAAACAAGTCTGTATGAAAAATCAAGACTTTGGGGGAATCCCTGGGTGGCGCAGGGGTTTGGCGCCTGCCTTTGGCCCAGGGCGCGATGACTTTGGGAAATGATACAGAACAACAAAAAATTACAAGAAAAGTAGAGATGAGAAGTAAAGGTCTAATTAAATAATTCAGCCATGATGTAACAACCTAATTTCAATGCCTATTCAAAGAAATCAACTGTAAAATATATGCATGCACATATGCATATATTTTGGATTGGAGAATATGAACAGTAGACATGATAAGGAATTATTAACTCTTAAGTATAATAATAGTATTGAACTTATATTCACAAAATAGACCCTTATCTTTTAAGGGTACATACTGAATATTACAGAAGAAGTAATATAATGTCTGAGATTTGTTTCACAATAATCTTGAGGGGTGGTATGGATGAAACAAAATTAGCCACGTGTTGATAATGGTTGAAGCTGGGGGGGTGGCTGGGAGTTCATTTTACTATTTCTCTACTTTTATATATATATGAAATTTTTGTCTCACTGATAAAGGCAAGAAAAGGGATACTATAGCCTATAAACGTGATGTTCCTATAGAGAGCGTTTAACCTTAAAAATGAACCCCCCCCAAAAAAAGGAACCCCTAATACTAGAGTTTATCTTCACAGAGCTAGCTGCTTTTTGAAAATTCATTAAGTCAAAGAAAATACTCCTGAAGCAAACTGAGAAGTTGTCAGAAAAGAAAGGGAAATGGCCAGGTAACCCCTTAGTGTTCTCAATGTTTGGTTCCCTTTTTAACTCAACAGAATATTCCCAGTTATGACACAGTGGTACAAACAACTGGAGACTCATGGCACATACCATATGATGACGACATGGTGGAAAGATATTCCTATGAAGTGCCAACCAAATGGCTTTGTCTTCACCGAAAGACATAAGGACTCTACTCTGCCCCATGCCAAACTTGTGTTTGGGGGCCCTTCTGGTTGGCATCAGAGCTCTTCAGTCAGTGCTTGTTTAGAGCATTGCTCCTGTGTGATCCAGTTTGTCCTGTTTGGTCCAGTTGGTTTGCATGTCAACAAATTGATTTTTTTTAATTAAATAAAATATAATATCTTTTCATAACAAGTTGCATTTGTTTTCGGAGACTTACCCAGAGTTGGGGATCTCAAGGTAGAATGAAGCCTGTTTCTCCTGTTGGGCCAGATATCCCACTTACTTGGGCAATAAGTGCTCTGATATCCATTTTGCTACTCCTGACCTCACCTTTCAGGTCCTCCAATAGTGGAACCAATGCATCTAGGCCTAGGCCGCTCGTGTTGTTGTGTGTGCCTTCTCCCATTTCCGGTATCTTCTCATCCTGTACAGATTATCTCCCACTCACACTAAATCACTTAATGACCTCTGATAAATGGGCCAAGATATCAGAAGCTTATTAGAGGACGCCTGGGTGGCTCAGCAGTTGAACATCTGTCTTCAGTTCAGGGCGTGATCCTGGAGTTCTGGGATTGAGTCCCACATCGGGCTCCTTGCATGGAGCCTGCTTCTCCTCCCTCTGCCTGTGTGTCTCTGCCTCTCTTTCTGTGTCTCTCATGAATAATAAATAAAATCTTTTTAAAAAATTACTCTAAAAATAATAAATAATAAAATTTAAAATTTAAAAAAAGCTATTAGCGACTTTTACTTAACCACCCAATGATTTGGGTTGAAGAGAAAGGAGCAGTGCATTCTCTTTAGCCTCTGGTCATTTGTTCTTCATTCTACAATGCCTTTATTCAAATTGATTCAATATTTTATGAACACTATTAATTCCATCCCTTAGTATACGAGGGCTTTTTGAAGGATACAATTTTTTCCCCATTTAATCAAGTTTGACTTAGTTTAACAAAGTGATTAACTTTTCATATTTGCCTTTGTTTTACCTGCCTTCCAGCCAACTTACACCTCACTGGACTTTAATTTTAGCTGGAAATATTCATGTTCCAATACTTTATGTTCTTTACTTATTTGTACATACGGTATGATTTAATATTCAAGAATAGGCCAAGTCAATCTATGATAATAAAAATCACAATAGTAGTGCCTGAGGCAAGGGCACAAGAGAACTTTCTGGAGGGTGATAGAAAGTTCTATGTATTGATATGGGTGATGCCAACTTAGGTGTATGTGTATATTAGTCAAAATTTATCACACTAAACACTTTAAAATAGATGCATTTATAACAATGTATCCAAAAATGTTAACATCAAAAAGATAATTATTTAGGGGTGCCTGGGTGGCTTGGTCAGTTGAACGTCTGGCTCCTGGTTTTGGCTCAGGTCATGATCTCCTGGGTGGTGGAATGGAGCCCTGCATCAAGGAGTCTGCTTGAAGATTCTCTCTCCCTCTTCCTCTGCC
This sequence comes from Vulpes vulpes, assembly GCF_048418805.1. Taxonomy (NCBI): domain Eukaryota; kingdom Metazoa; phylum Chordata; class Mammalia; order Carnivora; family Canidae; genus Vulpes; species Vulpes vulpes. The sequence goes on from NC_132785.1 coordinate 75,171,190, forward strand.
CCTTCCACTCATGCTCTTTCTCTCAAATAAATGCATAAATACATTAAACCCTGGGACAACTGGCTGGCTCAGTCAGAAGAAAATGAGACTAAATCTCAGGGTTGTGAGTTCAAGCCTCACATTGGGTGTAGAGATAACTAAAAAATTAGAATTAAATAAAATACCAACTTCTACTTGACAGGAATTGAAGTACATCTGTTCTTTGTCCAGGAGTTGGGGAAATCTAGGGCTGCTTAGGTAAATCACAGTGACACAGGACCCTGGGGAATGTAGAGATCTTCTGAAGGAAGGCGGCTGGTCCGAAACACATAGACTGCCCTTTTGTGTTCTGATCACCTGAGTGGAAGAAAAAAACTACCTGTCAAGCAAGGTCCAAGACAGTGGGAAGAAGAATTCTTTTAAAAGTCGTACTCAGGGGGATCCCTGGGTGGCTCAGCGGTTTGGCGCCTGCCTTTGGCCCGGGGCGCGGTCCTGGAGTCCCCGGATCTAGTCCCGCGTCGGACTCCCAGCATGGAGCCTGCTTCTCCCTCCTCCAGGGCCTCTGCCTCTCTCTCTCAATGTCTATCATAAATAAATAAATAAATAAATAAATAAATAAATAAATAAATAAATAAATAAATCTTTAAAAAAAAAAAAAAAGTCGTGCTCTGGGGCATCCCTGGGTGGTTCAGTGGTTTAGCGCCTGCCTTCGGCCCAGGGCGTGATCCTAGAGTCCCGGGGTTGGGTCCCACGTCGGGTTCCCTGCATAGAGCCTGCTTCTCCCTCTGTCTACATCTCTGCCTCTCTCTGTGTGTCTCTCATGAATAAATAAATAAAACCTTAAAAAAAATAAAGCAGGAATGGAAAGAGTGTGTTATGTGGGCACCTGAATTCTGGTCCATCATGGTGAGTTTTATATTCATTTGCTAAAAATTAATATTATCAGGGTAATTGAGGGCAAAGTTCAGATCTGGTATTTTGGCCATCCTTCAGTAATTTGGAATTCTTAGAGTGAAAAACATCTAAGGGAGCCCTTGTGGAAATGACAGAGTACAGGAACATAGACAACTATGATGAAATGAACTTAGATTTAGGTATTCTTTCAGGCTGGGACCTAAGCAGATAGAGTTCTCAATAAGAGGGACCAGGCAGCTATTAGGGCCCCTGGTAACCCACAGCGTTGAGAGGAGTGTCTCCAGGTAAAACGGGACTACAAGTTAAATTTGAATTCCAGATAAATAACATTTTTTTTTTTTAGTATAAATATATCTCAAGTATTGCAGGGACAGACTTACACTAAAAGTATTAGCTATCTGAAATTCACATTTAACAGGTCACTCTGTATTTTTATTTGCTACATCTGACAATCCTAGGTGAGAATTACATGGGAGTGTGAGCGTTAGTGGGGAATGAAGCATCTGATAGTCCAGCAGTCCTACAGGAGGCAGGAAGGGAACAAAGAAGTGAGTAAGAGGCACCTGGGTGGGGAAAGAAAGATGAGAAGACCAGCTTTTCCTTGCTTTGTCCCAGCCGGTGACAAGCAGTCTGCTTGAAGATATATTCTATAGAAGCAAAGGGACTTCCATTTAGAGATCTAGAGAAAGCCATAGAAAACAGTGAAATGAAAAAATACAGGAGAATACCAATGAGTAAATGCAGTAAATCTTGAGAAAAATCTTGAATTTCCTCTTATCATATCTATTTCATGGTATTTTAAAATTCCCTAAAGCTCTCTCTCCTGAGGTTTGTTCGTTGTTGGCAATTTTCCATCTGACGGGTGCTTCCAGAGATCCCACATTCACAACTTGCATTCAACCAGGAATTGATATAAACAGGAAGACAATTATCTAGTCACTGATGGCAGCTAAAAATAGTTTGTGTTGCTATCAGAGTACTGTCAGTACACTCTTATCAAATGAATTGTTATTAAGGTAACCATGATAATTTGTTGTAAATAACAGTATCATATGAAGGGTTTTCAGTAGTTTCTGACAAGAAATGTGATGTAAAATTCAACCACATAAAAATAATTACCCCTGTCTGCTGTTAAGTTAAAATACAGCTCAAAGAGCAAATACTTGAGAAATCACTAAGGACTTTAATTTCTAATACAGTAGAGACATTAATTCATTTTTTAAGAGACCAGGTCAGCTGGACTAAAACATTACTTGGTATCAAGTTTAGTTCATATTCAAAATACTTAAAATCGATTATTAAAACAGATTTCTTTTGCTTTCTATGACTGCATCAGAACAGAGAATGTCATTGTTAGGTGCCAGTGGAATTTTCTGACAATTCTGCTGTTCATATGACTGGCTGGGGCAGAGTGGCGTCCCAGCCTGGGGGAATAGAATGGGCCTCCACCTCCATGAAATAGGTTCCTTTGCAAGTGGTGATGGCAGGTCTTCCCAAAGGTAAGCCCCCTGCCCAGACTTGTTGCTTAAGATGTACTGTATTAGTCTTTTTTTTTTTTAAACCCCAAGATCAAGATGTATGCTTTACCAACTGAACTGGCTAAGCACCCCTTTTACTAGGTCTTTAAAGGTAAATTATTCTTATAGTTTCTTCCTGTTTTCAGTGACCTTATCTTCAAATCCAAAGCTGCATTTTTTTCTATCCCCGCTCCAAACCTGAGCTGTCAATTGCTATTCTGTTTTTATTCACATATATATGCCTATTACATAGATAAATATTTTTATATATAATTTTTTTAAAGTATCATTCTCTGCAAGCTCTTTTGTAACTTTTTCACCTGACAGAAAATGAAAACTTCTTTGTGTGGTCTTCTACATCTTCCTGGTGTACTCTAAATCATAATAATGTAAATTCATAAAGAGAGGTAGCCAAGTTAAGCTACAGCATGGTTGTATACCATAAAATACTACTTGCAGAGCTGTATACTCATGAACTCCTCCAGACTTCCTTGTGTTCAGAAGGAAATTTGTGTTCCAGGAAGCTGTCACTCTGATAATATCTATTGGCTCAAATTAGGGGTTATGTCCTTTGGCATTTAGTCTTGTTGTGGCAAGCATGGTCAGATCTTTGAAGAAGTGGGTCTTTTCCAAGTTAGGCCCTCTAATACCCAACTACTAAAGAAATAAACTGTAGTCAGACCAAGTTTTTGAAGAGAGTCTCAGGAAGGATTGCTGCTTTACACAGATAAAGAGCTTTTTATCTTTTAAAGCAAATCACATGACTCCTTTTGTTCGTTGACACACCAGGGGAAGTTTATATGAGGATATGAGTGTCAAACAGTTAGTGCTTTATAAGCGTCAGTAGACTTTTTATTCCCACCCACTGCCATTGTCCCCAGAGTGTCCAACACCACGCATGTTTTGGTTTCGTTTCTTAACCTCTTTTTTTTTTTTTTAAAGATTTTATTTATTTATTCTTGACAGAGAGAGAGAAAGGCAGAGACACAGCCAGAGGGAGAAGCAGGCTCCATGCAGGGAAACTGATGTGGGACTCGATCCCAGGTCCCCAGGATCATACCCCAGGCTGAAGGTGGTGCCAAACCGCTGGGCCATCGGGGCTGGCCCTCTTAACCTCTTAAACTTGGATCATTTTCGCCCCCTGTGAGATGGCCAACCTAGGCCTTTTAAATTACTAAAAGTGTTCCACCTTCAGGATTGCAAACTTTCAAGTTCTTCATTTTGATCACAACTCTTTACCTGCCCCACTCTTTCATCCCAACTACCAGCTTTTAGACCCATCCCTTCTTAGACCCATCCCTTATTCACCTAAAGGCCTCTATTGCTCATCCTCATCTGGGTTTGCTTACCTTCCTCCCCATCCCACTCTTTTTTTTTTTTTTTAAAGATCTATTTTTATTTATTTGAGAGAGAAAGAAAGAGAGAGAGCAGGGGGAGGGGCAGAGGGAGAGGATCTCAAACAGACTCTGCATTGAGCAAGAAGCCCAATGTCAGGCTCAATCTCACGACCCTGAGATCAAAATCAAGAGTTAGATACTTCATTTCCTGAACCACTCAGGTGCTACATCCCTCCATCCCACTCTTAAAGCATTCATCTTAGAGATGGGTTTCAATAACACTGCAGATTCTTTCATTCCTTTCATCTCCTGCAGTGCCTTATATAAACCTCATTTTGAATAGCCCCAAACTATTCCACTTCATTCCAACACACCAGTATTGCTAGAAAAGTCATGAAATTTTACAGCTAGAACTTCAATTGAAGATTCATGATTTCATCTTTCATTGAATTCCCATTAATTTCCTGAAGGACTTCTCTCAACCTTTGCAATCTGAACTTGAAAAATAGTTTATCTCTTGGAACTTCCATTTCCTTTTCTGTTAAGCGAGGAAGATGGGCTACAGCAGTACTTCTCAAACTTTAATAGGTATAGAATCATCTGTGATGTTTAAAATGTAGATTCTCATTTGGGTCTGGTGTATCTAGTGATGCAATGCTGCAGACCATATTTTGAATAGTATTTTAAGTAGCAGCAAATGAGCTGAAGCTTACTTTAAAAAAATAATACAACAACCCTCATGAGTCTAAATCCTGAGTCATAACTTCGCCATTCTCACTGTCATCAGATGACTTAACCAGGATCTACAAGCCATCTGCAATGAGCCTCTTCCTCAATTTTTGCCCTTTCCAGTAACTTTTCTGTCCTGACCCTTTCTCTCTTTTCTTTTCTAGGTTGCTTTTTCTACTTGCCTCTATTCTGTCATTCTATCCCTTCTTGGTGACTTGAGACCTTGTTCTCTTCAGTTAATTAATCCCTCTCCACTGGCTCTTTCCCCATCTGACTGCAAATACTTTTAGGCTGGTAGCCTGACAAAACCATGCCTTGTTGGGGTTAGTTTAACAGACAAGTATCTCAAAGGAGGGTGCCATCTCTACCCTTGGTGTCTTTCCAGTTCCATATATGTAGCTAGGCATTTCTACCTGGGTGGCTGGCAGACCCTCAAACCCAAGCACTTTAGAAACCACTCATCTTCACCCCAACAGAGCAACTTCTTGCCATATTTTGTTATTTTTTCTTATTCCTTCCCCCCTCTTACTTGCATACGTATCCAATTAGCAAATTGTGTTGATTTTTACCTTCAAAATATCTATTTGGGTTAGTCAATTCTCGACTGCCTTTCCAAAGGAAAAGTTCTTTTTTAAAAAAGCTTTGTACTGAAGATATTCATAACAGTGCTATTGATAATAATAACAAAATTGTAAATAAATGCTCGAAACAAGGAAATGAAGAAGTAGGTGTAATTTTAAATGTTACAGAATGTTAAATTTCTATTTTAAAGATATAACATTTTGCTGAATCCAAAATGTCAGTAGATATTTCTGGGTGTTAGAATTGTGGATGATTTTTACTTTCTTCTTTTCATCTTCTACATAGTCTGAAACTGTTACAATGTATGTGCCACATTCCACAGAAGCACAAATGTACTAGATATAAAGATTCCCAGATGAGGGTGAGGCACATACCACATAGGCAGATTTTACAAAGAGAATGAGGGAGAATCTGCCTCACAACCTCAGGCCCCTTAGCCAGGCCAAAGATATGAGAGTAAGAGGAGGGAAAAAGATAAAGAAGTTTCTTTGGAGAGCACCTGTGCTCTGAGTTCCTTGGGTGTCCTCTGACCCCAGAACCCCAAGAATGATGCCTTAGTAGAAGGACTTGGGAGATCCTCCTGCAGTATGGCTGACCCAGAGTGCTGGTGCCTGGGAAAGCTGAAGCTTGAGTCTGCCTGCAAATATAGATGACAGAAGGGTTGACAAGGGGCATTGGAAAGGAAACCGGAGAGGATTCTGGCTTGGAAGATCTGATGGGGGCCAGATATGGGAAAGAGAGGGTTGTTTTGGACTAGAGGGGAACTTCTGGATGTCCAGGGGGTTCAAAAAGGAGCTGCGATTGGCCGCCTACATATAAAGATAAATGGACCCAGCAGAGAACCATTGATGGACCAAGTGGCCAAGAGAAGCAGCATCAGCTTTAACCATCTGTCAGGCTCGCCAGAAACACCAGCTTTAAACATCTGCTAGGCCTAGAAAGTATTAAGCCACTCATTTTTACCTACCCTCTCTATTCTAGCCCTCCACTGCCCATCCTCCACCTTGGCTAGGGACAATTTTGAGCCAGGAGTGATTAGGAGGAAAAGCCAACCATGCTCCCAATCCCTTTCCACTAGAGGCTTTAACCTGAAACCAGCTTAAGCTTGGCAGATTAGAAATGATGCAGTGATTAGAAATGGTGCAGTGCTGTTTGGAATTTTTATTGTTTTAGAACTGGATATTCTAATTTCTGGAGTGAGAATGCATTTGTTATTTAAAGTGACCATAGCAGTGCATATCATCTAAGGAACAGAGAAGCAATAAGACCTGTCAGAATTTTCAAGTAGGGGCAAGAAATAGTGGGAGAGGAAGAATCATATTGTAGTTTTACCACAATCTGTTCATCATGCCTGTTACCAGAACCCAGATGCCTGCTTCCATCATTTTTTGCCCCCACAAAGGTAACCACTATCTAATCTTCTAGCAGTATAAATCGATTTTGCCTGGTTTTATACCTTATAAAAATAGAATCATTCAAGTTGTACTCTTTTCTGCCTGGCTTCTTCCTTTCAGTAGTAGGTGAGGTCCATGCATAGTGTTGCATGTAATTGTAGTTCATTCATTTTCATTATTATACAATGTTCTGTAGTGTTAATATGCCACAAAATATTGTACTGTTGACAGGCATTTAAATACCTTCCAGTTTTTGCCTATTACAAGTAGCACTGCTTTGAATAGTATATTACTTTCAACAATTGAGGGAGAGTGATTAAAAAAAATCTCTTGCAAATATTCTTTCTCTTCCATTCTCTCTCTCTCTTTTTTTTTTTTTTTTTTTTTTTTTTATGATAGTCACAGAGAGAGAGAGAGGCAGAGACATAGGCAGAGGGAGAAGCAGGCTCCATGCACCGGGAGCCCGACGTGGGATTCAATCCCGGGTCTCCAGGATCACGCCCTGGGCCAAAGGCAGGCGCTAAACCACTGTGCCACCCAGGGATCCCCTCTTCCATACTCATTACTACCACCCCAGTTCAGGATTTCAGAAACGTCTTCTTGGACTATTAGCAACAGCCTCCTAATTGATATCCCCATGTGTAGTTCATCATAAACACTGCCACCAGGTTTATAGTTCCAGAACATAATTCTAATCATGCTGCTTCCCTAACTCAAAAACATTGTTTTTCTCCCCATTGCCTTTCAACCAGAGCCTAAGTTCCTTAGTTTTGGCATTCAAGGCCTCCTCCCTGCATTTGTATCCTAATCTAGAATATTTGTGAGTCTTAGTCAAGCTAGGCCATTGCCATGTCCTAAACACAGGCTCTTTTTTTTTTCTTCCCCTGCTTCTTTTCATGCCACTCCCACTCCATGTTGCATCGGGGTACCACTCACGCTGCTCATAACTAACATGCCTCTCAGAGTTCTTGCCCTCCTAAGCTGAGCACAGATAGACTTCTTCCAGCAGGCAGCTTACCTTTCCTATGACCCAAGGTAATTTCCCATTTACAGTGGTCTGTTGGACTCTACCTTATGTATCATGAACTGCCTCATGTTAGTATGGCTTTTTTTTTCTTTCTTTTTTTTTTTTTTAAGATTTTGAGAAAGAGAGAGCACAAGCAGGAGTAGCAGCAGAGGGAGAGGGAGAAGCAGGATCCCTGCTGAGCAGAGAGCCGATACCAAGCTCAATCCCAGGACCCTGGGATCACAACCTGAGCCTAAGGCAGACGTTTAACCGACTGAGCCACCCAGGTGCTCCTGTTAGTATTGGTTTTATTCATGTTTCATCTTCCCCACTGTGGTGGGACCCCTATCTGGTTCATCTGTGTGTGTCCTAGAGCAGCCAGCCATCTTCTTACCCATAGAAGGGGCTCAATACATGTTTGTTGAATGACTTTGGAGAAGTTGTTTGAAAATGTCTTCCTGATTTTTACCTCTGATTCCCACTTTTTTTTTGTATTTAAATTTTATTTCCTTTATTTTATTTTAAATAATAAATTTATTTTTTATTGGTGTTCAATTTGCCAACATACAGAATAACACCCAGTGCTCATCCCGTCAAGTGCCCCCCTCAGTGCCCATCACCCATTCACCCCCACCCCTGCCCTCCTCCCCTTCCACCACCCCTAGTTCGTTTCCTAGAGTTAGGAGTCTTTATGTTCTGTCTCCCTTTCTGATATTTCCTACCCATTTCTTCTCCCTTCCCTTCTATTCCCTTTCACTATTATTTATATTCCCCAAATGAATGAGTGATTCCCACTTCTTTGAGTGAATTCCCCTCAGGCTCCCTGGTAATTTGAGCTGGCTAGTTCAAGAATATAGTCATTGGTGTCTGATGCTTTTGATTCTCAAGAAATAATGATAATTTCTCAATGCCACCCTCTGTAATCATTACCACTTAGACCCCCCCATGTCTAAAATATTTATGTATTAGGCATGTATTGTTCTATGAACTGTGATGACTAGAATGAAATTTGCTATACCCCTGTAGGACATCATTCCAGAATTTTTAATCTTTTTAAGATTTTATTTATTCATGAGACACAGAGAGAGAGAGAGAGGCAGAGACACAGGCAGAGGGAGAAGCAGACCCCATGCAGGGAGCACGACAGGGGACTTGATCCCGGGTCTCCGGAATCAGGCCCTGGGCCAAAGGTGGCGCTAAACCGCTGAGCCACCCAAGCTGCCCCAGAAATATTAACCTTGAAAATGTTTTAGATCTGTTGTCTGGTTGAGTTTTGAAAGTTGCCTTTGTTTCATCACTGTGGACAATTGCACTCTGGGTGAAGTTTGGGGATCTCAGCTAAGGTCCGTCATGTCATTTCAAAGGAGAAAATCAGACTGGAGCACTCTCTTGCTTTCCCATTGATAACTGGCTTCTCAAGAACTAGTTCCTAAATTAGTGACTGAAGATATTGGTTATAATGATCAGAAATCTCATTCGTTTGTTCTCTTCCCCATTACCCCACGAGAGCCTGGTTCATTCTGAGCATCAGAGATGACTTACTTTTGTGGTAAGAAAATAGGAATTAGTGGAAGCCAATTAGGAAACCTCAAGGAAGAGGAAGTGTCTCTAGGCTAAAGGGAAGGCTGTTAAGTCTTATTTCCTCTCTGTTCTTAACTCACTGTCTTGGTGCCTAGCCAACTTCTATAACTCCCTTTCCCCACCTGAGCAGGGGACTGGAATAAGGGTAAGGGGGAGGGTGATGAGCAGAATGAATAAAGTTAAATAACATTCATAAGGACCCCAATATGATAGGCATGAAAATTTTACCAATGAACTGATTGTTGCTTACAGTTGCCACCCCCCTGTCCACAGCTGTGGATGAGACTGAGTGTGTGTGGGACAAGGTGGGTAAGAACTGGCTTCTCTCCAAGTTAAGAAAATAGACTTTCACTTCTGAACAATAGCGGAGTGCAGTGCAGCTTGGTGTAATACTTGGTTTCCTTCTGTACTAGGGAAAGATTGAAGCAAAATAGCCAACAGCCAATCCTAATTCATCAGTGGCCCCCACCTCACAGAGAGAAGCTGAGTTCAAATCTACTAGGTAGCTTATTTTCACTGTAGTGGTTAATATTTTTTTCTCTGTGCCTTAAAGGCGGGTACACCATGCTTACCTGTTTGAGAAAAGAAACCAAGGTCATGGTCATCAGGCAGTCTGTGGCAAGGCTCAGATTGTAATTCAGTGTTTCTGACACTCAGAGCAGAGCCTGACCATGTTTAAGACTCCAACCCCTTCCTTCCCCTTCTGATTTTTCACTGGAACATTGCAGTTCTCTCAAGCTATGAAGGGCTTCCTGTGTTATCATGCCTAAGGGGAAGTTGTATGTTAAAAACCACCAACGGTTAAGCCCAAGCCAGCTGGGGTCTTCCACTGCTTCTTCCAGTATTCTGGGGAGACCCATGAGAACTCTTGATGTTTCTCAAGATCCTAGGGTTCCAGAAACAAGAGATCAGTTGAGCGCTCGGTCTTCATTTCAGTGGAGTTTGGGAAAACAAGAGAAACATCAAATATTTTAAGAGGGTACTACTGAAGTTGTTATAGCTAAAAATCAAGGGTGAACTGAAAACTAAAGATTCTGGCTCTAAAAAAAAAGGCTTTTGCTCTACAGAATTGCGGGGGGTGGGGGGGGGCGGGTTTCCTGGGTAGTTTTAATTAAATGTCCTTTGGGTTAGGCTGATTCAAGTTAATTCCCTTTCAAATCAAAGGACAGTATTCTCATTACTGGTGATGATTTAATGGAATCCAGACACAGAATTATATTGACTGGTAAGGAAAGAAAAGAAAGGAGCATAAGGGAAATGACAGTTGTGTCATTGCTCTGCTCTGTTGACAGACATCATGTTGTACCCACCACTGGTACTAAAGAAGAGAGAACCACACTAGATGTTATGGGCAAGGGGGCAGGGGAGTGTTGCTTTGTTGGCATCTGATCAGGTAAAGGATTTGAAGGGCTTTCACACAAGCTTCATGTAAGTAACAGAAGCACACTCCACCCCATGCTGTATTTGTCCTCTTTTGCCCATAAATTATAGAACTGGGGTACAGAGAAATCACTCTTCTCTTCCTCAGAGGCTCACAGAATGACCATTCCCAGACAGCCAGCCATAGCTACTGGGGTGCAGGAAGAGCTGCAGCACTGAGAATACTGTGAGAAAGGTACAAATAGGTAAAGCTACAAATTCAGCCAGGTTCTTTCCCTCAACCCCCTGAGGAGCACTTGACTGGTAAATGTGGCCAGGGAGCTGGGCAGAGATCTACTTCCCTCCTACTGTTCACCCAAGCTGTTATATCCCTAGCCCCATCCTGGCCACTGCTGACCCCTGGGGTCAAGAAATCCTAACTCTCCTAAAGTACTGTATTACCAGTGTTTATGACTAACTCAGGGCATTGTGTTTCAACATCCACTAATACCACATGGAAACACAGACAAGCTTCATTTTTTATATTCCTTGGCTCACTGAACTGCCAGCAGAGCAATTTAAGCTTAGGGCTAAATTCTTATCTTGCCTTTAAACACCATGTGATTCAGCATGCCTGCAGTCACTGGGAATCTACGCTGCCACTTTTTACCTTTGCCTTGTGGGTAACCCCAACCTTCCACCTACCTCCACCCCCAGGGGAGAATGTGGGCCTTGCCAAATGGAGGCCCCCAGGAGATTTTCCAAGACTCACAAGATGTCAAGTCATCTCTAAAATTTTTCAAAAAACCAGAAAGTCATTTCAAAAAGTCTACCTTGGTGGCCCCACAGAGAGGAAGATGAAACTTTCCACACAGACACAGCAAGTCTGCCCCCATAGGCCTGTATTAAAGCTGCAAGAGCATTGACGACTCTGGTGAAAGCTCCTCAACCCAGGGGGAAGTCCACCTGGTGAGTAGGTTAGCTGCTGCTTCGTACCCAGTGGCACATATTCAGTCTGCTTCCAGGGGATTTCCCTCAGCAGTGGCATCAGCAAGGGGTTTGTCTTTCTGAAAGATTTCCCAGCGGAATTCATATGCCTATGTGGAAAAATATCAAATTCTAATATAAAATCTCTGGACTTTTAGGTTTTTGAAATTTGGATTTCTCATTTATTCACAAATCTCTTCAAATAAAGAAAAAGCATAACAGAAAACTCAAGTCGTGAGCCTGCATATTCACTGAGTGATGCTAGACATTGTTTGGCATTGAGGACACACGGGAGAGCAACATAGATGTGACCACTGCCCTCAAGGAGTCTGATGTTATCATTGTTTTCCAGTTTGTTTGAAAAATGAGGCTGATTCTTTCCAGCAAATATCCTTAAGAGTATTAAAATGCATATACCATCCAAAGCCCAATGACTCTTTCGGGCCCAGTTTAAATGCAACCTCAAAAAGGGATCAGGATTTCTCTGAACATGTGAAATTGTCATGGCCTACAGCGTGTATGATTTTAAATATCCCATCACTGCATGGCAGTGAATACTCAGAGGTGCCTATGGCAGTCATATCTACATGGGAAGGAATGTATTGTGGCTATGAAAACATTTCTCAGTTATTCCCTTTCTTTTTACAGTTTTCTGTTCAATTTAACAGTCATTTACTGAACTTGAATGAGCCAAGCCTCTTACCAGAGGTGTTAGAAGATACAGAGATGAAAAGTACCCAGCCTCTGTTCTGCTAATCTTCGGTGAAGTCAAGACACGCAACTCTTTAAGTTAAATCATATAATTACCAATATTTGACCATTTTGACCTATAAACATGGCCGTTCCATTTGGTTCAGGCTAATAAAAGATTCAAATTATGTGCATTGGACATATAGAGGGGAAGAGATCAATTGGTGGACTTAAACTTCTTAAAAGAGGGGATGGGGAGGGGGATCCCTAGGTGGCTCAGCGGTTTAGTGCCTGCCTTTGGCCCAGGGCGCAATCCTGGAGTCCTGGGATCGAGTCCCGCGTCAGGCTTCCTGCATGAGCCTGCTTCTCCTTCCTCCTGTGTCTCTGCCCCCCCCCCCATCATAAATAAATAAATCTTTTTAAAAATCATGAAAAAGAAGAGGGGATCAGGAATGAGTGGTCCTCGAGGGAGGAATAGGAGTATGGGGGAACTAGGAGAACTTGAGGAGTGATGAGGCAGTGCTGTTCAGAGCAGTGCTATGGAGCATTCCTGGGAAAGAAATGGGCAGATGAAGCAAAAACACAAGGCTGAAAACAGAGGTACAGGTCAACTTGTAGAAAACTCTGAACTCTAAGCAAAAGACTATTTTATTCAGTAGCACAAGGAAATCTGGACAGAGAAGCAACCCAATGAGATCATGCTCCACAAGAGAATTATTTCAAGAGTGTGGATCAGCAAGAAGAGACTCTATTGTGCCAGATGAGGCAAACTGTGAAAAGGCTCTAAATTCAGAGTGGCATGGCAAATGAAAAGCAGATATATTCTATCCCATAGGAATAATCAACAGGATTTGGTGACTGACCAGACAGGAAAGCAACAGCAACTGTTTCATAAATACTTGTTATATGCTAGGTACTGTGTTTAGTGTCTTCTCATTTAATCCTCACAGCAGCCTCCATAAAGCGAATCTTATCCAAATATAATAAATAAGGGAATCCAGGCCGACTTAGGGAGTTTGCCTAAGGTCACATATCTAGTACACAAACTGTCACAAATGGCATTTACATTCATTAAATGGCATTAAAATAGAAAAGGATGCACTTTTTTAAAGATTTTATTTATTTATTCATGAGAGACACACACAGAGAGGCAGAGACACAGGCAGAGGGAGAAGCAGGCTGCATGCAGGGAGCTGGACGCAGGACGCAGGACTCGATTCCGGGTCTCCAGGATCAGGCCCTGGGCTGAAGGTGGCACTGAACCACTGAGCCACCCCGGCTGCCCAAAAAGGATGCACTTCTAACCCTTATGCTATAAGAGATTCATTCATTCGACTAATATTTATTGAATACTTGATGTATGTTCAGCATTATTCAAGTTGCCTGAGCTATACTAGTGAACACAAAGATTCTTGCTCTCACAGAGCTTAGTTGGAGGGAGTGGAGGGGGAAGGGGACAATATAGTGAACAGAATTACAAACTACAGAACAGAAAAGAAAAAAGTAGAATAAAGAAAGATCAGGATTATACAGGGACAGAGTGAGTTTTGGAGAATTGAAGACTGCATCAAGGTTTTGGCTCTGAGGACTTAAGTTGGTACATGGGATAGGAACTGGCTTGGTGTGAAAGAGATGAAATGGTGACCTTGGTTTTTGTGTTTCAACAATTTTAATTTTTTAAGAGTGAGAAAGCATGCATAGGGATGAGAAAAAGAAGTGGACTCCCCGCAGCAGAGAGCCCAAGGCAGGGCTCAATCCCAAGACCCTGAGATCATGACCAAGGAGAAGGCAGACACTTAACTGAGCCACACATCAACTAACTGATTAGCTCTGTTTTAAACACAATGGGTTTTAAGGTACCATGTGTCTCAATGTAAAAAAAAAAAACAGTCAACTAGATAAGACTGTGCTCCATGGGGCACCTGGGTGGCTCAATCAGTGGAGCCTCTGACTCGATTTAGCCTTGGGGATCAGATTTAGCCTTGGGTCATGATCCCCGGGGTCTCTGGGTGTTAGGATTGAGTCTTGCATCCGGCTCCACCCTCAGCAAGGAGTCTGCTTGGGATTCTCCCTCTCCCTCTGCCCCTCCTTCACACTCTCTCCTTCCCTCTCTCAAATCAATCAATCAATCTTTTAAAAAGAGAGCGTGAGGGACACCTAGGTGGCTCAGTGGTTGAGCATTTGCCTTTGGCTCAGGTCATAATCCCGGAGTCCTGGGATCAAGTCCCACATCAGGCTCCCTGCATGAAGCCTGTTTCTCCCTCTGTCTGTCTCTGCCTCATTCTCTGTGTGTCTCTCATGAATAGATAAATAAAATCTTTAAAAGCAAATAAATAAAAATAAAAAATAAAAAGAGAATATGCTCCAGAGAAGGATCCAGCTAGAGACCTAGGTTTGGGACACACCAGCATAGAGGGGGCTGTTGAGGCAGTCCATCCTCCTTAGCAGCCTTACAGAGAACTCTTTATTATTATTCAGGCAACGTCTGGGAATTACAATATACCAGGGTAAGTCAGAGTGTGAGAGGGGAAAAAAGCACTGAAAATGTCAGGAGGAGGTGGTCCTGAGGGTAGGGACCTGAATCAGAAGCCAGGGACAACTTTTATCAGTATGCTTGGAAATTAGCTAGAGCTGGAAGGTACCCGGTGTGCCAGAGATGCTGTTTGCATTTACTATTTTCTTTAAGTTCTGGATTTTTTTTTTCAGGTTGATAAAATAGAAGTTTATTTTTAAAAAAAACATTCTTGAAAATTGGAACTTCCTTAAACTCAAGAGGTTCTTACACATTTTTCCCCCTTTATATGCAAAATGAGTTTAGGAAAAAGTATGTTGAAAAGGTAAGAATCCCTACTTCGATATTACTTACAGCAGGCACTGAAGTGCCAGAAACATTGGCATAACTGGCCCTCCTAGTGCACAAACTATAAGGGGGGGAGGGGGGAATGACACCGGCCTACTGTCATGTTTTGCATTTTTTATTGGTTAAATAGAAGTGTGCCTTGGGGAAAAGTCAAAATAGGCAATTTTACAATTTGAAAAGCCACCTGCTGTTCTCCCGGGGCTACCCAGTTCGCTTGGAATTACTCCCATCAATTCATTCAACAACAGCCTCCTATTCGCCCCGTCCCTTCTGTTCTTCATTATCAATCAAGGCAACTTAACCTCCTATTCCTCCATTACACCCATATTTCCTGTTTCATTTCTAAGACAAACTGTTGGGGCTGCTGGCCAAAAGGGTCTTGCCTGGCCAGACAACCCTGCTCTTTGCAGGGCCTACCAGAACCCGCTCCCTTCCGTACCTAAAACGAACGGTTACTGCCGCAGTCGCTGCAACTCCTTTTCCCCTGTGGTAGGAAGGAAAAGTGGGTGAGTACAGAGCAGATTAGGAACAGCGCCAGCAATCTAGACCCAAGCTGGATTTACAGGTCCCAAAACTAACGACAGACTTAAATACGCCATCCACTTAAGTCCCACCGGTAGGCCGATCACTAGTCTGGGCGCCCAGAAAGGTTCTTAGCCCTCGCCTCGGTCAATTCACTCGCCAGATGAAAGCTCTAAACCGCCTCAACGCCAGTTTCACGGGGCTTCTGCACAGCGCTCAGCCGAGGAGCCGGCGCAAGCGCACACCGAAGGCCTCCCGGCCCTCCCCACCCCCAACTAGGGGCGGGGCCTCGGAGAGCTCTCCGCGCCCGCCAGACGCTGGAGCCCGGAGTTCGGCGCGCAGGAGCGGATGAAGCTCGCCGGTGCCCCGGAAGCAGTCGTTGCAACTTCCGGGGGGATTTGTACGCCTGGTGTGGAAGCTACGGGGCTCAGAAACAGTGCTTGAAGTAGTGGGTTCGCCAGCATGTCCCGTGGTTCCAGCGCTGGGTTTGACCGTCACATTACCATTTTTTCACCCGAGGGCCGGCTCTACCAAGTAGGTGAGTGAACCGAGTCCGCCTTTGGTCCACTGGAATTGCTCTGTCATGGTATGGCCTGGAGCAGGGAGACGCGGCCGGAGTGTAGTCCGCGAACGAGGCATGGCCGGAGCTGGGACGGGAGAAAGGCCGAGGCAGGGTCCAGCCTCACGGTGTTCCCACCCCTGTCGGGAGGCGGGGACTGGCGGCCCGTTGGCAGAAGGCCTCGGGCTCTTCGGGGCGAGCGGCCGCAACGCCTAGACACAAAGAGTGAAGGTAGGTAGGACTGCAATTCCTGACTGTGGCTTCCAGATGCCTCTTCACTTGTTACATTTTGGCCTGGGTGGGCCCAACGTCTGTACTTCTCTAAAGGATAGTTGGCTCCTTAACCTTGCCATTGAAACGCTCCTCTCCGTTTTCCTTTGTTTGCAGCATGCACTTCCTTATCGTAGTTAATTCCACACTTTTATGTGCCAGACACTGCTGGTCCTAGGGCGTGCAAAGATGTCACACTCTCTCCTGTACTGTAGCTCACAGCTTACAGGGAGTGATAGATATGTAAACGGATAAAAAGAAAAGTAAAGATGTCAAATTACAAGTATCTACGTCTTTGGAAAATTGACAGTGAATGAGTGGTTGTCAATTCTAGAGCTGTTGTTGAAACTAGCATGCCCTTTTAACCCACATCTGACTGTTTCTAAATAGTTCAAAAGCTGGTTCTGACTTGTAGGTGAGGTACGGTGAACTAGCTGTTTCCTGAAAGAACAGCTTTAGTGGAAATAAGCCCAAAATTAGTTATTTACTCAGTATAACAATATATTTTGTTGGATCGAAGTGGTGTCAGGGCTTAGGTTATAATTACAACCCGGATCCTTAACCTCCTGCCATAGAAGATCTGGAGAATGTGGTTTACATCTGGCCCTGTGATCCTTTAATTTGGGGGGAGGAAAGTAATATCTGTACTTAGAAATCATAAGGAGAGAATTGGCCTATAAATGAGATTCTCTTCACCTGTGTATTTTAGAAATCGGATTAAAAAATAACTGGGAATGAAATTTACCCAGTATATGGCTGCATACTGTATATAATGTAGCAAGAAACCAAGGTAATTCAGTAACCCTTTTAACTTATCCCCCACCCCATTGAAAAATAAGATCAAAGAAGAGAGATAACTGTATCCTTAAGAAGGTTTCATCTATAGTTTCTTTCCCGAGTTTTAAAGAATTTTTCTATGTTGGACCACTGCTTTAAATGTTCTGTCATTCTTAATATGTGAACAGGAAAAGTCAGAACTACACTTTGCTTTCCCATACCATGTTTTGAAATCCAGCCATAAAACAGTCTTTAATGCTTCCCAGATTTGGTGAGTAGAAAGGCTAGATATTGTGTCAGTTAAATGATTTTTTAAAATTTGGAATAAAACATGTAGTCAAAAACAAGCTTAATATATAGGCAGGATGACTTGAAGTTCTGCCTTGTTGAATAACACATTGTCTCTACTATTCAGGGTGCTAATAAGACATTGCTAGGAGAAGGAAAGTGAAAGAATAGTATGAGCAAGCAGTATAGTGGTGAAGAGTTCAGGCCCTGGAGCCATACCTGGATTCAGATCCCTGGATGCTCCATACTAGCCAAGGTGGGCAAGTGATACACAATGTTAGCTTTAGTTTCTTTTTTGCAAAGTGGGGTTAATAATTCCTTCTTGTGTGGTTGTTTTGAGGATTAAATAAAATGATATATGTAGGCTGCTTAGCATAATATTAAGTGTCCAGTAAGTGTTATTAGATACCTATTTGATTCTTTTGCTTTCTTTTGGTCTATTAGATTAGTAGCTCTGTAGACATGGAGTATTTTCTTTATTATGGTCCATCCATGCTTGGTTCTCTAGTGAAGTATTTATACATCATGATAACATTGTAAATGATATTTATGAGTTTATAAACTTTAGAATCCACCAGAGACAAAGCATACAAGAATTAGGAGTGCAGGGCAGCCCCGGTGGCGCAGCGGTTTAGCGCCGCCTGCAGCCCAGGGCATGATCCTGGAGACCCTGGATCGAGTCCCATGTCAGGCTCTCTCTGCATAGTGCCTGCTTCTCTCTCTGCCTGTGTCTGCACCTCTGTCTCTCTCTCTCTCTCTCTCTCTCTCTCTGTCTCTATGAATAAATAAATAAAGTCTTTAAAAAAAATGAGTGCAAATTGTTAACCTTGATAATGGAAAAATAATATAGCAAAAATGGAGAGATAACAGGAAAGAAAGATTAATGGAAAGGTGAGTCTATGCTCCTCATCTTCCATAGTTGGTACTCAAAAGATAAATGTAATCTAAAGTTGATAAATCATAAGATAGAGGTCTAAATTTAAAGTACAATGCTAACCTTAATTATAAGCAAACTGTTGACAGTGCTTGCTCCCAGGGAATAAGAGAAAGAATTTTGATTGTCATTTGTGCATTTGTACTCTTTAGTAACTATGGACAGATTTATTTTAATGAATGTATTCAAGGGGTGTGTGTGTGTGTGTGTGTGTGTGTGTGTGTGTGTGTAGAAAAACTGTAGAGCTATACACGGAGCATCTAGCTTTGAAATCTAATTTCAGAAATTACCCAAGTTATCAATGGGGAAACTAAGGCCCAGGTGGGACAAAATAAACCTGATTACTTTCAGGCTCTTCTCTTCTGGTTGCTGATCCTTTGCTGGATGGGTCTGGCAAGGGAGGAGAGGAGTATCACTTGAATTTGCCTAGCAGCTGAATATGAGCATTGCTTAGTTGCATCTAAGGGAGCATACTGATAAGGAACAGGGGGAAAAAATGGACTGGTAGAAATAGATTGAAGACAACAGTTTTCTAATCTAGAAATACCAATCTGGTCTTGGCATAGAAGCCAAGATTCCTGGGTTCAAGTCCCTGCTCCACACCAACTATGAGAACTTTCTTCATTTGTAAAATAGAAATAAAGGGCTTACAGAGCTCTAAGGATTTTTTTTTTTTTAAACATTTTGTTTATTTATTCATGAGAGAGAGGCAGAGACACAGGCAGAGGGAGAAGCAGGCTCCATGCAGGGAGCCCGACGTGGGACTCGATCCCTGGTCTCCAGGATCATGCTCTGGGCTGAAGGCAGGCGCCAAACCGCTGAGCCACCCAGGGATCCCCGAGCTCTAAGGATCTAAGCTCTAAGGGGGACTTAATACATGTAATGTACTTAGAACAGTATCTGTCACATAGTAAGTGCTCAGTGGCTGATAAAAATGGAATCAAGAGTTTTATAAATAAATGGACTGAGAAGTACTTAACTGTTTGCATCTTTTGCTATTAAAAAAATACTCGTTTTCGGGATCCCTGGGTGGCACAGCGGTTTGGCGCCTGACTTTGGCCCAGGGCGCAATCCTGGAGACCTGGGATCGAATCCCACATCCGGCTCCCGGTGCATGAACTACTCAAAAAAGTAATGAGATCAAACACTGCTATGTTTTCAAACCTCATATTCACCCCCCACCCCCGTCCCATGCTGGTGCCAAGATTTCTGAATATCCCACCTGCTAAAAGATCATGATGGGGCTTAGGGTTTGTTTTTTGTTTTGTTTTGTTTTGTTTGTTTTGTTTTGTTTTTAAGATTTTATTTATTAGTGTGTGTGTGTTGGGGGGGGTGCATGTGCTCAGGCATGTGAGCAGAGGCAGGGGCATAGACAGAAAATCTGAAGCAGACATGGTGCAGAGCATGGGGCCTGTTGTGGGGCTCCATCTCACAACCCTTAGATCATGACCTGAGCTGAAACAAAGAGTCAAACATTTAACCTACTGAGCCACCCATGCACCCCCAGATCATGGTTGTAGAGAGGATAATATTAGGTGGCATTACAAAATGAGGTGCACTTCCCATTTAGTTACAAGGCTAGGGAAAGACCGAAGAATGAACAGCTTCCAAAATCTTAATAACAAAAAGTTTCTAGCATATAGTATAGAAATTAAACACATACCTATTCTGTAGAATACCTGCCCTGCCTGCGTAGAACAACCCTGTTTTGTTTTTTAATAACCAAACATAAAATGTATAAATCTCTCAATTCATTTTTATTTTTCTAGCCTGTGTTTATGTGGAGGGAAAAAAAATTTATCTTCCAAAACTTAGTGTATAGCATTTTAAACAAAATTATGGGCGGGAAAAGTCTTTGAGTTATAGTCCTATAATTGACCAAACTTCAGAATCACCTGTAGACACCTTGCAAAACCAATGTCCATAGGGGGATGTGCATCTCTGCTGCTGCTAACATGCTCACACTGAGCAAGTAGGTCATACTATGAGCCATTGTCTGGCATTGTGTTTGTTCTCAACATTTTTGTCTTAGTATCTTTTCCTGTTTTTTCCTAGTGTTACACAAATGACTCCCAGAAAAGTTGGAAAAGTGTAGGGAAAGAAAATGAATCAGAGATTACTGGGAAAGAGAGGTCTCTCTACAAAAGAGTGCTTTATTTACCATTTTGTTTGTGGTCAAGG
The DNA here is from genome assembly GCF_048418805.1 of Vulpes vulpes. Classification (NCBI taxonomy): domain Eukaryota; kingdom Metazoa; phylum Chordata; class Mammalia; order Carnivora; family Canidae; genus Vulpes; species Vulpes vulpes. The sequence continues at coordinate 75,191,657 of NC_132785.1, forward strand.
AGGCAAGGTACAATCTAACCTAATGATTTATTGTTAGCCATATGTTAACCATATGAAACTGCTGATGTGGGACGCCTGGGTGGCTCAGCAGTTGGGCGTCTGTCTTTGGCTCAAGGCATGATCCTGTGGTTCTGGGATCAAATCCCACATCGGGCTTCCTGTGTGGAGCCTGCTTCTCCCTCTGCCTGTGTCTCTGCCTCTCTCTCTGTGTGTCTGTCATGAATGAATGAATGAATGAATGAATGAATGAATGAATGAATGAAATCTTAAAAAAAGAAACTGCTGATGTTTGACTATTTTCTACTTATAAAACTGTTTCATGGTTCAACCTAACACAAATAGGTAGTTTACTGTGTATTTAAGTTACAACTTAAGAAATTGGAGGCTTGAGATTGAGTGTATTTCATTATAATTTATTCCATTTTAAAAAATGGGAGATGGGCTATCAGTTTTCATTATCCTGCATAATTTTGTACATTCAAGAACAGATTATGGAGACAAATGTAAGAGTGTTTGCTAGTTTGTAAGTTTCTGGATTTTATCCAAAAAACCCGTCTTTATGCTGGAAGCAAAGTGTTTACTATTTCCAACATTTGGATTATGGCTTTAACAAATACACCTTTTTATTTATTTATTTTTATTTTTTTTAATACACCTTTTTAATGTTCCCCTTATGCTATTCTATTTTTTCTTAATTGACCTTCATGCTCATCTCTGCTGTAAACTATATTTTTACCCTACCACTGTTTCTTTGGAAGATACTCGTGTTATTATGTTGTCTTGAGATTCTTTACTCCAGCAGTTTCCATTGTTCTGGAAATTATTACAAAATATGTATTTTATGGTGGTAATGTTATAATGGGGATTCACTAATGCAAAGTTTTATTGAAAATTATAGTGCAGCATGGTGAGAACTAAAATAAAAGCACAAGAAGTTTACTATAGAAAGTGACACATGGGGTGCCTGGCTGGCTTAGGGGGGAGTGTGTGGCTCTTGATCTTGGGGATATAGGTTTGACCCCATGTTGGGTGTAGCAATTACTCGAAAGAAAGAAAAAAGTGACACAACCAGGAAAGATTCCTCAGAGAAGGTGAATTGATCTAGATGGAAATCAGATAAAGACATTTGAGGGGAACCAGTGCATCAGACAGTATAGTTGGAGCACAGACAGTGACAACTGGAAGGGGAGATTATAGCAAAGTTTTGAAGAGATCTGGGTGCAGTGGTAGAATTTAGGCTTTGCTGCTTGAGTTTTGGACATAGCTGGTAGAAGAATGACAAGATTATTAAGTAAGAATGCAGGAGAGTTGAGTAGAATTAAGAGTTGAAAGGGACTGATGACAGGAAGCTCAATTAGGAGAAACTTGTTCAGTAATCCACATAAGCCCTAATGAGTGAACTAAGATACTGAAAGAGAAAGGGGTGGAGAAGAGGAGACTCTTAAATTTATTTTAAAATTTTTGATTATGGAAAATGCAAAACAAAAGTACATAGAATAGTACAGTGACCCTCATATTCCCATCACCCAGCTTCATCAGTTGGTGAACATTTTGTTAGTCTTATTTTCTCTTTATTATTCCCTTTTCCATATGCTTGCCCCCTCTTTGCTGTATTTTAAAGCAAATCTAGATAGGAGTGAACATTTTTCTGATGAAAAAGAAGAGGAAGAGTCAAGGATGTATCCAGGTTTGTAGCTTGAGTGGTTAGTAAAATTAGTATTTGAGATAAAGACTGTAAAGAAACAGGTTAATAAAGAAGAGTAATTTTCAGCAATGCCTGTGGGAGAAATAGTCATTTGCAAATGTGGGTTTAGAGCTAAAGATGACAAGAGTTAGTAGTGATTGTATAGGATAAAATCATCCCAGGATAGGGAGAAATCATGGAATCCTGAAGATTTTATGATACAGAAATTGGTATTGATATAGAAATTGGTATCCAAATATACCAATATTTGAGGACCTGGCTGAAGGAGGTAAAAGAGACTGAGAAGGGGGAGAATTGAATAGTAGAAAAGATATTCTTAACTAAGAACTTTACATTAAAAATTCAGCTCCTCAGTTGCATTAGCCACATTTCAAGTGCTCATAGCTACCTGTGGCTGATGCCTATTTTATTTGATAGCACTAATCTATAATAGAGGGAAGTAGAGGACTCCTTTAATGAATCTTGGCAAATTCAGAACTGTATTTTCTATTGAGAAGCATTTTTTGTATGTAAAATATTTTTTATTTTGTGGGAGAAAATTGTATTATGTGGTGTGCTCTGTCTTTAATGATTATTATCTTCTACATTATTTTTTGTTATCTTTTCCATTATTTAAGCAGATCAGATAAATAGTGTAAATGAGTGAAAAGGGCTGAGTGAGGTATGACAAGGACTGGTGGAAACAGAAAAACTGCAAAACATGTGCCAGCGCTAGATGATGTTCACTCTGTGTGACAGTCTGTAAGTATGTAAGAATGAGGGTCAGGGTCCCTGGGTGGCTCAGTCCTTGGAGTCCCTTACTTGGTTTCACCTCAGGTCGTGGTTGAGCTCCCAGTAGGCTCTGCACTTAGCAGGGAGTTGGCTTCTTCCCACTACCACCACCACCACCCCCTGCCCCGCCCCATCTCCTTCCTCCCCACTTGTGCAGGTGGCGCATGCTCTCTCAAAATTTTTTTTTTGAGATTTTATTTATTTATTTTTTTTAAGTGAGATTTTATTTATTTATTTGAGAGAGAGGGCAAGAACCAGAGGGAGGGGCAGAGGGAGTGTGAGAAGCAGACTACCTGCTGAGCAGGGAGCCTGCCGCAGAGCTGGATCCCAGGACACTGAGATCAAGACCTGAGCCAAAGGCAGACGCTTAACCGACTGAGCCACCCAGGTACCCTAATAAAACTTTTTTTTAAAGAATGAGGATCAAGTGTTATCTGAATTTTTTTTTTTTCCCTAGGAAAAACTAAGTCCTGATTTTATTTTATCTGACTTTTAAAACCTTGCATTTAAACCCACTTGAGTAAGCTGGATTGGGCCCATGACCAACCTTTGATTTAATATCTATTGGTTACAAATGTAATTTTAAATTTCCTTGGTTCCTACTTTATTTCACTGTCCAATCTTCATGTGGAAGGGCAAAATACACATTTCTAAATGCTAAAACTAGTAGTGAAATGGGAAATGCTGTAGGAATTCAGAGAAGGGGTTGAAGAATCCCATCTGGGATCATCAGAAAGTATTCATGGAAGCTAAAAAAGGCTTGAGAGGGAAGGGTAAGCTCTGGCTAAGTGGAGATAAGAGTGAGAACAGAATTCAGGCAGGACATGAAGAAGGAGAGAAGTCAGTATAGGAAAGATCTGTAAACAAAAACTATAAGAGAGTGGGTAAACGTTGCAAACTAATATCCCTCTACAGCCACAGGTGGATTATTTTTTAGGCCCAAATCATGTTGAGTAATTGGGTAATAACAGGCAGCAGGCATTTGGAAATGTGATGCTGAAATTGGGCAAGATCAAGGATAGTGACCCAGATAAAAGAATCCTTTGCACATAAATGTTCTCAATATTGCCTTATATTTGTAATGTCTATAATGATAGCCCCTTTTTTATTCCCAATACTGGCAATTTGTATTCTCTTATTTTCTTGATGAGTCTGGCTTGGGGTTTTTATTAGTTTCCTATGGCTATCATAAAAAATTACTACATTTGGTGGCTTAAAACAAATTGATTATCTCAGAGCTCTGGGGCCCCGGAATCTATAATCAATTTCCCTGGACCGGGCAGCCTCCGTGGCACAGCGGTTTAGCACCGCCTGCAGCCCAGGGCATGATCCTGGAGACCTGGGATTGAGTCCCATGTCAGGCTCCTGCATGGAGCCTTCTTCTCCCTCTGCCTGTGTCTCTGCCCCTCCCTCCCTCTCCCTCTCTCTCTCTCTGTCTCTCATGAATAAATAAATAAAAATCTTTTTAAAAAAAAATTTCCCTGGACCAAAATCTAGGTGTTATGCAGAGCCTTAGAAGAATACATTTCTTGCAGCCTGCACTTCTGGAGGTTACCAGCATTCCTTGGCTTAGAGTGCATCACTTGTAGTCTCTAAGACCAGCATCTTCAAATCTTTGTTCCCTCTTCACATCACCTTTTCTGTGTAAAATCTCCCTCTCCATCTCTTTTACAGGGATACATATGATTGCATTTCAGGCCCACCAGGATAATTTCCCCATCCCAAGTTTGTTGTTTTTATTCAAAGAATTTCTTACTTCGCTGATTTTATCTTTTTGCTTATTTCATTAATTTCTTCTTTTTTTTTTTAAGATTTTATTTTTATTTATTCATGAGAGACAGAGAGAGAGAGAGGCAGAGACACAGGCAGAGGGAGAAGCAGGCTCCATGCAGGGAGCCCGATGTGGGACTCGATCCCGGGTCTCCAGGATCAGGCCCTGGGCTGAAGCCGGCGCTAAACCACTGAGCCACCCGGGCTGCCCTATTTCATTAATTTCTGATCTTTATTATTGCCTTTTTTCAAATCTGGATTTATTTTACCTTTTACTAACTTCCTAAAGTAGAAACTTAGATCATTGATTTTAGACCTTTTCTAATATAAGTAATTAAGGCTAGCATAGTAGTTTTCTATGATGCATAAAAATGACTACAAATAGCAACTAAAAATAACACACATTTATGAACTCACAATTTCTGTGGGTCAGGAGTAGTCTGCTTAGAATACCACAAGGCTATAAGCATAGTGTTGTCCAGGTTGTGTTGCCATCTGGAGATTCAACCAGAGAAGACTCTGCTTTCAAGCTCACTAAGGATGTTGGTCAGAATTCATTTCCTTTCAGTATAGAATTGAGGGCCTTAGCTGTTTGCTGGCTGTTCACTGGAAGACACACATGGTTCCTTGCCATATAGCCACTTAGCAAGCCGGTAAGAGAAATCTCTAGAGTGAGTCTGCTAGCAAGACAGCCTCTTTTCATGTGAGTGTGTGTGTGTGTGTGTGTGTGTGTGTAGTGTTATTAATAATTGAGGCACAATTTTCATGTACAGGACTGAAATTAGACTCATTTCACAGGTAAATCAGTTTATAAGTTCATTTAATATCTGTAAATGCCATAATTGTTACCTCTTACAGTATTTTAGATCCAAAGCTATCTGCTTACATTTCAATTATATTTATGAAGGAATTGGAATCAGTTTGGGTTTTCCCAAAAGCATTAAACTGTATTAGGTAAACATTTTTATTTTTAAATTTTTGTGTATTATACTTGGGGCAGATATTTACCTTTGTAAGGCAAAAAACAATGTGTTACAAAAAGATGATGGTAGAAGAAATAGGCTATGGAACGTAACCTACTCCTTTTGTTTTTAAGACAGTCTTCTAAAATATAATCAGGATAATGACATCCCATCACCTTTGCCATATTCAGTTTGTCAGAAACAAGTTACAGGTCCCGCCCACGGTCAAGAGGACGGGTTACACAAAGTTGTGAACACCAGGAGGCAGGGTTTGTAGAGAGCAGACCACCTTTGGGTCTGTTCACTATAGCCATAAAATTCCTTCTTTTAGCAATATCCTATAAATTTTGATACATTATTATTAGTTCAAAATATTTTTGCATTTCCTTTATGATTATGTCTTTGATCCATGGATTACTTAGAAGGGTATTTTAAAATTTTCAAATATTTAGGGATTTCGGTGCTTTAAAATTTATTGAGACTTGTTTTATGGGTTCTAATATATGCTCTGTCTTAGTAAAGGTACCATGTGCATTTGTATTACACCATGTGTATATATATATATTCTTCAGTTGTTGCCAGTAGTGTTCTACAGTTATCAGTGAGGTCAAAGTGGTTGGTAGTGTGGTCCATGTAGTATATATCTACTTTGTGAGTGTCTGTATCTATTTCAGTTGCTGTGTGGTAGTGTTAAAATCTTTAACTGGGTGGATTTGGCCATTTCTCTATTTAATTTTGTCAATTTTCCTTTTATGTATTTTGAAGTACTCATAAAGTACATACACATTTATGATATATCTTCCCTTAGGAGTTGATTTCTTACTTTTGAAATGTCTCTCTTTATCTCTGATACATTGTCTTGAAGCCTGTACTTTGATATTAATATAGTCCCTTCAACTTCCTGATGCTTACTGTTTATATGGTAATCTTTTTCCCATCCATTTATTAAATTGTATCTGTGGTAGATAGCATATGTTTGTCTTGCTTTTTTATCCATTCCGACAGTTTCTGCTTTTAATTGGAGTGTTTTGTCCATTACAAATATATTTAATGAAGTTGTTGACATTCTGCTGTATTCCTCCAAAGAATGTTGATTCGTTCTAGCAGGCAGTTACTTTGGGTGGCAGCTCAAATCTCACTTTCTTTTACCCTTAGCTAAGCTGCCTGGAGTCTGTCTTACACATTTGTGGTTGGGGCTTTCCCTCTCCGGCTCTCACCCTTCTTTCCCTTATTTTCCAGCAGCTGTAGTTACCCTCAAATTGTTCTCTAGATCTTCATGCCAAAAAGACTGAATTTTCTATAGGTGTTTAGCCCGGACCAGAGCCTGCACTCAGTTTGTAAGCCATGAAAACAGGAAACTCACTTTATGCCATTCCTTTCTTCCAAGCATTGTCTCCCCACCTAGAATCTGCCTACTTTGGGCCACTTTCTGGTGTCTTTCAAGTGATTGTTCTGTGTAGAGTTTATAATGTTTAGCTGTGGAAGTTTGATCTGGTAGAAGCTTTTTGGCCATATGAGAAATAGCACTGAGAAGCATTTTGAAACATTGTACTTTAGAAGTTATTTGTGGTGTAATGGGATGATAAAAATAAACTTGTAATATAATTAAATCTAGGTTAGATTGAGGATTTCCCCTAAAGGTAGAGTCGTTTTACTCTACTTTCCTGTCTTCAATATATAGCCACTTAGAAATATTTGATAAGAGGTCTTTATTATAGTTCCTATTAAAGGAAATTCTGTGGCACAGGTAGTATCTTTTTCAGCTGGTCCTCATTACCATTTGGCTTTTTGAAGAGATGAGGCTGGGCTTCAGACCCATTACGCAAAGTTGTACTTGACAGAATTTTTAAAACGTTCATATGTCAAAATGTAGATGATTGGAGTTAGGAGTAATATTTTTCTTTTACGTTATCTTCTGTATTCCCCATGTTTTCTACAGTGAACATATATTGTTACTGTTTTTGTAATTACAAAATACATATTTATATTAGATTTAAATATTGTAGAAATACCATACCATTGAAAGGAGTAGTCTTATCTGTAATTATTTCTGCAGAGGCCGTCATTGTCAACTAAACTGCAGGGTGCCAAAGTAGTTTGTTTTCATGCTACCACTTTGATTCATCTGTTTTAATCTAGGGGATGTTTTTTATATATATATAAATTTATTTTTTATTGGTGTTCAATTTGCCAACATATAGAATAACACCCAGTGCTCATCCCATCAAGTGTCCCCCTCAGTGCCCATCACCCAGTCACTCCCACCCCCCACCCACCTCCCTTTCTACCACCCCTAGTTCGTTTCCCAGAGTTAGGAGTTTCTCATGTTCTGTCTCCCTTTCTGATATCTCCCACTCATTTTTTTCTCCTTTCCCCTTTATTCCCTTTCACTATTTTTTATATTCCAATCTAGGGGATGGTTTGACAGCAGCTGGAAGTGCACAAGCCGAAAATAGTTTTAGACAAACTAAAGAATCCTTGTTTTAGGTATGAAAATTGGAAAAACCATGATCCAGAAAATTTCAACTTAGCGGGGAGAAAGAAAACAATGGAGAATAATCTAACAGCAATTAAAATTGCATATAGTCAAACTAGTTACTGGCCAAAATTAACAGAAGTAGTAAATCTTGAGAAAATTTAGAGGAACTAAATTTGACTCAGGAAAACTGGACATGGTAAAAATAATGGCCACAAAACAAACTTTTGAAAGATGTGATTGATAATGACTTATACGACAAATTCATTAAATCTTTATTGGAAATTTGGTACTTGAGCCTAATGAAAATAATTACAGGAAACTAAGATGGAATGAAATGGAGTTGGTTTAACAATGATTTGTAATTATTATTATTTTGACTTTGCATATCTTGGACAACATTTCATGTTAGTTCATAGAGCTCTAGCTCATTCTTTTTAAAGACTGCTTTTATGCTATTGCATGAATCTAATAATTTATTCCACCTTTTAAAAACACTATTCTGTTTTCCAGAATATGCTTTTAAGGCTATTAACCAGGGTGGCCTTACATCGGTAGCTGTCAGAGGGAAAGACTGTGCAGTAATTGTCACACAGAAGAAAGTACCGGTAAGTAATACTGCCTGGGGGGAAAAAAAGTAATGCTGCCTGGATAGCCAATTGTTACGGAACATAATGTAAGGAGTCTTTACAAGTTGGTACAAAGGTATATTACTACTTATATACATTGACATTATTCTTGCTTTGCCTCTGCTTTCCAGTTTCATTCAAGAAGTATTTACTGAGCAGGTATGAATGGTTTAGCTGAGAAGACAGAATTAATGTATTGGACTTTGTGGCATGATTATAAGCACAATGGGAATTCTAGGTCTTTCATCTTTAGGAGCCTTGAAACAGCTTTTTGTGAGCTATAGTTCTTACCCACAAGAAACTTGTCATCTGAAAAAGGAAGACTGAGTCTCCTTCCTGCCTTTTTTAAAAACTGGTTTTAACTATAAAATGAACAGAAAACATTTTTTACATAGTTTATCACTATAATTTTATAGTATTTTTTATTGCTGCACAGAAACCTCTGATTTTTACAAAATTATCTTGATTTATTTTGTTCATTAGGACAAATTATTGGATTCCAGCACAGTGACTCACTTATTCAAGATAACTGAAAACATTGGCTGTGTGATGACAGGAATGACAGGTAGGTAATTGGCTTGATGTCTACTTAGATTTGTTATTCAAATTATTTTTGAGTTTTGTATTAATTTTAAAGGGCTCTTTTTAGTGCATTTGCAAGTGATTGGAATACATTTGCAGTCTTCCAAAGTTAATATCAGTATATTCAGAGTATTTTGAGCTTTTTTGAAATAATAAGTCTAATAGAATTAGATCTCTATGCTGTTGCTGTCAGGAAACTGAGCTGTGGCTCCTCTCATAGAAGACTTATTTCAAAAAAAAAAAAAAAAAAAGAAGACTTATTTCATATATAGGTAATAGTTCAAGGAGATATAAGTCAGTATATTTGAAACCTGGTAACAATGACCCTATTAGAAACAAGTTAGAATTATAAAAACTACTTCAGGTTTCTATTTTCTGAAATCAAGGGAAAATTCAAGCCTAAAGAAAAGATGAAGAGAAATATTCTCTCTCCTTAAAACTTGTTCTTTTGGGAATTATTAGACACCTGTAGAAACTATTTTGACAGCTTGTGAGGGCTCAGCATGGAAATACAGTGCTATGTGTAGAACTTCTATCTTTTAATTTTTTTTTCCTTTTTTTTTTTTTTTTTTTGTCATGTCCTTGTTGCTGAGTCCTTGAATGTTCATGAGTGGTAGAAAAAGCCATAGTGGACCACTTCTACTTTTGTTAAGTTGTATAAGTTGTAGTGGAGATTTTATATATATATAAAACACACATATGAATGTATATATATATATATATATACACACACACACATAAATATATATACATACACAAACACACACACATGAATTTTCTACACACACATATATATATATATATACATATTATATATATTGAAAATTGATTTTCAGGTTCACTCTTTCCTATAAAGAAGTAAACTTGTGTTTTTTATGCTCTAAGCTGACAGCAGATCCCAGGTACAGCGGGCACGCTATGAGGCAGCTAATTGGAAATACAAGTATGGGTATGAGATTCCTGTGGACATGCTGTGCAAAAGAATTGCTGATATTTCTCAGGTCTACACACAGAATGCTGAAATGAGGCCTCTCGGTTGTTGTAAGTGTACTAAGAAGTCTCCCAAAGAATTGATGAATTACATGTTTTATTTTAGAGAATATGAATAAAGTTATTGCAGTCACATTTGGGTTCTGCACATGTGGTTTGGAAATTATATAAGGTGAGGAACCCTTTATAATAAATCAGCAATGAAGGGTAAGTTTCACAGCAGTATTTTAGGCATTATGTTTTAAACTTTGTTTTCTTTTTTTTTAAGATTTTATTTATTTATCCATGAGAGGCAGAGACACAGGCAGAGGGAGAAGCAGGCTCTGTGCAGGGAACCTGACATGTGGGACTTGATATCCTGGGTCTCCAAGATCACACCCTGAGCTGAAGGCAGCGCTAAACCACTGAGCCACCTGGGCTGCCCTATATTTTTAGAATACATTACATTTTTTAAAAATAAGTAAGATTCTCTCAGAGAGATGAGTTTACTGATTTCAGACTTAAAGTAATATATTAGTCTAAAAAATTCACATCTCTTTCTGATATTGTGTCATTTATGAGAATTAAAGCAATCAGTGTAATGATTTTTCTTCATCTGACCCTGTTTTTGAACTCTCATTTAAGAATGTTCCCTCGGAACATAAAGACTCCTAACTCTGGGAAACGAACTAGGGGTGGTGGAAGGGAAGGAGGGTGGGGGCTGGGGGTGAATGGGTGACGGGCACTGAGGGGGCCACTTGACAGGATGAGCACTGGGTGTTATTCTGTATATTGGTAAATTGAACACCAATAAAAAATAAATTTATTTAAAAAAAAAAATGTTCCCTCAGTTTCTTCAGTGATACTCTTCCTCACTTTTCTTAGCTCATCCTCTTCCACTTTTCCTTTAAATATTTTTACTCACTGGGTTTTCTCTGTGGTCATTCTCTCCCCTTTGGTTCTGTCTAGGTAATCTCATCCTCAGGTTCATGCTTTCATTTACTATGTGTATATAGCCAGTCATTGTTACATTAGTATTAGCCCTGTCCCTTACTCCATCCCCCACAGATACTTCAGGCTTGAAATCATTGCTGTTTTCCTACTTTAATCCTCAGCCTCTTTCCTACACTCACCTCACTTTCCCGGGTCATCTGGTTAGTCATTGCACCTCACCTCAGATATGTGTTCCTTCTTCATCATCTCTTGCTTTGCCACCTAGTTTACTTGTGTCTTCTCTTCTCATTCTTTCCTCATCTGTCTTCTGTTACTATGTGAGTTACCATTTTAAAATCAAATTTTGATTTTTGCTCCCTAGAAAAACTGATTCCTCTTCAGATCTGGTGTAAAATTCTAAACTCCTTAGTATGATGTGCAAGTCCCTGATAGTTTATTCCCAAGCAACCTCTTTCATGTACTGCTTTCCTTCCTCACCAGAAGTCCCAGTAGTACTTGGGTCTTTTGTCATCACCTGGTATACCATTACCTTTCATGTCTTTATACCTTTGTGCATGTTGTTCCTTTTGCCTTGATGATTGCCCTTCATGTCCTTATGACCTATTAAACCCTGTTCATCTTGCAAGATTCTGAAGTAGAGAAGAGTTGTGTCCCCCACCCCCAAGCAGTAAGTGGATACCTCTCTTGTGTGGCCGTGTACTTTGTGTATATCAAGTAAAACATGTAAAGAAAATTATGGGGTGACATAACTTTTGAATAAAACAGATACCTGATCACTATCTTAGTGTTTATCAAATAAAGTTGAAAATTTCTCATTAATAGACTATAAAACCTCTATCAATGTGAATAAAGTAATTTCTTAATACTGAAACTTAAGGGATCCCTGGGTGGCGCAGTGGTTTGGCGCCTGCCTTTGGCCCAGGGCGCGATCCTGGAGACCCGGGATCGAATCCCACGTCGGGCTCCCGGTGCATGGAGCCTGCTTCTCCCTCTGCCTGTGTCTCTGCCTGTTTCTCTCTCTCTGTATGACTATCATAAATAAATAAAAATTAAAAAAAAAAAGTGAAACATTTAAAAAAAAAATACTGAAACTTAAAAGAAAGGACAGTAGAAGCACACCTTGGAGATATTGCAGGTTCAGGAGAATAGTTAACATGCTATTGTATATTATTTTCTCTAAAAGAAAATATATGAAAAATATACTTTACAAATTTATTTGCCAGTACCATCTCAAAGGAACATGTTTTGGATAGTAGCAAGGATTAGAAAATTGCTTAAGTTACCTTTTTGATAATTCAAATTTTAAAAACATCTGTGATAAACCTTTGGTGAAATGGAATTTTTCTTTTTAATAAAAAAAAAGATTTTATTTATTTATTCATGAGAGATGCACAGAGAGAGGGGCACAGACACAGGGAGAAGCAGGCGCCAAGCAGGGAGCCCGACGTGGGACTCGATCCTGGGTTTCCAGGATCACACCCTCGGCTGAAGGTGGCGCTAGACCGCTGAGCCACCTGGCTGCCCCCATGAAATGGAAATTTCTTGATTACCTAATTTATCTGAAGTAATAACCTAATAACCAGTTTCTTTTGGGGGGTGGGGTGGGAGGGTATTTTTGTTCTTATTGAAGTTCGATTTACCAGCATATAGTATAACACCCAGTGCTCATCCCATCAAATGCCCTCCTCAGTGCCGGTCACCCAGTTACCCCATCCTCCGCCCGCCTCTCCTTTCACTACCCTTTGTTCGTTTCCCAGAGTTAGACTTTCATATTTTGTCACTCTCCCTAATTTTTCCCACTCATTTTCCTTCCTTTCCCTTATAATCCCTTTCGCTATTTCTTAAATTCCTTGTATGAGTAAAACCTAATAACCAGTTTCTTAAAGCAAAATACATACCCTAAAATAGATGGACAGAATAATGATTAACAACAGTTTTTTGACGATACTAAGAGAAAAGAAATTGTGTTATACAAAGGTATAAAATATTTATTTTAAAATATTTAAATATATATTAATGTTAATATTTAATGTATATGATTATATATTATATAATTCCATATAATACATAAATATTTAAATAAATTTAATAATTAATATTTAATGTCTTTCTAGGTATGATTTTAATTGGTATAGATGAAGAACAAGGCCCTCAGGTGTACAAGTGTGATCCTGCAGGTTACTACTGTGGGTTTAAAGCCACTGCAGCAGGAGTTAAACAAACGGAGTCAACCAGCTTCCTTGAAAAAAAAGTGAAGAAGAAATTTGATTGGACATTTGAACAGACAGTGGAAGTAAGTTGGCCAAAAGGAGCTTTTTTTTTTTAATGCTATGTAGAATAATGAAGATCATTGTATAATTGGCAGTTTATAAAGGCTGTTCCTCAGGTTTATCACAAGAACCAGGTTTGTCAGCTGGTAAAATTGGTGTCATTCAGCTGACACGGGAAGAATGAGGACTGCTTTTATTTATTATTATTATTATTTTTTTTTTTTTTTTTTTTTTTTTTTTAGTTTTATTTATTTATGATAGTCACAGAGAGAGAGAGAGAGGCAGAGACACAGGCAGAGGGAGAAGCAGGCTCCATGCACCGGGAACCTGATGTGGGATTCGATCCCGGGTCTCCAGGATCGCGCCCTGGGCCAAAGGCAGGCGCCAAACCGCTGCGCCACCCAGGGATCCCTATTTATTATTATTCTAAAGATCTTACTTATGAGAGAGAGCGTGCAAGCACAAATGCAAGGAGGGGTAAAGGAAGAAGAAGTCAACTCCCCGCTGAGCAGGGAGCCCAATGTGGGACTCTATCCCAGAACCCTGGGATCATGACCTGAGTTGCCCAGGTGCCCCTGAGGACTGCTTTTATTCACTTCATTCCCTGTCTCATTTCATAATGTATTTAAGACTGCTTTCAACAAAACACATGTAGAATGACAAGATGTAACTAAAAATAAGAATCAAGACTAGGGTCTAAGGACCTACATGGTTGTGACTCAAATTAGGCTAAGCTTCCTGGTAACAAAAGTGAAAAAATATGGTCAGTAATGTTACTCTTAAAGCCCTAAAGGAAAAACAGCTACATACCAAATTCTCGGGAAACAAACATCTTGGTAAAAGAATATATGCTCATAGGGTAACTTGGCAGAGAAATTTTGCTATCCAGGATGCAAAAGTAAAGCTAGCTTAATGCAGAGATATTAAGAAAATTATTCAGTATGATTGGGACATTTTGACACAATAAGCTAAAATTCTTATACAAATATTTAGTAACCTTAGTCTAAGGAAGCCTCTTATTTACTACTGCTAAGAAGTTAAAAACAAAAAGTTTAATAGATTTTGGAAAGGAGAGTCTGAGATACAGCCATTCTAAAGACTAACACTGTGATTCTGAGAAATGACAAATGAAAAATGCCATCTAATACTTTCATGTTTGGTTGGCAGTATTATTTATGCAAGAGATATAAGCTAGTTCTCATCTGGGAGGTACTGTGCCCTATTTGATGTTTCTAAAAAGTCTTCACTTGCAGTTCATAATTAACGTTAAGTAATTCATTATGTCAGATACAAAGCCACTTAAATACATTCTTAGGGCACCTGGGTGGCTCAGTTGGTTAAGTGTCTGCCTTCGACTCAGGTTATGATCCTAGGGTCCTAGGATTGAGGCCGGCATCAGGCTCCCTGCTCAGGGGAGCCTGCTTCTCCCTCTCCCTCTGACTGCTGTTCTAACTGCATGTGCGCTCTTATTGCTCACTCGCTCTGTCAAATAATAATTAAATAACATCTTTAAAAAATATATATTCTTAAAAATGTATAAATAAATAAAAATAAAAAATATATATTCTTAAATTGTTATTACTGCAGATTTTCCTTGAAGGAAGACTGTAACATTCATGTTTATCCTCTTCTTCCTTCTCACCCCAAGTGCTAAGCATAGTCCCCAGCATGTAGTAGTCATCAAACAGACTGTTGTGTGTTTATTACCTGTTCTGTTTGATGGACCCCTTTTCATTTATGACTTGAATTTGTATAAGCAAGTTTCTTCTCGTTGGTAGGCAACATATTAGAATTAAGCAATCCACTAGTAACACATGGCTATAGAGCTGCATCACTGAAACATGAAGCAAAAATGAATAGCTTATGGTTAAGTCATTATTTGAATAAGCTTGGAATTAGAAAATCGTGGGATCGCTGAAAAATACTATTTTACTGTTGCTCCTTTTTTCAGACTGCAATTACATGCCTATCAACTGTTCTATCAATTGATTTCAAACCTTCAGAAATAGAAGTTGGAGTAGTTACAGTTGAAAATCCTAAATTCAGGTGAGTTATATTGCCAGCCATGTGCTTAAAGAAGTTTGCCAAGAGATGAATTGCAGTCTAGAAAGGTAAAGGTGTGTGGGTCCATTTGTCCTACAACTTAACGGGATTTTTTTTTTAACTACATTTACAGTTTTTTCCTGAGAGATCTATTTTAAAACTTACTGGAATTCCCTTTAAAAAGACAGACATAACTGCTTTTCTTCTCATTTCAGAGTGATTTTATATCTATATCAGAGGCAACATAAAATAACCTTCTCTATATTAGAAGTAAAGTAAGCACAGATGTTTTCTCTTTTTCAGCCTAAGGCCAATAGAAATTCATTTCCCAGAGTAGTATTTTTTAGTTTTTTCAGGTGGAGCTTTGATTATTTCGTGGCTAGTTAAGTGGAGCTTTGAAAAGCAGTATAAAATTCTCATCTGCATCAGAGCCTATCTGGAGATCTTTGGAAACCCCAAATTTTGAATACAGCTAATTGAATTGCAGATGCTGGATGCTTGTCTGTTCTTACTAAGTGACTAACTCCGCAAATCAACCTTATGGCTTCCATGAGTCAAATCTATACTGGGTGCTTAACATATATGTTACTCACTTAATCCTCCCAGAACACTGTGAGGTGGTTTACTTACCATGAACCTGGATGTGCTTGTAAAAATACCTCAGGTAAATCCACAGATACAAGGAAGTGCTGGGAGGCATGTTAACTATTATTTGTATCTACTCTTAGGTCACAGTTATACGGACACATGGTCATGGTTAGAGGTGGGGTATTAAGGTGGTAAATTAAGCTTAACTGGGCCTTGAAGAGTTTCTTGTTACTATCCTTTTTTCCCCCTAATTTACTTTTTGTTGCCTACAGGTAAGTGATTTAAACATGAATGATTTAAGAAAAATTCATAGAAAAATTTTGAATCCTCTCCCCCTCTCCCCCTTAGGAAAAAGTTATGGTCTTATTTTATTTTAGCAGTACTATTTTAGCAGGAGCAATTTATAAATCTTAAAGAGCCTGCAAGTTCTTTTTCTTTTCTGAGACCCTCTTACAGCTTTTAACATTTTTATTTCTGTTAATAAACCAAAGAACCTGTATCTTCAAAAAGTTCTGGTATGATTTATAAATTTAGTGATAGTAAGTATGCTACTACAATATATAACATAAGAATCAACAACCACATATAAACTACTTATATTGCCCCAGTCTACACTAAAAAATGTCACTGACAAATTTCACCATTTAGAAATCAAGCAGTAATAGGTCCTATTAAGGTTGCCAACCAGTTGATTTCTTTGGAGAAAATACCATGTGTTCATCAGGAAGTGCCTTATATCTTTTAGCTGATACAAACTTGAGTTATACTAGGTGTAAAGGTATTTTGACATAGGAGCTAAAATAGAGTATAGTTAGCTTTATATTTAATTTAAGCACTATTATAGCTGCAATTGAAAGGACTTGTTTTCAGAAGACCAAATTTCTTGATCTGATGTCAAAAAAATAGAGGCTTTTGTGTATAGGTGAAGTTGATATAATATTTGGGAATTATTTCAAAATAATCTGAAGGAATGAGTGGTGGATATACAGGTTTTTAAAATATTAGCTATAAATTATTGATAATTGTTGAAGTTGGGTATTAGGTACTCAGGAATTCATCACTATTCTACTTTCTTTCATGTGTATTTGGAATTTTACATAATAAAAAGTTTTCAAAAAGTAAAATGGTTGTGGATTTTTTCTCCCTTGCCTTCTAGGATTCTTTCAGAAGCAGAGATTGACGCTCACCTTGTTGCCCTAGCAGAGAGAGACTAAACATTGTAGTTAGTTTACCAAATCCATGACGCCACTTGCCTGTGTCTGGTAGCAACAGACCAACATCATGGAGGCCCCTGGATTGAAAAAGGAACCTCTCCCACTCCTCCTGCCACTGTGAAGTGGTTAGGACTCTGTATAAATAAAAACAGTGCTTTTGGAAAATAATCGCATCCTGTCTTACTTTCACCTCTAGCTTTAAGTAGTAAGCTTCTGGTGCATGCAGACTGTTAAAAATTCACCATCCCCAGATTGTACCTTTACTCATTTTGTTGATGGAGCTCCAAGTTTCTTTGGCCTCAGGAACTTAACAGTTTAACTATAGCTATATGGCCTAATAAGTGGCATACTAAAAACTCTAGTTTCAAAACTTGCTCTGACTCTAAGCTGGTATGTAATAAGGCAAGGCCTTTATTTTGCAATTTTTCATTTAAGTGGGATATTTCTGAACCTAGACTCCCAAGTTCTGTCGGAGGTTTTAACTATAGTGAAAAGATTGGCATTATTATTCAGTGGTTTTGAGATACATATTTAATCTCCATAAGATCCAGTATTTTTAAGAACAAAAATCACAGTTCTCTCTGAGAAACAATAGGGCTATAAAAGTAGAATATGTGTCTTTTCTATGCTGCCTTAAAATTACTTAAAGCTGACTTTAAGGAATTGTTCTATGATAGAGATGCCAGTATAAACAATATTAAGGGGAAAAGGAGAGTAAATTATATTCAGAATAATTATTAATGGATGGGATTAAGGTTTTTAAATATTTTTAAAAGATTTTGTTATTTTAAAGGGTGCATGGGAGGAGGGATAGAGGGAAAGACTCTTAAAGCAGACCCCCCCCAGGGATCCCTGGGTGGTGCAGCGGTTTTTGGCACCTGCCTTTGGCCCAGGGCACGATCCTGGAGACCTGGGATCGAATCCCACGTCGGGCTCCCGGTGCATGGAGCGTGCTTCTCCCTCTGCCTATGTCTCTGCCTCTCTCTCTCTCTCTGTGACTATCATAAATAAATAAAAAATTAAAAAAAAAAAAAGCAGACCCCCTCCTCTGAGCCTCATGTTGGCTTGATCTCAAGACCCATGAGATTATGACCTAAGCCAAAACTTAGAGATACTTAACCAGCTGAAACAGGTGCCCCTGAATTAATTTTTTTTTTAATCCCCATGGTGATTCTTGTGACCTGAAATACTAATTGTTGTAAGATGATCCAAAAATCTTGTGATTTCTAAAGTTGATAACATTTCACGTCGTCATTTGTTCTGGGTGAGATGGGCTATCACCTCACACAGGTGAATGTGGCTGGTGGTCTAATAGAAATCCCTGGAGCCAGTTGCTCCTGTTTCTATAGCCACTAGCCCCACAAAAGGGGAGGCCATGTGAACTTGTGACCACGAAAAGCAAGAAACTTCACCAACCACATCCTCTTCAGAGCTGAGTCATTAATTGTAGTAAAGTGTCTTAAAGGGGAAGCAAGATTCTTCCAATCCGTCTGTGGGTCAGATTACCCATCCATATCCACCAGGTTCTGTAAAGTTACTGCCATTTTGAAAGTGGAGTCTGTAGACTCCAGGCCTACTCCCCTGAATAGACAACTATACCTTGGAACGTTGACACTTAGCTCTTCTGGAATCATGGATGACAGTACCAAATAACTTGGTTTTTCTGCAAGAAAATGCCTTCTAGTGAAAAAATGAAAATTGCCTCATTTGTTAGAAAAATAACTTTTTACATTATGCAAAATCTAATGAATAGTTCTTTTCAAGAAATTTTATTTTTAAGTAATCTCTACCCAACGTGGAGCTCAAATTCACAACCCCAAGAGTCACATGCTGTTACCGACTGAGTCAGCCAAGGGCCCCAAATATAAAATAGTTCTAAGTAAGTTTATTAGATTGGTTAAGTATGCTTAAAAGTACTGGAAAAAGTGGAAATAATTTAAGTATGACCATTAGGTCACTAATACTGTTTGTGTGTGTGTGTGTGGTTTTGTTGTGTTTTTAAGATTTTATTCAGGAGAGACAGAGACATAGGCAGAGGGAGAAGCAGGCTTCCTGTAGGGGGCCCTATGCAGGGCTCTCAAGACCCCAGGATCATGACCAAGCCAAAGGCAGATGTTCAACCACTGAGCCACCCAGGTGCCCCTTTGTGTGTGTGTTTTTAACAGTCTAGGATAGGTAAGAGTTAATGCAGAAATCTTGCACAAATGCTAATTAAAATATGTTAAAAGGCATTTTGGAAACTAGTAAATGAACACAGGTGAACATTGATATTTAAAGGGATATGGTGCGACATTCATGAATGTGAAGCTATTTGGATAGACACCCACTTTCTCTTGGTACCCATTTTCAATGAAGAAGCAGCTTTGAACCATTTAGGTTATAAGAGAACAACAAATGAGGTACTTATCTCCTTCATTAGATCGCAAATCTAAGATTCAGATTTGTGCCACAACCAAATTACCACATTAAGGATATTCAGGATCTCCCTTAAAAAGAAATGCGTAGAGTTAATATGTTCTGATCTTCTACTGCATTTCCAAAACAAGAAAACCTTAACAGCCAATATAATGGTGAATTACGGTTAGGCACTTACACTGAAATCAGATGTGATCCAAGAATGACTTTTTTTTCCATTTATTTTCCATTTCAGAAAATTCAGCTAACACAAATGAATTAAAAGTTACCAGAAAGGAGATAGAATTATAATTTGCTATTTAGACTGTTCACCCAAAAAGAAGGCAAGAGAATTGCCTAATGAAGTATTAGCCTGTATTGAAGCAGGTCCTATCTTCCATATAATATCCCTGAGTTGAGGCCTCTCGAGTGCCCACAAATTTAGGAACCTGTTAAAACTCATTTAGCTCAAAATGTGGCCCAAACTATTGTGAGGCCATTTATACTCACACTGCAGAGATATCTCTGTAGAAATTTTAATATGTTTAAATTATAAGGTACTACTAAACTCCAGTGGGAGAATTATGTAATATATTACCATATTACCTTCCTAAAATCCCAAACAGTAAACTCCAAATTGAATGTCCCAAGGCTTCTGGATAAAGAATCACAGACCTATACTATTATAGTCCCCTACTGCAAGTGCAAAAACTAAGCTCAGTAAATTAATTTGTCCAGGATCACAAAAGCATTGATGACAGTAGACTACAACTCTGAACCCAAGACATGTTTGTCAGGGCATTAGATGAAACCTACAATCATTTTTGTCAAGTTCTCCCCTCCTCACCAATGGTAAGGTAGCTAGATTCAGAATTCTAAAAAATATTCTATGCCAAGAATAACTGCTTCAAAAATAGAATATATATATATATATATATATGTTCTTTATATACCCTCTCTATAATATATATAATAGAATATATGCAGATCAACAGAGGGAATATTCTCTATTTTTTTGTTGCTGCTGCTGTTGTGACTATAGCTTTCTCAGAAATAGTTGTCGCAACAGCAACAAAAAAATTAAAATCCCTAGGAATAATTCTAATTGGGAATACTGAACCTATATGATGGAACTAAAAAACTTGGCTGAGGGACATCCTATTCCTGAATGGGAGTACTGGGTATTATGAAGTCAATTCTTTTTCCAAAGTAACATATAGGTTTTAAGTAATTTGAGTCAAAATGCTAAAGGAAAGTTTTTTGAAACTTGTAATTGCCTAGAAACAGATTTTAGCATATATGAGAATCTAATATATGATAAAATTAGCACCACAAGCTGATGAGGAAACAGTGGGGGTGTGAAGATGAGGAATGACTATATTGGAAAAAAAATGTTCCTCATCTTACATCAGAATAAAATCGGGGTGATTTAGAGAATTTACATACACACAGGGAAAAAATATATATATATTTAGCCAACTACACCCAGCATGGGGCTTGAATGCATGACCCCAAGATCAAAAGTTGCATATTCTATGACTGAGCCGGCCAGATGACTAGAGATCATTTTTTTTTAATCTTTTAAAGAGAAAAGAAGGAAAAAGTGTAGGTTAAAAAAGATCTTCAGATGGTGAAATACTTTCTAAGCAGAAATAATAGATAAAATCACGAAGGGAAAAAAAATCTGTATATTTTGCTACATACAAATTTAAAGTTTTACTAACAACAAAACATCTACCATAAAGTTCAAATAGTAAGATATCAAGAAAAATATAAAAATAGTAACAACAGGTCATAAAAATGTTCTAGTCAATAGACTCAAAAAAATGGTTAAATTTTAAAATGCAAAATATAAGATAACCATATTTTCTATCAAATTAGTAAACCTTCTACATTCACTATAATACATAATGTACTTGGTACATTTCAAGTACTCAAAAACTTTTTGTTGCAGGAAGGAATGATGATAGTATGTTAAAAGCTAGTTACTCATTCTGCTGATGGAAGGATAAACATTGAATCTTTCTGGAGGGCTACTTAGAATATGCATCAAGAACAAAAAAAAATTATACTTGTAAGAATTTATCCTGGGGCCTTTTTAGAGATGCAGAATTATGTTACAGTTATTTTTATGTACAGCAATAAATTACATTGCATCTAGTATTGTGGAATATTGTGCAGCCATTAAAATCCCTGTTTTGAAGAGTAATGATATGGAAAACATTTACAAAGTAATATTATGTAAGAAACAGGACACAAACTATCCAATGTGATCCCTGCAGCAGACACTTCTTGTACCCAAAACGTGTTATGACTCCTACCAACAATACCCCCCCTCACTGCTTCTCCCTCCATCTCAGGAGCTTCTCTGAAGCCTTAGGCCTTCTGCAAAGTCAGGAAAGCCTGCTCAGTCTGTGCAGGCCTAACACAATCTGAAAGTGTGGCATAAATCATGCCAACTGGAGCTGGTTGATAAATGTCCCAGCCTTTTTGTTGTTGTTAATTGCAGGGCCTGAGTCAGGGACAAGGTCCCTGCTCACCTACAACAGGAGGTCAATGAGCTGCACCTGTGCTGGTAGCCTGGTAGTCAAAGAGCCTGTAGCTCAGGAGAGATGAGGAGGCTGCCCCAGAAGAGAAGGATGAGTAGGAGGAAGCGGGAGGATAGCCCTCACCCTGGCGTCACTGGAGGCAGGCAAGGAGGTTGGGGTAGGGTGCCAGAAGGGGGTGCACACTTGGTACATGTACATGTAACCATCCAACACCTCCTCCCCCAGGGCAGCCATAAGTGTGGCCCTGTTCCAGCCTCTTGTGGGATATTTCTAGGATGGGCCATAGAGGCCTCTAGAACTCTGAAACTATGCAAAATTTGGTGTCTTAATTTCCTGGGATAGACCCATAGCTTTCATCAGATATTCAAAGAAGGCTATTGCCCAAGAAAAGAGAACCACTGGCAGAAAAAAATAGTAGAAAGAAAACAATAGAATGTGAACTGTAGTTATTTCTGGTGGAAATTAACCTGGTTATTTATGGTAGAATTATGAGCACATTTCATTTTTGTCTTTATACTCTTCTGTATTTTAATGTGTTAACTAATGTATTAGCTAATCATAGCTCATAAAATGTTTTGCTGCCATTAAAAGTGTTTTAAAAATTTTAAATGACATTGAAAAATGCTTATGACATAGCTGAGGGAAAAAAAACAGGATATAAGATTGTTTACAAAATCTATGACCTCAGCAATATAAACAATGAATGAAGAAAAAACTTCTGGAATTAATATGTGTTTATAGGAAGGTTGCAGATATGGTTTAATATACAAAAGTCAGTTGCCTTCCTATACACCAGCAATGAACAATTGGACTTTGAAATTAAACAGTGAATTTGTAATTTAGTTTAATTTTGAATTAAACTAACAGTGCCTGTATGGCTCTGTTAGTTAACTGTCTGACTCTTTATTTCAGCTCAGGCCTCAATCTCAGGATTTGAGTTCAAATCCTGAGTTGGACTCCACATTGGACGTGGAACCTACTTAAAACACACACACACACACACACACAACACCACAACACTACCATTTACACTAACACTCTCAAAAATGAAATACTTAGACAGAAATCTAACAAAATGTGTTCTAGAGCCATAACTATAAAACTCTGGAAAGATTTAAATAAATGGAAAGGAAGAGTCAATATTGTCAAAATGTCAATTCTTTCCAACTTAATCTATAGATTGCACATAATTCCAATCAAAACCCCAGCAAGTAATTTTATGGATATTGACACTAATTCTAAAACTTATATGGAGGGGCAAAAGACCCAGAATAGCCAACAATACCAAAGAAGAACAAAGTCAAAGGACTGATACTATCTGACTTTAAGACTTAACTACCTAAAGTAGTGAAGACAGTATGGTATTGGTGAAAGAAATGATATACTGATTAATAGAACATAATGGAAATCCCAGAAATGGACCCCCATACATACACTGATCTTTGAGAAAAGTAATAGCAATTTGATGGAGAAAAAATAGGTTTTTTGGTAATTGGTGCTGTAATAACTGGACATTCACATGCAAAACATGAATCTAGACACAGATCTTCACCTATCACAAAAAGTAACTCCAAATAGATCATAGACTTGATGTAAAACATCAAAATATAAAACTTTTAGATAATAACATAAGACAAAATCCAAGTGATCTTGGGTTACGACTTTTGGATACGACACCAAAAGCATGATTCACTGAAGAAAACATTGATAAACTAAACTTCATTACAATTGAAAACTTCTGCTCTGTGAAGACACTTAAGAGAATGAAAAGACAAGCCACAGACTGGGGGAAATATTTGCCCACTCATAGATGGTAAAGAACTGGTATCCAGGGGTGCCTGGGTGGCTCAGTCAGTTAAGTGTCTGCCTTTGGCTCAGGTCATGGTCCTGGGGTCCTGGGATCGAGTCTCATATTGGGCTCCCTGCTTGGCATTAGCAAAGCCAAGCTAATTGGCTTAAATTCTTAAGCCTCAACAGGAAGAAGGGCACCTGGGTAGCTCAGCCAGTTAAGCATCAGATTCTTGTTTTTGGCTCAGGTCATGATCTCAGGGTTGTGAGATCAAGCCCCAAATCATGCTCCATGCTCCTCTGCTCTCTCCCTAAAAAAACACAAAATGCAACAACTCAACAATAAGAAAACAGTTTAAAAATCTGCAAAAGATCTTAATAGACAACTCACCAAAGACGAGATATACAGATAGCAAATAAGCATATGAAAAGTTGTCCAATATCCTCTATCATCAAGAGTTGCAAATTAAAACAACAATGTGATACCACTACACATCTATTAGAATGGTTTAAAACAAATTGACAATACAAAATGCTGGTGAGGATGCAGAGCAGCAGAAACTGTGAGAATGACTTTGGAAGACAGTTTGGCAGTTTCTTATAAAAGTAAATGCCATCTTACTGTAAGATCCAGCTTATGCCCACACAAAAAGCTACACATGAATGTTTTTAGCAGCTTCATTCATAATTGCCCAAAACTGGAAGCAAGATGCCCTTCAATAAGTGAATGGAAAATAAACTGTGGTACATCCAGACAATGGAATATTATTCAGCTCTAAAAAGAAATGAGCTATGGAGTTTGGAAAGACATGGAGGAACCTTAAATGCATATTCTAAGTGAAAGAAGCCAATCTGGAAAGACTAAGACATTCTGGAAAAGGCAAAACTATGGAGACTGTAAAAAGATCAGTCGTTACTGGGAATTTGGAATGGGGGTGAGAGAGTGGAGGAGGGTAGGGATCAATGACTAGAGCAGCACAGGTTTAGGGTGGTCAAGCTGTTGTTTGATATGGTAATGGCAGATGCATGACATTCTGCATTTGTCAAAACCCCTAGAATTGTGCAACATAAAGGGTGAATCTCTATATTAACCATGGACTTTAGTTCATAATAATGTATCAATATTAGTTCATTAATTGTAATAAATTTACCACGCTAATGCAAAGATATTCATAATAGGGAAAACAGGTATGTGTGTAGGTGGAAAGGGGATTATACGGGAATTCTCAGTAAAATCCACTCCTTTCTGTAAGTCTAAAACTTCTCAAAAATGCGTGGGGAACATTTCAAGAGATGATCCAAAATGTTCATACTGGATATAAATAATTTTTCTCATTTCTTATATTTCAATGTATTTTCCAAATTTTTTGGATGAATTATGTATTACTTATGGAACCAGAAAAAATTAAGTTCTGAATTCTTTTTTAAGATTTTATTTATTTACTCATGAGAGACACAGAGAGAGAAACAGACTCCCTGTGGGGAGCCTGATGCAGAACTCGATCCCAGGACCCCAGGATCATGACCTGAGCTGAAGGCAGACATTCAACCACTGAGCCATGCAGGTGCCCAAGTTCTGAATTTTAAAAACCTATCCTGGAAAGCATGGATTTTTTTTTAACCTGATTACAGTTTTCAGTTTTTTAATGAGTAAATAGGCCCAAACCTTCCCAATAAAATACCAAAAGTGAAGGTACATGTGTGGTCTTACCCATTTTTGAAGCATTTGCACAGCATACGTATCATTACCCTGAGAGGGGTGTTGCTCAGCTAGTCATATGCTGGTCAAGATCCCTTGTTCAAACTCTATGTGGTGCACTTGCTTTCCTCAGTTCAGGGCCACAGACACACTCCAGCCCAGGTGGCGCAAACCCTGAGCATGCGTGAAGTATGTTTATCTTTCCTGGGCAAAGTCATCACTGCTGCACACAGCACACATGGGGGAAAGCAACCTCCCAAGTTCCCTGGTGCACAGTCTCACCCTGCTCACATGTTATCCATCTGACCTCACCTCCAGCCCTCCGAATGTGCCTCGCCTTAGCTTTAGATGAAGCATCGGGGGCTAGTGCAGGCTTCTGTCTAAAGAAGAGCCTCCTGGGTAACGAAAAGCACAATTTGCCCACTGACCTCTCCACCAAGAAGGAAATCGCTGAGCTCAGTGTGGTTTCAAATTCTCTGTATTACCACTTTTCTATGCCCACATCTCATGAGGGTAGCAGCAATATTTTTAAGCTGAAATGTCTGAATTAGCCATTCTTAGCCAGGGTTTCACATCAGAACCACCAGGGGAACTTTGTCAAAGAACACACACTGGGCCCGCAACCTTGGTCAATCAAATCAGAGGTTCCCAGGATTCTGCTCTGGACATGTGGATTTTGAGGTGCTCCCCTATAGGCCCGGTGTCTGCTGCCAGTCAAGCAGCAGCTGTAGGTTGTTGCATTACTGTGGTACATTTATATATTGTAGGTGGCATGATTGTGGGCAAGTGTATTTGTGGCTCATCTCCCCTCTACTTTTTTTTTTTTTTTTTTTTTTGTCAGTGGGCCACTTACGAGTGTGCTGAGGAGTCAAGAGGGTGTCCAGAAAGTGCCCCCTGTGCCTTAGGTTCATGTCATTTGTGCCTTTGCTGATCTCATCCTTGGGTCCTAAAGCCAGTCAAGGGGACAAAAAATGCAAATGTCTAACAATAATGAACCCTTTTCGGCTGCCCAGCTTGCAGCAACCACATCCTGGGGCTCTACTGGCAAGGGCTCCAGATCCACAGGGATATGAAGGGAATACATGGAAATACCCATTTAGGAGGAGAGAATGTGCCCTTGTTCCTTGTTGCTGCAGAAGCTCTGCTGATGCTCTGGATGCCCCTCTGGAGAAGCTACCACCAGAAGACTGTCTGCGTTCAATGGCTTCCACACAGAAAGCAGCATCTGGCCTGCTTGATCTGCAAACCTCAGGAGGAACCCGATCACGTAAGTTTTACCAAGAGCTACAGAGATTAAGTCTCCACTCGAGACTGGAATGAAGATGAAAAGGAGAAGCAGAAGAAGAACAGGAAAGACCTGGTTTCCCTGGGCAGAGTAGGGATGAATTGGGGGGAGCCCCGGCTAACAGCCGCAGGGTGCCCGGCCTGGCTGGGGTTTTCCAGGGATAGAGCAGAGCCTTGGTTATCAACTGGCCCTAGCTCTCGAGCTGATAACCACTATCAGAGCTGTGTTTGCCTGGGTCGGTGTAACCAGAGCCATCCTGCCTGGGCTATCTCCAGGGGTCCGGTGGACACAGGTTTTTGGGAACTTATGTAAATTCTCACCAAGAGGGAGGGCAGAAAAGCTGTATGGAAGGCCATGCTGGCGTTTCTTAGGTGATGGTGGTTAAGCTCTAACCACCATGTGTTTTGGATGGACACAATGGGGCAAAATCAAAACACCCCCTCCAAAAAAAAGTAGCTCACTGATGCTACTAGAAGGGCTGTAGAGACTTGCAGAGTGACTGAGAGCAGCCTACCAGCTTTTCTGTGCCTCTGTGTCCAGCACCTGAGAACCATGCTTCAGGAGGCCTCGGGGAGAACCACTGCGCAGGGCTCGTGACATTGCACCGTCTCCTGGCAATGCAGGAAAAGTTGTCTTAGTTCTTATTTATCAAATCAAATATTTTTAACCCCTTCTACAAGGCAGACCCAGCTTTCAGGCCTGGGGACACAGAGATGAACAAGGCAACCTGGGCTAACTCTCCAGGGGCCAAGGGTATGGGTTCTTGCTTCTCTCGCAGAGCTGCTCCTGCAAGGGAGCTCTGGCTGAGATATTTGTGGCAGCTTCACATCCTGTCTCCATCCAGCAGGGTACGGGTTTGCCCCTTCACAGAGGCAGATCGGGCAAGAAGGCATCTTGTGCCAAGCCAGCCTCTGGGCCCCCTTCCAGATGGGCTTTGTTGAGGCCACCCCCCCCCCACCCTACCCCCCAGGACCAGCAGCAACCTGCCCATGATGGGTGAGAAGATGCATCTGAAAACTCTCATTTGTCATAAGCTTAGTGTGCTCCTTTCTTGCCACAAACTACGTGGAGATCCCTTCTGGGTTTTGTTTTTTTTTTTTTTCTTTTCTTTTCTTTTTCTCTGTGTTCTCAAAAAACAAAACATCATTGTAAAACAGAGCATTGTGCAGTTTTCTTCTAAAGCAGGAAGGGGTGCAGGTGCTCAAGGCTGATTTCACATTTCTGAAAAACCCCAGTCCCAGGCCTCCCTTACACAAAGTAGGGGGAGCTGAAGGCCTTAAAGGGGGTGCTTTCCATGGAGGGGGTCACCTGAACCTGACACCAGACAACAAAGCAAAACTGGGTGTGGGGAGGATTCCGCTGAAAACATCGTGGCCAGCAGTGCCTGATGGCTACACACCCAGCGTGGAAGTCCCAGCTCTGCATTTGCTCCATTTCAGACTGGGACCCAAGACAAGGACCCAGGTGACAGAGGCAGACTAGAGAGCTGGGGGGAGAGGGCTTCTCTCTGTTGGATTCAAGTGCCAGGGACTTCAACTCGCCAACAGACAGGTTCATTAGGTTCATTGAATTCTTGGCCCACAGCTGAGTAACTTACAGCCTATTTTCTCTTTGGTAAAATGATGTAATCATGGGATCCATTTAAAAGGGACGCTGTGAGAATAAACGACATCATGCATTTAAAGTGCTGAAAAGAACAGTAGGTGCTATCTATCAACAGGGTATGGTGTAGTTCTTCCAGAATGGCTCTTAAATGCTTTCAAGTTTCTGAGGCATCCTGGCCTTCCAAAACATGATTTCCTGGGAACGTTTTCACTCAAGTAGTGGGGTGGGCAGGGCAGAAGCCAGCTCGTAGTTAAAAAGCCTCTCTCCTCAGCCAGAGCCCAGCGGGTGTGGCTTATGTAACTTGCAAAGGCTCATGGTTCAGCCTGAGAGCCAACTTCCCACTTCTTTCTGGGTGAAGAGGTTCCTTCCGGGGGACTTCCATTGCTCACTTACTTATGACATCCACCGGCTGTAAATATTCCCCATGGGGGTCCCTGGCCTTTGGGGCCAGGCTAGAGCCTTCTTGTCCTGGAAGAGCACACAAGATGGCATCAGGAAGCAAGCAGCTCTCCTCCCTGTGAGGGGAACCTGGGCTTGGATCTCCTCCCATCCACCCCCTCTGAGGCCTGCAGAATCCTCCAGAGCTCTGATGGTCCTGGTTTAGCTGAACCCCAGCACAAAAGCTGTAGAGACCTTGGCCTGTACCCAGAGCCTGCTTTCCCAGGGGCTCCTCACCCCAGGTAGCCTGAGGATGACAGCAAAACACATGGAGGGAGGCCAGAGGGCAGGTGCCTCACCCAGGGAGTGTGTGAGTCAAGGCCAGTTAGGGAGGGAGAGGTAGAGGTGAAGGAGCCCTAGGAGGCCAGAAGAGGGGGAAGGAAAAACAGAAATCCTCCTATGCTACCAAGTTCTCCCTGTAGCTTTGGGCCATGCTAGGGGCTCCTGATGCGAGCCAGCCCCTATAGAACCAGTGTGCTTCCACCTTCTCTTCATATCCTTGTGGAAAAAGCATGGCCTCTTGAAGCCTGCATGTGTGGGAGGGATTTTGCAACCTCCTAGTGGCTTTATCACCTATAGAAAACTACAGGTTAGCCAACAAACCAACTTGCTTATCAGGTGATTGGAGCCAGATTGTAGACCTTGAGGTGGGGAAGTCCTATCTTGCATGGCTTCCTTCCTTCTTCCCTTGTCTGGGTCTCAAGTAACCTCCCCACAGTGGGGACACACCCCCTGTCACCTAGATCCTTCTCATCTTCCTGGAGTACAGAGGACACGAGGCGCCCACTTGGGAGACTGGACAGAAAACCCCTCACCCCCAGGGCCTTGGAATAGCCTGCTCTAGCCTGGTTTCTTGGGGGAAACAGCGCACTGGTCAGGAGCATTTCTATGTGGCTCTGTACTGCACCAAGCATATCCTCCTGCTTACGGGGCCCTTAACTACCAAGGACCTAATGAGAGACTCCGTGAACATGCCACCACACAGCAGGTGTCCCATGGCTGTTTTTCCTCAAGGCCCAAGGCCCAGAAAAGCCTGATATTTATCACTATGGGCTGAACCTTAGAGTGTCTGCATCTGACCTTAAGTAGTGATTTATATGCTTGTGGAATCCTGATTGATCCATTTCTTTAAACCCATACGGCCTGGGCGTTTTGTTTTGTTTTGTTTTGTTTTCAAATTCTCAGCCTATGTTGGACCATTGCTGGACCTTCTTTCTATTCAGAAAACAAGATGTGTCTTCTATCATTTCCTAATGGCCTCCCCTTCCCACCGGCACACATAAACGACAAGGCCAGAGTCAGGCCAGCTCCCAGGACACAGGAACAAAGAGGAAGGTCTAGGGCCAGGTCTCTCTTCCCTTCCCCTTATAGTTGTTCAGCAACTGCTGCACCCGGGGCCACCCTACCCACCCCAAGGTTTGGCTCCTTCCCCTTGCAGTGAGAGCCAGGGGGAGAGGGGGTGGACATGACACTCACTGTCCCCACCCTGGCTGCCACCTCCTGTGCAGGAGCGCTGTGGGGATTTTCCATCCTACAGCCTGACTGACTCCTCTTCAGATAGATCATCACCTGCTACTGACATAGGCCTGGGTTGGGCCAGCTTTCCTGCAGGTCAGCATAGCTGGTAGAGGCAGCGCCTGGGCCTGCTCAGGAGCTGGCTGGCATCTCCCTCTGTGGCTCAGAAGAGTGGAGGAGGGGTTCAGGGCCCCAGCCATCCATCCCTCAGCCCGGTGCTCAGGCCAAGCTGCATTTCCCCCTGACTGCCTGCAGCCTCTGCCTCTGCCCAGGCCTGTTTCTCTCTGGCCTCTCGCTCTCCTGTTTCCTTCAGCTTTCTCTCTGGAAGGCTCCCAGCTCTTCTAAAAACCCCCTCCAGGAAATTTGCTTGTTGCCACAAAATAATGCAGATGTGTTCCCGGGATTGCTCAGGCAACTGCAGTGTCTGTCTCCAAGAGACCTGGGAAAGGAGGAGGGGACAGGCCTGTGTCTCTCCCCTCCGAGCCACCCCCACAGGGCCAGCAACTCT
Organism: Vulpes vulpes; assembly: GCF_048418805.1. Classification (NCBI taxonomy): domain Eukaryota; kingdom Metazoa; phylum Chordata; class Mammalia; order Carnivora; family Canidae; genus Vulpes; species Vulpes vulpes. The sequence goes on from NC_132785.1 coordinate 75,222,371, forward strand.
CAGCACGGTCATGTGGGGGCCAGACAAAGCTTGGCTCTGCTAAGGGGACAGAGCCTGAACCAGAGAAGGGCCACACAAAACCCTCAGATGTTCTGAGGTCATTTCTGTTTAATATAGAAACATGGTTTGCATTAAGTTCGTCTTCATGTTTAGCCTTTATCTCTGTTTAATTTAAACTCGTTGCCCCATCCAGAGCAGAAAGTAAAGACCTGTGTGCAGACAGGTAGTAACTAATGCAGGGACACACAGGAGGGCTGGCTGTATGGCTGTCTGCAGGCCAGGGCCAGGCCCTCGTGTGGGCTGCACAGTCAAAGAGGCCAACTCTTCTGCTCTTGCTGCTGCCACCTCTCAAGATCAGGTCATGAGTGCTCAGGAGAGGAATGGAGTCCTAGGGGCAATCACTCCTAATTAAGGCAAGGTGGCAGGAACACCCACTGACTAATTCCTAAGAACTGGGCCCTTAGATGAGCGCTTAGAGTGAACACTAACTCCACTGACTGATGGTCTCGAGACCAATCCTACGAGGTAGATGTGATCATGCCTATTTGACAGATGGGATTCTGAGGCTCAGAACGATTAGTGACTTGCTCAGGGTCACAGAGGTAGTAGGCGATGATTCAAGCCAGGTCTGTTTAGAATTCAAAGGCCATGGAATCTTTCCTGGTTACACAGGGAGCTGCTGCTCAGAACATGCAGCCTTGTTTGTTTGTTTGTTTGTTTGTTTATTTATTTATGAGAGAGAGAGAGAGACAGAGACACAGGCAGAGGGAGAAGCAGGAGCCCTGTGGGTAACCTGATGCGGGACTTGGTTCCAGAACTCTGGGATCACGCCCTGAGCCAACTGGTTGCAGGTGACGCTCAACCACTGAGCCTCCCAGGCGCCCCAGCCTTGTCTTGTGAAAACCAGCACAGTTCATCCTGTTCTCACTCAGCTCCCAACTTCAAATCTCACAGCACCAGGCACCTGCAAAAGGGAGCCCTGAACCTCCCCCGAGGCCCATAGAAGACATGGGTATGAATTGGCTCGGCTTTCTGGAATGGCCTGGAACTGCCAGGTTGGAGCAAGCAAACAATGAAGAATAATAAGGCAGGCAAAGCTTTCCCATTTTCACCCTAAGCCCTCCAAATTAGGGATGTAGACCAAATGAGGTAGAAGACCTAGTAAGAAGCAAGTCAAAGTAAGCTTGCCGGCAGCCTCGGTGGCTCAGCGGTTTAGCGCCGCCTTCAGCCCAGGGCCTGATCCTGGAGACCCAGGATCGAGTCCCGTGTCGGGCTCCCTGTGTGGAGCCTGCTTCTCCCTTGGCCTGTGTCTCTGCCTCTCTCTGTATCTCTCATAAATAAAAATCTTAAAAAAAAAAAAAAAAAGCTTGCTTTGTGATTGCAAAGTGGAATTTGCTCTTGTTGGATGGTAGTCGGCAGCTCTATTATTCACTGTGGGCAGCGATCTGGATCTCACCAGGCAGAAGCCAGGGAGGACTTTGGGATTCTGGAGCTGAGCCTGTGGGCCTATCTCCTATTTGGGCAGGGCAGCCCCTCTCAATCCCCTACTTGGCAGCTCTCATGGGATGAAAAGCCACAGGCCAGAACTGGGGCTGGGAAGGAGAGAGAATTATTAGGACAAAAGCTCTGCCTCCCACAAAGGATACTGAAACACTGATACAGTTTGGTAAGTCCTAACATAGACCTCATTCTTCCCGGCCTCCCAGCAAGGGCCTTCAGGGCAGCTCCCCAGTCCAGGCACCGCCCCCCTCCCAGGGCTGCAGTTCAGGACTTTGAAAACAATGAGTTGCAGGTGACTAAGAATCTTAATTGAGGCCCTAAAGTTTATGCAATGAGGCCCATCTGCTCCCCAGCAAGCATCACATGCCTCTGCCTCCTCAGCCTCTGCCCCTGGACAGGGTGGTGAGTTGAGAGCAACATCCTTGACCTGCCTGAGGTCCTCCTGGGGTCTCCTCATCCCCTCTGACCTTCCCACCAGCCAGGATGCTCACCCCTGCCTGCGGCGTCTGTAACCTACCAGCGTGGGGGTGGGCAGCAAAGTAATGCCTTGATGCCTCCGGGTTCTTAGCAGCTGTGAGCTCTTTGTTGCTTGGTGCTTTCAAGCCTTGTGGACTATTTATCTTGTGGACAACATCACCATCCTCTGTGAGTGCTGGACTGTGAGCTGGGACTTAGTGAAGGCAAAATGCATCTCAGGTTTGGAGTCCCAGACCGGGGCCACCACAAATCCTCCCATTTGCTTTGTCCAAGCTATTTTTCTGGTGGGAAAGACATTATTGAAAATATGGGGGAGGGGGCCCTGGAGCCTCTAGTGTGGCTTTGGTGGCACACAGATGGAGCAGGTGGGAATGCCAGTGAGAAGACCCCCTTCTGAGACCTAGTGGTGGAATGGGGTGGAGGGACTGGAACAGATCAAAGGAAACGTCCTGGGGTCTCTGGAGCTGCCACGCCCCATAGTGAGCCACTGATTCCCAGCCTTCCTGGTGGCTTCTGTGCCATATAGACCCAGTTTCCAGGGCTCCGGACCCACTGGCTGCCTGCATCAGAATTGCCTGGATACTTCTTCAAATTGCATGTTCATGGGTACCCTCCTAGACATTCTGATCTCAAAGGAGAGGAAGAAGGATGGGAGTCTTCATGCCAACAGGACCCTCTGCCCCCCAGGCTACTTTTGTACCCTCAGGTTGGAGAACCACTGCCCTGCATCCTCAGGCCAGACACAGCCCTGTAGCACCTCTAAACAAAGCCTGTTTCCTCTTCCCTCACCAGCTCCTTCCTCCCTCAATTTGTGTTAACAGCCAGGAACTCAGTAAAGGCAGCATTTCTCCATATCCTGGTGCTCTCTGCAGAGGAATGAGTGGCCAGGCCTGAGGAGAAGCAGCCTGTCCTGAGGAGGGCGGGGAGCGGGGGTGGGGTGGGGGGGCGGGGCTGGGGCCTCCCAGAGAGGCCCCTCCCTAGGGTCCCCCCCCATGTCACCCCTCCCGGACTTTGCCCTATGGGACTCTGCCAGGCTGACAGCCTGGGAAAACCCCATGGGAGCCACCGCTGAGGCGGCAGGAGGGGGAGGTACCATAGAGGCCTGGGGATGCGTCCTTTCCCTGGGTGCTATCTGACCCCCCAGGGGGTGCCCACTGCTCTCCACTGCACCCACCTCCTCCCCTTCCCTCCTCTGCATCTCCCACACCAGCTTGCAAATTTGAATTCATCTTTTAAAACCCACCTCATCTCCCCCACCTTTTCTATGAATCCTTCCCACCACCATGACAGAGCCCCAATCCCTCCCTCTCCCGTGGTGCCTGCGGGGCGGCACATCTCTCACATCTGTGGTCACGTCCCTCCGTCCCTCCGTCTGTGAGCCCTCCTGTCAGCACGCACAGGCTCCCTGCAGGCCTCTCCTCTGTGAGCGGCTGCAGGGTGCACTAGGTGTTCAGGGAAGTCGGTTCTTCCAGCTTTGGCTCTGTGGTCTGATGGTCCTTCAGGGTTTGTTTTACCTGGACAGTGATTTGGGTGGGTTTTCTATGGTCTTTCAGAAGTGAAGCAAGGCCAGCTCCGTTACACTTTCAACACTCATGGAGGCCTGTCGCTCTCCGTGTTAGCATGCTGTTTGTTCCCTAGTGCTTGTTGCAATTTGCAATTATTTTGTTCGTTATGTTCTTGCTTTTGGGGGGGCTATCTTACCCACTAGAATGTGAGTGCCAATGTGCAACTGCTTCCTTACTGAGTCTTCAGAAACAATGCTGAGGGAGCCCCAGGAGTTGTTTGATTAATGTTTCCTGATCGAGTGAATAGGGCTTTGAGATTCATTTTTGCAAATCTAAACATTCCTGTGAAGATGTAATAGATACGAAACTAAATCGTTGGTCCTGCCCCAAGGTACTCACTTGACAGGTAATTTAGTCTCGTGGTCTATGTTTTTCAGATCAAATGCAAGTACCACGCTGATTCCTGGCCTCCGCTTCCATGGGGTCACTCCTCATTCTGCTCCTGCATGACTCAAGCCACTGGTGATGAAATTTGGTTCAGGGGTGACTCTGCCACAGTGGCAAAAGTTAGGACCTAGGGGAGGATGTGGAAGCAGAGAGTCTGGGGAAGAAGGAAGGGGTCTGGTCTTTGTCAGTCAGGAGCCTCAGGCTACTCTGCAGACCTCGGGTCACCTCCTGGGCTGAGCGCTCCCCCAGGAGCCTGAAGGACTGATGTACCAGGTCAGATGTGCTGGCCTGAAAGTGGCACCCCTCCTCTGGGGAAGGGCTCACAAAGCTAGCAGCTATCCCCAGTGTACACAGGACTAATCTCTCATAAACAGCTCCTTTCTGACCCTGGCCTGGTGAGCACCAGGTACCAGTCCACATAGGGCCTCAGTTGATGTGGAAAAGGGTGACCCAGCAATCAGATGGACACAACCCAGCACCATCTGGGTTAGCCCCCACCCATGCCTCAGCCCACACCTGCACGCTTGTGCACAGTAGCCTTGACCCTAGGAAAGTCCCCAAGATTTGTAGGAAAAGGAAAGGCAGACACAGTACATTCTCCACCAGACCCCTTCTCTGGGCCTTCCCCAAGCATTCCATCCCCTTTTCGTTCTACCATGTCCCAGCTGGGCAAAACTTAGACTCTCTCCCTAGGCCCCTGGACCCTGGGGGCTCCGAGCTGGCCCCACATCCGGGGATTCTAAGTCAGGTTCCTAGCTGGAGCCAGCATTGGCTGGGCTGGCCCACCTGGCTCCCCTTCAAGGCCTGACTTGGGCTCCTGCCCACACCTCCCGCCCTCTGTCCCCACACCTCCCTGCAGTGTTTACCACACAGAAGGAGGCGAGGCAAGCAAGCCGGGAAACTCCCAGCCGCTGCTGCCACCAGCTGAGGATAATTAGCCCCGCTGCTCCCACAGAGGCGACACTGTGTGCCTGCCAAGCCCCTGCCTTCTGCAGCTTGTTGGCAGCTCCTCGGGGCAGTCGAGCCTCCCAGCCCTGCCTTCACTGGGGGAAAGGCCAGAGCTGCGGATGGGAGAGGAGGGGAACGGAGCCAAGATGGGGAGGCTGGGTCCCAGAGCACAGGGGGGCCTTGGAGTTCTGTCTCCCCAGAGGCGCCTCCTTGTCCCTTGGCCACTAAGCCCCTTGCCCTCAGCCATCCTGGGCTCTGTGCAGGGGTGTGGCAGGAGAGGCCTCTCTGGGCATCTCCACTCAGCAGCTGCCCTTGCTGGCTGGGGCTTTCCACAACACAAACCTCCTGAGCTGTTGGGGGCTGGCCACAGGGGCCTCAGCTGTCCCACACGATGTGTTTCAAGTGGTTTTGCTTTTGAGGAACCTACTGCCCCATGCCTGTCCCAAGGCCTCCACTGGCCATAGCCCCATTCCCCGCCACCCGCCTGGCTTCCATCTATTTGCTGCTGGTCTTGGGCTCCTGGGGCCAAGGAGAGCAGGGCAGACATTTGAAAATGCATCAGCCTTGCCCCTGGACTGATTCCAGGCTCTGCTGGAACTCTGGAAGGCAGACAGAACCAGGATGTGCTCCATAAATATGTGTTGAATGAAGGAAATGCCAGAGGTGCCAATGTGTCTTTGAGTCAATGGCCTAGCCCTGTCCTCTCCACCAGGGAGAGGCATGGATCACTCAGAGGAGTTTCATTTGAAAATTTGAAAATGACCATTTGATTCCAGAGAGGGTCTTTTACCACCGAGGATATTTCGGGCAAGGGGTTTGACCCCTACCCCTCCTCTTACCCAGGCGTGAGGAGCAGCCTGGGGCCTCTAGGCATCATAAGTCATCCATGTGACATTACAAGAGGCCGCTCACTACTGGATCTACATTCTTATTGATAAAGATCCCATCTGCCCAGCACTGGCCTTGCAGACAAGAATCAGAAACTTCCGGTCGGTGGTGCCTTGGCCTCCTCACCAGGATGCCTTTCTGCGTACATGAATGGGAGGGGCCGCCACTTCCTTTTTTGTCTTCTCCCTTATGACCAGTTCAGTCTGAACTTTGATATTCAAGGCAGGACTGGAAAGAGCATGGGAGAGATCGTCTAGAATCATCTGTTCTTGTGTTCTCTCAGCACAGACAGACGGTCTCAGGTGGTTGAGAAGTCATCCACTGGGTATCCTGAACATACACTGAGGCATATATAAGCACGTCTGGATGAATATTCTGGCCAGGGTCTGCCCACAAGGGAGAAGTCTCAAAGACTATGATGAAGGATCCAATGCTTCCCATTAGCCACTCAAGTAGAGGTCAGAACCTCGTCTCAGAAACAGGGCCCAGGGCACCTGGGTGACACAGTTGATTAAGTTTCGGAGTCTGGGTTTCAGCTCGGGTCATGATCTCAGGGTCGTGAGATTGAGCCCCGAGTCAGGCTCTGCACTCAGCACAGAGTCTGCTTAAGATTCTCTCTCTCTCTCCCTCTGCCCCTTCCCTCCACCCCCACGTGTGCATATGTACTCTGTCTCTCAAATCAATCAATCAATCTTTAAAAAAAAAAAAAAAAAACAGGGCCAGAATCAGAGGATCAGAGTTGGTGTGGTACTGTGGCCTTGGTGTCCTCCATACTGGGCATGAGGGAGATGTTGAGCCTCTGACACAAGTCTTGATTTAAAAATGAGTCTCGGGATCCCTGGGTGGTGCAGCGGTTTGGCGCCTGCCTTTGGCCCAGGGCGCGATCCTGGAGACCCGGGATCGAATCCCATGTCGGGCTCCCGGTGCATGGAGCCTGCTTCTCCCTCTGCCTTTATCTCTGCCTTGTCTCTGCCTCTCTCTATATATATGACTATCATAAATAAATAATAAAAAAAATTAAAAAAAATAAAAAATTAAAATGAGTCTCAATACCACCCCTGCTCGTGGGAGGCAGGTGGTATAACTATAATGCAGAGAGAAAAGCCTTCCTCCCCACTGCTTGACTTCTCTGGTGCTACCGAAGTGTCCAGCTTCTCTCCACCCCTCCTTGGCCTGGCACTCAGTCTGGGCACCCACCAGATCCTCCCAAAGATGCTGTCACCTTGAGCCCCCAAATGGTGACCCTGACTGACATTAGTCGCTTCTCTAACCTCCCCTTACTCCTTGGTGAGATAATTCTCCTTAAAGCCCGAGTCCCATCACTTTCCTGCCTCAAGCCTCAATGGCACTGTACCGCCCCTTGGGTAAAATCTTTTTTTCAGCCTTGTGGCAAACTGGCTTCCCAAGCTCGTCACCAGCACCTCTTTTCATTGGTCTGTTTGTCCTTCAAATGTACCATTTGCCCATCAATGCATTCATTCATTTATATTTTTCATGAATAAATTTACTGATATTTACTGATAGGGATAAAAATCATCTTTCATTTTGTGAAGGGACAGGGAGCAAGGAGGTGATCCAGATGCTAACATGTGGGGTGGCCTTGGACTTTTAAATTCTTTTAAGTATTGTTTGACAAATTTATTTGTACACTTACAAAATAATGCAGTTAAAAACTATTTTCAAAAATAAAATTATTTTAAAAGATAACATGTACATCAGAGCAAATACAAAACTTATTTATAATTATCCCAATAGTTAAAAATAACAAAAAAAAAAAAAAAGAAAGAAAACCCATATTATTCTTGGTACTATAATCACTTCATTGCTCTTGTACCTCAATCACTTTCTTACCCGAATCTGTCTCTAAATATCATACCATTGATATTTTTTCAGAAAGAAACGCAGTGCTTTCAACCCAGCCTTATTTTTTATTTTTCATAAAATTGCCTGCAATCGGGCAGCCCCGGTTTAGCGCCGCCTTCGGCCCAGGGTGGGATCCCAGAGACCCGGGGTCGAGTCCCATGTCGGGCTCCCTGCATGGAGTTTGCTTCTCCCTCTGCCTGTGTCTCTGCCTCTCTCTCTATGTCTCTCATAAATAAATTAAAAAAAAAAAAAAAGTTGCCTGCAATCCCTTTGAAAAGTTGCTTTTTAAAGTTAATAAATTTGACATTTTTGGCACTCTTCTCCACTGCCTCTACTACTTTTATTTTATTTATGATAGTCACAGAGAGAGAGAGGCAGAGACACAGGCAGAGGGAGAAGCAGGCTCCTCGCAGGGAGCCCGATGGGTGACTCATCCCGGGTCTCCAGGATCACGCCCTGGGCCAAAGGCAGGCGCCAAGCCGCTAAGCCACCCAGGGATCCCGCCTCTACTACTTTTTTTTTTTTAATTAATTTTTATTGGTGTTCAATTTACCAACATACAGAGAAACACCCAGTGCTCATCCCGTCAAGTGTCCCCCTCAGTGCCCGTCACCCATTCACCCCCACCCCCGCCCTCCTCCCCTTCCACCACCCCTAGTTCGTTTCCCAGAGTTAGGAGTCTTTATGTTCTGTCTCCCTTCCTGATATTTCCGAACATTTCTTTTCCCTTCCTTTATATTCCCTTTCACTATTTTTTATATTCCCCAAACGAGTGAGAAGATACACTGTTTGTCCTTCTCCAATTGACTTACTTCACTCAGCATAATACCCTCCAGTTCCATCCATGTCGAAGCAAATGGTGGGTATTTGTCGTTTCTAATTGCTGAGTAATATTCCATTGTATACATAAACCACATCTTCTTTATCCATTCATCTTTCGATGGACACCGAGGCTCCTTTCACAGTTTGGCTATTGTGGACATTGCTGCTAGAAACATCGGGGTACAGGTGTCCCGACGTTTCATTGCATCTGAATCTTTGGGGTAAATCCCCAGCAGTGCAATTGCTGGGTCGTAGGGCAGGTCTATTTTTAACTCTTTGAGGAACCTCCACACAGTTTTCCAGAGTGGCTGCACCAGTTCACATTCCCACCAACAGTGCAAGAGGGTTCCCTTTTCTCCGCATCCTCTCCAACATTTGTGGTTTCCTGCCTTGTTAATTTTCCCCATTCTCACTGGTGTGAGGTGGTATCTCGTTGTGGTTTTGATTTGTATTTCCCTGATGGCAAGTGATGCAGAGCATTTTCTCATGTGCATGTTGGCCATGTCTATGTCTTCCTCTGTGAGATTTCTCTTCATGTCTTTTGCCCATTTCATGATTGGATTGTTTGTTTCTTTGGTGTTGAGTTTAATAAGTTCTTTATAGATCTTGGACACTAGCCCTTTATCTGATAGGTCATTTGCAAATATCCTCCCCCATTCTGTAGGTTGTCTTTTAGTTTTGTTGACTGTATCCTTTGCTGTGCAGAAGCTTCTTATCTTGATGACGTCCCAATAGTTCATTTTTGCTTTTGTTTCTTTTGCCTTTGTGGATGTATCTTGCAAGAAGTTACTGTGGCCGAGTTCAAAAAGGGTGTTGCCTGTGTTCTCCTCGAGGATTTTGATGGACTCTTGTCTCACATTTAGATCTTTCATCCATTTTGAGTTTGTCTTTGTGTCTGGTGAAGAGAGTGGTCTAGTTTCATTCTTCTGCTTCTACTACTTTTAAACGAGACTTTGCCCTCTGTGTAAGTGCTGAGACGCTCGGAGAGGTTCCGTACAGAGGGGCTATTTTTAATTCTGATTTTTTTGGGCTGCACTCTCTGATCATGGGCTGAGCCTCCGCGGAACAGTGGGCAGCTGGGAAGTCTGTGGAGGTGGCTGCCGGCTAGGAGTCACTTTCCGTAGCTGTGTGGCCTTGCCCTGGGGCTTCCCCTCCGGAGCTGCAGTCTTCCCTGGGCTCTAAGGCGGGAAGATCCCACCCAGCTGCCCGGTGTGCTCCCACGACAAAGGACGCGGCGGGCCCAGCCCAGGGCTGCGGCCGAGAGACGCCGCCTCAGGGCGCCTGTGAGCTGCTCGCAGGCGCCGGCCTCCGCGCGGCCGCCCCTCAGAACGCGCCTGCGCAGTCGCGTCGGGCCGCGGGAGGCTCCCAGGCAACTGCGCGTCGCGGGCAGGCGGCCCCGAAGAACAGCCGCGAGGCACGAGTCTGGGGCCCACCGCGTGCGCCGCACTCTTCGGAGCGCTTTCGGGAGAAGTTAGCAAACTGAATTCTAACGGGTCTAGGGGAGCTACGGTGGTCCCCCGTGCTCCAGACCCGCACACCTGAGGACGCCCCGGGGGCAAGGGCTGGAGCTGGGCGCCCACCGCCAGCAGCCTGGGGCCGCGGCTTGTCGCAGCGACGGCCCCTTATCTCACCAGACCCTCTCCTCACCCGTCGTCCCCTGCACTGTGTCCGGGGGCGGCGGACCCACGCGACTGCTCCTGCCTCCAGGGGGGCGCCCAGGAGGGATGAAAGGGAGGGAAAAGGGCAGCCCGGGTTGCTCAGCGGTTTAGCGGTTTAGCGCCGCCTTCGGCCCGGGGCGTGACCCCGGGGTCTCGGGATCGGGTCCCACGTCAGGCTCCCTGCGCGGGGCCTGCTTCTCCCTCGGCCTGTGTCTCTGCCTCTCTCTGTGTGTCTCTCCTGAGTAAATAAGTAAAATCTAGATGATAGATGATAGATAGATATAGATAAAGGGAGGGAGGAGGGAGGAAGGCAAAGATGGAAGCCCGCTTAACTCCAGGCGGTCTCTTCAGTCAGTCTCCGCTTCCGATTCCAGTAAGCGGGATGCGTGCGGTTGCTTTGGACCCGAGCTGTTGCACTGTCCCTATGCTCTCCTTTCCCCCTTTACATCTGTGTAGATGTAAGTTCCTTCTGGAAACGAATCAGCCATGACCCTGCACTGCCTCACGAGTATCCATCCAGCCAGCGAGGCTTAGCTTGTCTTTGAGCCTTTTTAGTCTGCTGCTGCTGCTTTTATTCTTTATTTTTCTTATTTTTTGAAAAAATGTAAATGGGTACAAAAGGATGTCTAGCAAAAAGTTCCCCTTCCTCTCTCTCTCAAAAACCTTGCTCTCCCCACAGGCAATTCATGAAATGTTTGGGGGTGTTTTTATTGTGGTTAAATATGCATAATATGAGATTTACCACTTTAATCATTTTTAAGTGTACAGTTCTGTGGCATTAAGTACATTCAGATTTTGTGCAGCTATCACCACCATCCATCTCCAGAGCTTTTTTCATCTATCTGGACTGATTAAACATGAGGTCTGTACCCATTAAACATGAGGTCCTTGAGGGGCACCTGGGTGGCTCAGTGGTTGAGCCTCTGCCTTTGGCTCAGAGTGTGATCCCAGGGTCCCAGGATGGAGTCCCACATTGGGCTCCCTGCTTGGAGCCTGCTTCTCCCTTTGCCTATGTCTCTGCCTCTCTCTCTCTTTGTCTCTCATAAATAAAGAAATAAAAAATCTTTAAAAACAACAACATGAACTCCTTGAAATGTTTCTGTTTTTGTTTTTGTTTTTGGTGAATTTCTCCAGAGACATTTTATACATATTCAAGCAAATACATATAAATAAAAACACAAATGATAATGTTTTCACCTAGAAATAGATCTTGGATACCATTTTGCGTCAGGAAATAATGCAATTCTCGTCCTTTTGTTCAGCCTTGTATGGATATTCCCTGGTTTGGATATTCCCAGCCTTCCCATGTTGATGGAAACTGAGGGTGTGTTCAGTGTTTTGCTGGCCAGATAGCTATGGTTTCTTCTAGCCTCCTGTCTCCCTTCTTGGCTCACTACCCTGCATCTCCAGCTCTGCATCCCTACAAGGGAGACCAACCACCACTGTGACTTCAGGGCCTGCCAGTCCTCTGGGTTCCCTACTTGCCGTCCCTTCCCATGAGACCATGTTCCTTCACCTCTGGCTCTGCAGGGACCCCAGCCCGTGTCTCTTGGCCCAGCACCCTCCCTGGTGGCCTCTGTTCCAGATGTGACACAAAGTGATGGAAGAGGCCGTCAGTGGCCCCATGGCATCCACGGGTGGGGTTGCTTTCCTAACACAGACTCGTGGGGAGCACCCACATTGCACCTGCAGGGCCGAGGGGCCTCACTGGCACCTGCAGAGGTGAGGAGCTCAGCACTAGGTTTCCAAACTTGAATCCATCCCAGGTGAATTTGCTGGCACCTACTCTTGGGGACGTGGCCGCTGAGAGCCTATTTATCTTTCCACCTACACCCAGTTCTGCTTTTCCTCCCTGGAGCTGCCACTGCCACCTCCACCTCCACCTTCTAGTTAAAAAAGGAACTGTAGCAAAAGGAAAAAGAAAATGGTAGAGAAACACATCCTCCTCCAAAAAAATACAAGACTCAAGATTTACGCTAGATGGGCCTGGGTCAATCACGAAAAATGCTTTGCACGTTACCCTACTAAAAGCACATGTTTAGAAATATACACTGATGTCTGTGGAGCCTACACCACTCTGTGATGTAAGCACCGTTTTGTTTTCCACCATTTTTCTGATGAAGGAGGCTCAGGGAAGTCAAGGGACCAGCCAGTAGATATCAGAGGTGGGGCTGGACCCTCCTCCCAACTGCAAATCTCCATTACTGTGTACATTTCCCATAATTCAGCCTGTGGTCCCGAGGTAAGCTTGCAGGTGGATAGTGTTGCTCAGAGAAGCCACTGAGAAGAAGATTACCACAAAAGAGCCAGAGGCAGTGAGGCCCCGGCGGTAACGGGCACAGATGTGGGGTAACAGGGTCAGCAAAACTAGGTCAGATTGCAGGCTGGAGGATGTAGGAGGGGACAATTAAAATGGCTGGAAGGCTGGAAGACCAGCTAAAGACCAAAGAGCTGGCTCTGCCCAGGAAAGAGAAAGAGAAGGAGGAGCAGAGTGAGGGTGTCCTGAGCTGGGAGGACCCTCTTAGTGTACAGGTCACTGGATTATATTGCCATGTCCACTTCTAGGAAGTGTGGGACCTCACAGAAAGGACCTTGTCCTTGTGAACAGAAGCCTTAGAGATGGAGCTTTTATTTAGCTGGAGGCAAAGTAAAGATGGAACCGGGGGTGCAGTAGGGATGGGATGAAAACAGCATGAGGAATGAGTTCATTGTGTTCACTGAGGCGCACAATGGCACCTCTGCTCCAGCTCTTCCCTCCAGCATCCCTTCCTGAGGGCCCGAGGTCTGTGGTCATGTCACCCTATCCAGCCCCCTAGCCTGAGGGAGAGCCAGCAAAGCAAGGATGGAAGCTAGGGAAGACAGACTTGGGTGGGGGGCCTCACCTGCAGATAGTTAGTGCTCTCTGGAGAAAACCTTTCTTTCCTTGGCTTCTTGGGGTCGGCTGAGGAAAGCTTTCAGGAGAAAGCAGAAGCTGAGGAGGCCATCTGGGGGGCACCCGAAGAACGCCCGTCACTGATGCCCCACCTTCCTGTCCTTCTTGGAGAGCACCAAGGACAAGGACAAGCTGGCTTCTTAAAACCAGCAGGTGCTTCCCAGACGAAGTGCCCAGATATGCAAGGCCCAGGGGTCTAGATGCCACAGAGGAGGGCGAGATGGGCCAGCCTCCAGCCGCAAAGGGGGCACAGGCACATACTCAACCCACAACAGCCTCAGATGGTATCAGGAGGGCCTGAGAGGGGACAGGCCCCCAGTAGTGAGGAGTGTGACTGAAAATTGCTGGGAGAGGCTTGGGAAGTTCACAGAGTTTAACGCCTGGCTGCTTTCCTCCTGGGGTTCCTGAGAAACTTTGGCCTCTCCCTCCCCAAGAACTACACACATACACACACACACACACACACACACACATACACACACCCATATCTGGCCATTCTATGTGCACTGCCTCAGGGAAGGGATGTGAGCACAGAAAGAGAAAAAAAAGTATAGAAAGAAAGTCTTCCTGACCTCTGAGCAACAGAATTACAACTCCTCCGAAGAATGGAAGACATAGGAATAGAGGTGAGAGCTCCCTGACAAGGGGGAGCGAGGTTTGTCAGTCTCTCCAACCAGATGGAGTCCCTGGGCTTTGGAAGAGGGCAGAGGTGAGGGTGTCTTTAGATGTATGTGGATGTTGGTGGGGTCCTGTGAAAGAAGCTCTGCCCGAGTTTCCTAGGATGAACCCAGAGAAACTGGCAAAGGTCTAGATTAGAAATGGCCATGGTGTGTCAGGCCAATGGGCCTCTGCATCACTGTGGTCAGCAGAAAGAGTCCTGTGTACTTGGTAGTGCAGGGGCCATGGAGGGATCAGCCATGGAGAGATCTTGTGGACAAGAAGTGACAGCCCAAAGTGACCAGACAGAAAATTTCAGTAGACACCAGATGGATAGCTGGCCTGAAGGACTGAAGGGGCTCCAATGTCCCCTCTTGTACTGAGTCAGCTCACCTGAACTCAGCATCATCCCAGGAACTTTGGGAGGGACTGGCTGACCTCTGAATTGAGGAGACAAAGTGTCTGTCACCTTAGAGGAATGGGAGCTGAAATATAGAAATGATGATGAGATATAAAAAATCAATTCTTGCACACCCAAATGTGTGTACTGAAATTCTAACCTGCTATAGGACAGAATCTGTAAGGGCAATACGTATATAATAAAAGCCCACAAACAAAAGACACCACAAACTGGGGGATATTATTATACCATACATAACAGAAGTACCAATTTCCTTCATATGTGAAGAACTCTTACTTTATCAGTAAGATAAAGACTGGCAACCAATAGGATAGTTCATAAAGGATCTAAATAGTTCACAGAAAAATATTAATGTCTTGTTAACATGTGAAATACATCCCCCTAGACCATAATGAGAGAAATGAAAATTAAAATTACAATGAGATGCCATTTTCACCTCTCAGGTGTGAGGAGCTTTATATGTGTAACAAAGCTGGATGTTGGTGAGAGAGGACAGAGAAATATACCCTCTTTCAGTGAGTGCTGACAGGAGGGTAAATTGGCACAGCCCCTTCAGAGAGCAAGTTGGCAATATCTATCAGAGTTAAAGTACATATTTTCTTTGACCTGCAATTCCAGTTCTAGGAATTTACAGTTGCATATCCCCATGGATCCACAAGGATGTTTATTTAAGGATGTTCGTAGTAGTGTTGTTTGTAGTGGCAAGAAAAAGAAAAAGAAAAAAAAGAAACAACCCAAATGTCTATTGATATGGGACTGGATAGATAAATAAATAATAACACATCAATGGAATACTATGTGGCCATCCAAAATGAAATAGATCTGTATGTGCTCATATGGAAAGATCTTGAAAATACATTGCTAATTAAAAATAAAAGCAAGGTGCAGAACGCTGTGTATAGTTGTCTGCCAGTTTCAATTTTTAAACAAAGAATCTATATGCAAATATATGCATATTTATGCGTGGGTATTTCAAAAGATGCGCAGAGGCTAAACAAATATCCACGTATTTTCACAGGGTCATTTTGTACTGTTGGAATAGTTTGTGTCTGTGGATGTTTCACTTGTATAATAGCATTATGAGTTAGAGGGGTGAGCAGGAGCAGAGGAGCAGTGGGGCAAAGGCTCAGCCAGACTTCTGCGGGCCCCAGGGTGAGGAGGGCAGGTTTGTGCCAGAGAATGAGTGCTTTCCAGGTGGACAGCCCCTGACGTCAGGGACTGGAGCTGAGTCACAGCCACCGTGGAAACTGTGACAAAAGTCCACGACAGGCAGGCATTGCTGACGAATTCTAGAACAGTTTATCCTCAGGGAAGGAACACTGGAGGGGCCGGGAAGGTGTCTGTGAGGAGAGGTGGAAAATGAGTCTGCTTGTCCCCAGCTGGGCTGTTGTCACTCTGCCACCAGAGCACCTGTTTCTCAGCAAAAGCTACCTAAGCTCAAAGGTGAGATCAGCGAAGAGTTGTAAAGAGTCATTTTAGATTATTATTAGGAAGCATGCAAATGCTTGCACAAGATAAAAGAAGAAATTCAAAGTCTAGTAACAAATGGACAATGGGAAAACTAGGAACATCAATTCAAAAAACGTCCATTCAAATTCAGACAGGGAGAACCCATTTTCCACTCATCAGATTAGTAAAGATGTTAAGGATTGCTTCTATTCAGTATTGGTGAGACTGTGGGGAAACAGGTGCTTTTAAGCACCTCCAGAGAGAGTGAAAATTATCCAGTCTTTTTGGAGGACAGTTAGGCAGTAACAATAGGTTTAATGTGGATTCACTCTGATCCAGAAATTTCATTTATGGAAATCCACCCCCGGTGCCGGCTAGTAACCACACATATGTCTTTTTTTTTTTTTTTTTTTTTTGTCTCTCCTGAGAGCCTGAGGAAAGACACCCTCATAGCAATAAGCACACTGAGCACCCAAATCTTGGTTTCTGGAACCACTATCCAATAACAGGGCTCCTTGGAGAACAGAGTCGAGCACACTGAGCACCCAAATCTTGGTTTCTGGAACCATTATCCAATAACAGGGCTCCTTGGAGAACAGAGTCGAGAACTAAGGAAGGTGAGCCTGGAGCATCTTGGAGTACTAGAAAGTAAGGAGGCACTTACAAACACATTGACAAGCGTGTGTCAAAGAGCCGTACAAGCCAAATGAAAGAGTTCTCAATGGCCTAAGCGGGAAGATTTTGAGCAATACAATTAAGGGGAATATACCCCAAAATATAAAATGAGTCCATACTGACATAAAGAAATGATTAAATAAATTAATATATGAAGGGAGATGTGTCTTCTGTGCAGAGTGATTTAAAAACAGAAATGCATGCCTAAGTCCAGAAATGCTCAAGACAGTGTCTTGGCATTTTCAGGGGAAAAAAGTATACAACTTGTATTACCTGTTTATAAATATTTTGCTTAATATTTGAACCTCAGGCTTCAAAAAATCTGCAATACAATTTGCAAATGTATACATATATGTATTTATGACATACATATATATACATTTACAAGTTTAAATGCTGTAAAAATATATGTACACACATATACATATACATATGCTGTAACACCTCAATTCTGGCAAAGTTGCAAGAAACTTAGTATTCGCATCCACTGCTGCAAGCAATGCTAAGTTCACACATGCCTTTTGGACAACACCTTGGCAATTACCTGTTAAGAACTAGAAAAGAATTCAAACCCCTAAACGTGGTATTTCTCTCTTTCCTGGGAATTAATTATAAGCAAATTTAAATCCGAAGGGAAAGACAGCAAAGAAAGCAAATTGCACTTTTGCAATTTGTGGCTATCACATTTAAATGAACAAAACTGGAAACTAAATGTCCCACAGAAGGTTAACAAAATGATACAGTCACTTGAGGAGTATTAGTTGATTACCAAAAAGAATGATATGAGGACTATGTAGGAAGGAACATGGAAAATGCTTATGAACATTTATGAGAAAGTGGCATGAAGCAAAACATGCAAGTATACTGTAATTCCAACTTTATAAAAGTGCACACGCAGGGGCTGGAGACCTGGGGAACTGAGCAGCTGGACTGTTGGAACCTGGACCCTTTCCCTCCCTTGTCCCACACCCACCCCTCCTCTCTGTCCTTCGGGGTTCCGTGGCAGCCAGCTGCACTCTTGGCCTGTGTACTCCAGGCACAGAGAGGGTGCTCAACACATATTTCTGGAAGGAATGTTTTGTTAGTGTTGCCACGATGTTCTGGGGTGCCGCTTTAAAACTTCTAAAGGCTAACTGGTGAACCTGGATTCAAACTAGAACAGTGCCTGTCAATGCCTAGTCCCCACTTGAGGCCTGACCAAAACCTCCCACGACTCCCACATCCTATTCAAAGTTTCCATTGCTATCACACAGCCACCTACTGGCTCTCTCAGCCCAGCCCAAGAAAGCCCCTGTGTGCCCTCCCTTCGAAGCAGAGGATTTTAAAAGGTCAAAAATGACTGCTTGAAACTCTGCTTGGCTCTTATCTGGTGAATCTAAGAATCAAAACATCTCACATCTGGGCTGGTTGACTCTCAGTCCAGGGAAAGGGGCAGAGCAGAGGACCTCTACGCTTTGGTGGGCACTAGACATGGGGCTGGTGCCTGTGGGCCACCGGGGCAACTATCTGGAGTAGCGCTGCAAGAGAAATGGAGTGTGCCCCAGATGTAACTGTGAATGCTCTAGGAGCCACATTTTTAAAAGGGGTAAAAAAATAGGTGACATTTGTTTTAATAAATTTTGTTTAATTCCAAATCTCCAAAGCGCTATCATTTCAACATGTAATTGATAACAATTCTTGTTACCTATTTGACATGCCTTTCTACATACTAAATCTAAAATCCAGTGTGTTTTTTATGCTTCCAGCATATCTCAATTCTGATCAGCTGTATTTCAAGGGTTCCATAGTCCTATGTGAGCAGAAGCCACCATACTGAAGAATATAGCTCTAGAACTTTTATCTTCTCCTTTCCATTTCTATTCCCTTTCCTTCCCCTCCCTCCTTCCCTCCTTCCTTCTCCCCTTTCCTCCTTCCCTCCTTCTCTCTCCGTTCTTTTTTTTGGGGGGGGGGTTTGTTTCTTCTCTTTCTTAGAAAAACAAATTATTCTTTAGAAACATATGTTAGAGGGATGCCTGGGTGGCTCAGTGGTTGAACACCTGCCTTTGAGTGAGGGCATGATCCCGGGGTCCTAGGATTCAGTCCTGCACTGGGCTCCCTGCAGGGAGCCTGCTTCTCCCTTTGCCTATGTCTCTGTGTCTCTCATGAATAAATAAGATCTTTTAAAAAAAGAAAAGAAACATATGTTAGAGACATATGTCTACCTGCCTACAGCATTCTCCAGGCAGATATTTCTAGGAAACCTTATTTTCCGGAATTATCTTCTGTCTAGTGGCCCTTGGGAGGAAAAACTCTTGAATCCTTGCAGGATGCATGTGACTGGGTACCTTCTTTAGGTTTTCTGGCAGCTCTCAGGTTAGACTCCCCTGGACAGATCCAGCCCCTACACCCCCATCGTCCAAGGTTGTCGGTAACAATGGTGAGCTATGTCTCTCCACAGAGCAATGGGGGCAGGCTCATGCAGGCCCTTTACTCTTTTCTGGCAGTCTTTAGTATTTGGCAAGACTCTCCATGTCTTTTCATAATTGGAGTTGCACTTTGCATTGGAAGTTGGCTAGTGGCCAGAGGCTCTTCTAGCCTGGAGAGTCCCTGCATCCATCTCTGGGCCTGAGGGAAACTTTGGGTCCCAAAGTAGGATGTCTCACAGAATTAATTACCTTGCCTGTCTCATGTCCCTTTGTGATCCTGGAAAATTGCTGTGGGAAATAAGCTCCTGGAGAAGAGATCTTGATAGGAGGACTTTTGAGGGGATGGGACGAATAGAGAGCAGGAAGTCGTCTTCTAAGCATAATTTTACCAGAAGTCATTACTTTTTTATTTGCATTTCCTTTCATTATCAAAGTTAGAAAAAAAAAAGCGCAATTGCAGTTATGCAATGGTTTATGCAGTTATTATGAGCCTGAAAGTGTTCTTTGGGCTGTGTGTGAGTCGGCACATCCCTGGCTTCCCGCACTCAGGGCAACAGAAGGCACTGGGAATTTCTCAAATGTTCGCAAGAATGTTGAGAGGGAGTTCTGAGTAATCATAATTCCTTGAAGTTCTTGTGGGAAAATGCAGTCCCAATTTCCTTTTAGAGACAGTGGCTGTTGAAAATTACTTGCCACGAGAGCTTTCATTGGTGCAAAGAATGATAGAAATGTGCTTCTGTGGAAGGCCCCAGCAAATGAAAATCCTTCTGCGGGGACAGCACGGCCCTAAGCGTGGAGCAAACTCGCATCCTCCAGCCACCAATGCCTGCTGTGTTTCTGATCCACTCAGCTCTGGTGTTTTGGCCATTAATGGGATCAGCCTAATAAACCTGTCAATGTCCTTCTTGCTGTCCTCTTCTCTGGGAGACCCAAATCTTGGTGTCTCTCGCCTGTCCCTGGTCTCTCCGGCCCTACAGGAATCTCCTGGGCGGTATCTGGAAACCATGTCTCCAGGTTGATCAGCTGGATCTGCTTGTCCTGTGGGAGGCCCAGAAGCTGCTGTCACCCTGTCTTTGCCACTGGGCTCTCATCTCCACTGTAAGTTTCTGTCCAGTGTCGTACCCTTTCTGGTCTCTGGTTTCCGCCACCCAGGCTGACAATTAGACTAAGTAAGGAGACAGCAAAGAAAGAAAAAGGAAGAGAAAAAGATAGACAAGGAAAGAAAAAACCCTAGCCAACTCAAGCCAAGATGCCTGGGTCGCTCTCTGCAGTGGGGACTAGCTAGGTGGCAGCTGCCCTGCACATGGCCCTCCGACTCACAGGTGCAACTGAAGGTAGAGTTCAAGACACGAGGAGATGCCAGGGGCTGATGGAGCCTGCAGTGTGAGGACCTGTCTGCCCACACCAGCACGGTAGCCTGACCAGGCCCACAGTGGCAGCCCACTCCTCCCAGCCTGCCCGTGCTGGTCTAGCCTGGACTCTCAGCACCTGTCACCAAGCCTTTGTTTTTGTTTTTAAGGAGCAAAATAACTTTTTTTTTTAAATCCTCTTTTGATGGTCTCAGCCAACACAAACTCTTTATAATTCCAGAAGTAGTCCAGATATGAGTGGCCTTATTCCCTCAAGGTGTTTAGGGCCAACCCCTGCCTCCTTGGAGGAATACAGAGAAAGGGTGAGCCCTCGGGGCATGTGGATCTCTTTGCTCCCAGCTGGGCATCTGCTCACTCTGGAGCTTCAGGCTCCCTTGTGGGCATCAGGTGGGCATCACTCCTCCTTGCTAAGCAGCAAGGCAACAGGGAATATATATGTAGGAGAGCATGGGCTTTAGGGTTTTGTGCCAGCTTCACATCATTTTTTCTGTTCACTGAGTCATCTGACAGACATTAATGGAAAGCCAGGGGCTGAGGGAACAGAAGTGAGCACCTACCGGTCCTGGCTCTGAGGGGCACTCCCGTGCTGGAAAAGCTCACCTCCTGTGTCTCCCCATTCTCCCTCCAGGAGGTGAGGGGCCTCCTTGAAAAGTGCCTACGGAGCAGTTTCATCCCTCTGTGAAGGAGCTTTGGCAAGCACATGGCTGAGTCACAGTCTTGGTGACACAGAGCACGTGGCTTTAAATTGCCCAGAAGTATGACTGGCACTTCAGGCTGTGCCTCCCCACCCGGAGGGGTTCTGGATGAGCCACTGTCAGCTCAGAACAAGCGATCCAAAGATAATCCTTCTTGTTTTCTAAAAGCCAGCTGTTGAGTTTCAAAGCCTGTCTGTACATGGTGAATTCCTTGAAGGCAGTTGAAGTAACCACTATTTTTTTTTCTCTTTTTTAAAAATTACCTAAGCTAAGTGCCTTTTTCTGAGAAGAGCAGATTCCCCTGTGGGTCTCCTGAGCTTAAGGGGAGGGTGGAGAATGCTCTTACTTAGGAGTTGAGTGGTATGATCAGGCCCAGTTCAAACAGCTTGCTGGTGGCAGGCACCTGGGTTCCTGCCCCTGGAAGCTCATGTCACCCTCCGCGGAGCAGCCCCATCTCTCCACTGCAGGACAGAGCAGAGATGGGAGAAGGCAATGGGCAGCTGTCCCAGTGTCCACCAGGCAGGGTGGAAGCCAGGCAGCTGGCAGCTTATCAGTGACAGGCTGAGGCCTGACTCATGGCCCCGTCACAGCCCTTGGTGGAGGACTGACCCACAAAGGAAATTACACAGCACTCTGTGGCCCACAGTAGAGGCAGGGGCTTTTCCAAGCGCATCAACTGGAAGCAGCCGTCACCCACGCTGGGACCTGACTTGGGGACCCTCACTAGCTTCAGGTTGGGCCTGGTGACTGCAGGAATAGGGTGGCTGGTGCAAATCCTTTGTATGGTTCCCCTTTGGCTGGCCGGGCACCCAAATCCCTAACCCATCGGTGACAGAGCTGCTATGCTCTCGGAGCTAGCCTTCCACACACTGTTCCCCAGGCTGCAGCGCCTACTTGAGCCACAGCCATTCACCCAGAATCTGCACTGGCTCTGGAAGCTTGCTGAGGGACCCTCAGTCTGAACAGACAGTGCTTCCAGTGGAACCGGATGCCACGCCCCTCAGATAGTTGTGTGACTCTGGATAACTAAATCCGACTTGCTCTATCTCAGTTACCTCTTCTGTAAAACGTGTGTGGAACACCTACCTCACAAAGTTGTGTGAGAATGACATGAGAATACATGCAAAGGGCCTGGCCCATAGTAGCTGCTCTGTACAAGTTCCTTGTTCTAAAACTCCTCAGAGGCCCAGCTCAAACTGGCACCAACTAGCATCCAGCGCTCAACTCTCAGTTATCCCTTTCTGTCCCCCATATCCAGTCCCCAACTTTTCATGCAAATGTGTGGCTGGAGGAGACAAGCTCTGTCATCATTGTCATCGTCATTGAAATTGATGAGTTGATTCTCTGGGCAGTGTGAAAGGTGGGCCTAGCTTGAGACACCCACCCAAGGGGCAGACCTTTGAAGAGGATTCTTTTTCACCCTCCTCCTCCCAGCTCTGGATCTGACACCCCAGGACCACCCTCCAGGGAACCAGATGTGGAGGGGAGGGGACTGGCTACCTGCTCCCAAAGTCAGGGGTGGATAGGAGGAAGTGATGGGTGGCCCACGGGCCTTGCACCTGGAGTTAGTCCCAGGAACCGCCTCTGGGAAGACCTTCAGCCCCATGAGGACTGTGACGGGGTAGGATTCTCCTGGAACCCAGAGGATAGGACTCTGTTGTAGACTCTTCCAGTCTACCTGTGCCATCATCTGGGGCTAGGGCTGCACTCCTATCCCCTTCTATGACAGGGGTCCCGTGCTGGGATGACTGTGTGCCAGTTGTGCAGAGGGCTGTAAAGGTGGGCAGCCAAGGTCCTGCCTCTTCAGGAAGCACCAAAGCATAAATCAAGTAGGTATGTAACAAGAAAATATCAGCCCAGGGCCTTCCCTCTGCCTAACCCATGCTCCACGGTCCCCCACATCCTGCTGTGCCTGCTGTGCCTGCTGTGCCTGCTGTCCCCTCAGCCTGGAGGTCCAGCTGCTAGCACTCCCAGCTCTGGAACACCACCCAGGGCTTCTGTTAGGGCTCCAATTCTCTCCTGGCCTCCAGTATGTCTCAACCACCAAACTGGCAGGCCAGCCCTGGAGCCTGGTCCCCTGAACTTGCACAGTGCCCACCACATAGGAGACACTTTACATTTGCTGAAAGTCTTGTGGTGAGGCCAAATGGAGTTGTGCGTGGATGCGCATGTGCATGAGGGGAACAAATTCACTGTGTGCCCATGAGGCTCTGCAAAGCTCTGTGCCAGCGCCACACCCTGCACTCCTGGCATCTCCTTTCATCGGTGTAATTTGTGTGGTTGCTTCTGTGTGAGTTCGGGGTGGCTTTTATGCAGACATTCCTCAATAAGGCGAGCCCTATCTCTCTTTTTATTTCCCCCATTGGAGGATGCTCTGACCACAGGGCCCCTGAGCTTCCCTGTGCTTTCCATTACCCTCAGCTGCAATTAAGAGCTTAGGTTTGCAAAGGGTTTGCTTAGGTTTGCTTCACATCCAGTCCCCCCGCCTCTCTGAGCCCTGCTGGCCCCAAGGCTTGGGCCACCTTCTCCAGAAGATGGACCTTCGTCCCCCAGGCTCCAGCCTGGGCTGGTCGGCGATAAGAGCCCT
Organism: Vulpes vulpes; assembly: GCF_048418805.1. Classification (NCBI taxonomy): domain Eukaryota; kingdom Metazoa; phylum Chordata; class Mammalia; order Carnivora; family Canidae; genus Vulpes; species Vulpes vulpes. The sequence goes on from NC_132785.1 coordinate 75,245,670, forward strand.
GCTTCCTCCTGGAACTGACCACAGCATTTCAAGGACTCACTTGGGCTAATGGCCTCCTCCCCCTAGCAGCCTGGGAGTGGGGGCAGACCGAAACCCCTGTGTGGCTAAGGGACTCCCCTGAGGCCTCGGCATACGTATCAAGGTTGGCTTATTTTAATCCATTCCACCCCCAGCTGAGCTTTAGAGAGTGCTGTTTGGGTTTGAAGGCACAGTGGAGACTCATGATGTTACATCTAGGAAAAACTTAGAGTTATTCTGCATTTGGTCTTTAAAACCACCCTGCATGTGGGTAGGTGAGGAGGGCAATTATTATCTCTAACAGACAGGAACCCTGAGGCCCGGCGATTAAGGTCACTCAGCTGCTACACTGAGTATCTTTTGAATCCTAACTCAGGGCTACTTTCCTCTAAGTGCCCCAGGGACAGGTCCAGGTGCCGGGCATTGCGCCTAGATAGAGAGTTCTAGAGACCTCTCTCCCCAGGGAAGGAAGGTCAGGAGAGCCATGACTCCACTTAATGGCTGGCTGGCCCTGGGTGTTGAGGAAGCCCTGAAGCTGTAGTCTCAAAAACAGAGAATGGATCTGTCCTCTGGTCTGGCATGTGACGTGATCATAGCTGATATGACACTGAACCACCATTTTTCTGTGCACCAGACACCATCCATATACTTTACCAAGATGGACTCATTTAATCCTCACAAAACCCTAAGAGGTGATACGATTATTCCCATTTTACAGATAAAAAGTTGGGGGACACACAGGGGTTAAGAAACTTATCCACATTTACATAGCTGGGAAGTATCCATTAAATGTCACTTCTCATTAACTCTTTTTAGACTTTTTAAACAAGACCCGCACCTAAAGCCATGCCCTGGACATGAGATCAAGTGTCCCCAATCTATTTGTCATTCCTCTACTTCCCCTACAAAGGTATGCTTTTGCTTGGTGCGTACAAGTGTGGGCAGTTTATTGTATTTTGTAAAAATGAAACTCCTCTTCATGTTCTATGTTGTTGGGATAAGAAGCATATTTTCATTTTTAAGTCACTTGCAGTCGCTGGTGCTTTCCTTCAGCTGGGATTCTGCACAAGAGTGACCCAGAGAAGGGACAGTAACTGGGCTGCTGGAATTTCTAAGTGGTCTCTGGGGTGCACCATGTGATGCAGGGACTTTTCTGGACAGGGGACCTGAGCTTACTGGTGACAGTGACTGTCAGGCAGAAGAGCACGTGCCTGGGGCCAGTGCCGCAGAGAGCTCACCCCTCTCACCCAAGGATGTCTGTCCTCCTTGAATGGGCCCCAGCACACAAACCCAGCCTGAAACCAGTCCCTTGGGGATGTCTGAGTTTGAGTCTTGAGACATCTGTATGCAGCTATTTTTATAGGGTTATCGCTAAACGTCAAAGACAAAACACAGCCACTTAAACATTAGCTTGCAGTGCCAGACAGTTGTCCCCCCACCCCCACCCCCGCTCCTCTCACCAGCCCCCTTTGCTGCCCCGCGGCTGAGCTCGTACTCCGGGCTCAGCACCCTGGCAGCGGCAGGAGGGCGGGAGGCTGGGCGCATCCCCCGACCCCACCTCCCTGAGGCCTCTCTCCGGGCTCGGCCTCACCACCCTCTCGCCCCGCCAGGCCTCTGGGGTCCCCAGAGACACCCCCCCCCGCCTTGCTCTGAGCCTCCTGCGCCCCCCAGGGCACACACCCTGCCTCTGGCCTTTCTCCACAGCTCTTTCCTCAGCTCTGTGCGGTGACGCTTACACCAGGGAGGTGCACAGCACACATCTCGACCCTCTCCGCATCCACTCCTCCCTCCCACTGTATCCGGTCGAAATGACCTCCGTGAATGCCACCCTCCACGCGGGACGCCCAGAGCCTGGAAGGTCCAGCTGGATGTAGTTAAAGTCACCGATGGGGCTTGGCGTCTGGAAGGATGACTACATCCTGGAGCGAGGGCCCGCAGGAAAACAGCAGCGGGCCGTGCGAGCCCGTTCCTCGGGCCTGAAGCGCCTGGCCGCGCCGGGTCCGTCCGACCCCCACGCAGCCGAGCCAGGCCTCCGGGTGCCCGCCAGCGCCGCGCACAGCCCGGGCGCACAGGCCCCGACAGAGCCTCCGGGCTGCGGGCGAAGCCCGCGGGGCCACCGCGAGGACAGGGCGGCCGCCTCGGGGCTCCCGGGACAGCCGGGCAGGCCCGCAGCGCCGGGCGCTTCAGGAGATGCTCTTTTTTTTTGGCCTGCGCTGCTCCCGGGATGCTGGGCCCGTGAGCCTTCGGAGAAACAGGAAACGCTCACAAATGGTCCACCCTCGGCCCTCTCGGTTTTTTCCAGGTCCAGAGAGCAATATGAAACGCATCCTGGTTTTTTCCAGGTCCAGAGAGCAATATGAAACGCATCCTGTTACGGTAACATGAGTCAGCTGAATCCTGCTGGGGCTTCTTCCCCAGGTGCACAGACGCGCGGCTGGGGTGGGGGGCAGGGACTGGAGCGCAAAGGCCCTTAGACTCCGCAAGCCCGGAGAGAGGTTGTGGAGCTTCTGGCCCACTTCCTAATCACTCTAATTACACAGACAAGGAAGGGGCCTGGGTGGCAGAGGGGGGCCAGAACCCAGGAATCCCAGCTTGGAACAGCTCCCTTCCGGCCAACCCTGCTCTTGTCTGGCCCTGAGCTGTCTTCTGAGCCATTTTTCTAAACCCTTTGCTGAAGGCCTAGAGGCTCAGCTCAAACAAAGATGCTTCGTGAAACCTGGTCGTTCAGAAGTGGGAGAAGGGTGATCCTGACAAATTAAGGAAAGTAAATGCTGCCTCCCGAAGCCTTTCTTCATATTCCCTCCTGGAGTGATGGTTCCTTTCCCTGAGATCCTGTTTCTCAGAATCTCCTGAAGTAGACTGCGAACATTAAAGTTCATCTCTATCAACCCACATTTTCTATGTAATGTCAGTGCTTTTTTCTCCTGCACAGTACACAGATTCCTAGGCAATTTTACCCCCCGCCCCCCCTTCATGCCCATCCTGAGCAGTGTGTGTTGAATTTGAGTGAACAAGTCATCCGAGGACAGAAGCCACAGAAATCCAGGGACTGAGACTCAAGCAGGTCTGATTGCTGATGGCTGGGACGTTCCACTTAGGAAAAGACCTTCTGTAGCACAAGCAGGGGTGGGGATGAGGGTTGGTGCCAGATTAACAGGAACCAATTGGGATTGTTCTTTGGACCAGAGCAGATAAAAAGACTTACAGTTCTCCCCACTGCCTTACAGCTAACATTAATGGTTGTATTCTTGAGAGCTTACCATGGCATTTGGGTTATTCCTTTCAACCCTATGGATAGGAACTACCCAAACCCCCAATTTAAATATGAGAAAACTGAGGCACAGAAAGGTTAAATGATGAGCTCCAAACCTCATGGCTGAGAAGTGGTGAGGCCAGGAGGCCACCATTAACCACTATGTTCTACTGCCCCCTCCCCCTGAAGTGATTTGGTGGTGGTCTCCTTGCCTTTGATGGGGCATTGAAGGGGTCCTCTGAGCAGAGAGTCACAGAGGCTGCTCAGGCAATGTGGGTTCCAAGATCAAGGAGCTCATTCTTTGCCAGGTCACCACGAGGACTCCAGTAGTTCCATGACCTTTCAACTGTGACATGTCCTTGCCCAGCTCCTGCCCTTGGGTGCCCAGTGGGCCTCTCAGGCAAAGGGTGGGCACAGAAAGAACCCCATGAGGAATAAGCCCAGCCTGACCCTGGCCCCACCTCTGGTGCTGCCTGCTGGAGGGTGGGTCATGGAACCCTCACCAGAGAGCCTGGTTATTCAAACAAACTGAAACAATACAGTTAGAAACCAAGCCAAGATGCTGGGCTAAGAAGCCAGAAAAAATAGGAAAGGTGCCTCCCCTTATCAAGATCACAGAGGCCTGGTCCACTGAGCAGTGGGAACAAAAGGTTCCAATTAGAACACAGAGCTGTTATTGAAGGAGACATTTGGGAGGAAAACCAACACTGTGTAACCAGTCCACTCCTTTCCTGGGACAGGGGCTCGGCAATCTTTCCTGCATCTGTGAATGGAGCTCTCGGCAAACAGAAAGGCATGTCCGGCTTCCCATTTCCTGATCCTGAAGCAGTCCTAGCTGTTAACACCAGGGTCTTTCTACCTTCTGTGACATTTACTAGGCTACTCATTATACTAATTTCTTAATCAAGGAAAAATAAAGTAAAAAATCTTGGGAAATCTAGGAAGCTCAATGCAGGCATACCTCATAAAGGTGACTCAGTACTTCTTTATTTCACAAAGGGAACCAGAAGTTTCACAAGACCAATGTTGTTCCCATTAACTCAGTAGTCTGAACCAGGATTTCCTGACTCCTACTAAACTTTTTGCTGACGACCCTGGGCTCAGTTACAAGATTTGTGCTTGGCAGGAATAGCGCTCTCACCTTTTCAGAAATGGTTGAGTCTCGAATGGCTAAATGAGTTGTGCTTCTGCAAAGCATCACAGACTGGTTCAGCCCTGGAAGCCAGGGTGTCCTTCTGGAACACTGAGAAATACCGGACTAGAATCCATCTCGTGAACCAGAAGCAACATTGTCAACAGAAAATTTGCCTATGAATGAGACATGAAATCAAAAGTAGGTGTCCAAAAAAAGCTTTCACTAACAGCACGATCAGTGGTTTCTGATTTTTTCATTAATATCCATTTTCTCTTATAAATGTATTTTTTATAAATGTATTTTGTAAATATATGTGGACATTTACTGTAATTAGTCAAGAAATCAGAAGGATGGAGGTAAAATTTTATGTTTTGGTAGTTTCTTGTTTTGCAAAGTTACTTATTTTTACAAAGTACTTTTCCAGATATCATGCCCTCCTTACCAATACTATAATTTTCCTAATTTTGCATGAGCCTCACATATGGTGTATTTTAGCCAACAAGAATTCAGTTGACTTTAGAACATCTCATGTCGTGTCATCTGCTTGCTGATGGCAACCACAGCATGGTTTGATCTGAAGCTGACTGAAATTGTTGAGAGAGTTCAAGACTTGTCAGTGAGTCCCAGGAAGGTCCTTGAGCCTGGGGACTGAGCCCTGCATTGCCAAAACCACAGCGCCTCAGGATGGGGCAGGGACAGAGGAGGTTCTGAGGCTAGATTACTTTTTTGCTTGTGTGTACGTGCACACACACATTCACATGCACACATACACAATCATTTTGTTTTGATAGTGGCACTTCTTCCTTACCGAGCTACCTTTCCACAAAAAGTGGATGTCAGTTGCTTCTCCTGAGAGCCTTATTGGCCTTCTACTGACCCCAGAACTTCTTCCATTCAGCCAGTCTCTCTCTGGGCTGGGAGCCATAAGTATTGTTCCCAAGAGCTGCCTGGCACTACTACAAGAACTTCCAGTCCTTGAGAACAGGAGCCATGATAGACTTTTTGAAATTCCTTGTAGCACTTTCAAAGAGATATACACTTAAAAAATAACCTAATGAACACTTGGGCTGTTTCCATAATTTGGCTACTGTAGATAATGTTGCTCTAACCATTGGGGTGCATATATCCCTTTGAATGAGTACTTTTGTATTCTTTGGGTAAATATCTAGTAGTGCAATTGCTGGATTGTAGGGTAATTCTATTTTTAACTTTGTGAGGAGGCTCCAGAGTGTTTTCCACAGTGGCTGCACCATGCATTCCCATCAATAGTGCAAGAGGGTTCCCCTTTCTCCACATCTCTCCAATGCCTGTTGTTTCTTGTATTGTTGGGTTTAGCCATTCTGACAGGTGTGAGTTTATATCTCATTGTAGTTTTGATTTGCATTTCCCCAATGATGAGTGATTTTGAGCATCTTTTCAGGTGTCTTTTGGCCATCTGTAGATCTTTTTTGGAAAAATGTCCATTCATGTCTTCTGCCTGTTTTTTAATTGGATTATTCATTTTTCCGGTATTGAATTTTATAAGTTCTTTATATATTTTGGATGCCAATCTTTTATCAGATACATCATTTGCAAATATCTTTTTCTATTCTGTAGATTGCCTTTTAGTTTTGTTGATTGTTTCCTTTGCTGTGCTTAAGTTTTTTATTTTGAGGTAGTCCTAATAGTTTATTTTTGCTTTTATTTCCCTTGCCTCAGGAGACAGATCTAGAAAGAAGTTGCTATGGTCAATGTCAAAGAAGATACTGCCTCTGTTCTCTTCTAGGATTGTTATGGTTTCAGGTCTCACATTTAGAACTTTAATCCATTTTGAATTTATTTTTTTTAAGTTTACTTTTTTTTAGCAGTCTCTACACCCAATGTGGGGCTCAAACTCATGACCCTGAGAAGAAGAGTTGCATATTCCACCAACTGAGCCAGCCAGCCACCTCATTTTGAATTTATTTTTGTGTATGATGTAAGCAAGCTTAGTTTCATTCTTTTGCATGTTGCTGTCCAGTTTTCCCAACGCCATTTGTTGAAGAGACTTTTTTCCCATGGGATATTCTAGAGTCGTGAGTGCATTTCTAGGTTTTCTATTCCATTTCATTGATCTACGTGTCTATTTTTGTGCCAGTACCATACTGTATTGATGACTACAGCTTTGTACTATCATTTCAAGTCCAAGATTGTGATGCTTCCAGCTTTGCTTTTCTTTTTGAAGGTTGCTTTGGCTATTTGGGGTTTTCTGTGTTTCCATACAAACTTTAGGATTGTTTGTTGTAGCTCTGTCAAAAATGATGTTAGTGTTTTGATAGCAATTGCATTAAAATGAATGGATAAAGATAATATATATATGTGTGTGTGTGTGTGTATATATATATTGGAATATTACTCAGCCATAGAAAAAGAATGAAATCTTGTCATTGGATGGAGCTAGAGTATTATGCTAACTAAAATAAGTCAGAGAAAGACAAACACCCTATGATTTCACACATACGTGGAATTTAAGAAAAAAAAAATGAGGAAAGGGAAGAAAAGAGAAAGGCAAACCAAGAAACAGACAACTACAGAGAACAAACTGATGTGGGAGGTGGGTGAGAGAATGGGTTAAATAGCCGATGGGGATTAAGGAGTGCATGTGTTGTGATGAGGACCAGGTGTTGTATGGAAGTGTTGAATTGCTGTATTGTACACCTGAAACTAATATTACACTGTATGTTAACTAACTGGAATTTAAATAAAAACTTTTAAAAAAATGAAAAAAAACTTAAAAAAAAAAAAAAAGAACCTAATAAGCAGCAAACACTTTCAGGAATTTTAAAGTGGCTTTTAGTACTGGTTTTAATTTATTTTTTTTTAATTTTTATTTATTTATGATAGTCACACAGAGAGAGAGAGAGAGAGGCAGAGACATAGGCAGAGGGAGAAGCAGGCTCCATGCACCGGGAGCCCGACGTGGGATTCGATCCCGGGTCTCCAGGATCACGCCCTGGGCCAAAGGCAGGCGCTAAACCGCTGCGCCACCCAGGGATCCCTACTGGTTTTATTATAGGCATACATTTTTACATAGACTTGATCACTGTGTGTCTCCTTTTGTATTTTACTCTGACCTAACATCCTACAGTATATACTGCATTTATATTTCCATGTATTCAATTATCTTTTACTGTTTAACAAACTACCCCTGAATGTAGTGGCTTAAAAACTACCTTATTACTTTTCATGAGCCTGTGGTTGTTTGGGAGGTTCTTCTGCTCCACATGGTGTTACCCATGTGGCCGCATTCAGCTGGGAGCTCAGCTGGGCATCTCTGCTCTTCTCCATGAGCTGTCTCAATTCTCACAGACATCTCCATGCTCCCACTGGCTAGCCAGGACTTCCTTAAAGCATGGCAGCTGGGTTCTAAGAGGGCATAGTACAAGAGGACAGACCTAAAGCACAGACACTCATCAAGGCTGTTCTTGTCCCATGCCTCCTTCAAGTCCCATTGACCAAACCCAGACGCATGCCTAAGGCCAGGGCTGAAGTGGGAGGGAGTGCACAAAGACATGGATTCCAGGAAGCTTGCTTTCTGGGAGGGCACAGTCTACTACAATGTAACAGCCACAATGTCCTACTTTTCCAGAATACTAGTAATAGTTAGGGATTTGGCATTCTTAGGCTCAACTATTTGAGAGCAAACCTGATGTCAGGATTGTGATTTTGCAAGGACAGCATTAGAGTTGTGTCTCCAGGCCAGGGCTGAAGTGAGAATCACTTACCTCTGAGTGAGCCTGGCTGTCTCAACACCTGAATTGTCAAGGCTTAGATGGCTTCCACTCATCTTGGCTACAGGGTAGTTCTTGCAAAGTGTGTGGTGGGGGCAGGGGGATTCAACACTTTTCCTTTGTGGAAACAAAAAGGACATCACGTGAAGATAACTAGTGGTTGAAAAGATGCAAGAATAAGTAAAAGATACATAGGGACTCTATGAAGACATGATTCAGCAGGCAAGGAGCTGGGTGTTTCCTTATGTACATATTTGGGGATTAGCAAAGTTTTTGAAATATATTCATTACAAATGTCAGGAGCTACTATATTAATTAATGTAATAAGTCTTTTGTTGCTGACATTAATAGAATTTAAATATGAAGGAAAAATAATTCACCCAGGGGCACCCCTCCCATCTATTTCCTGTGGCAGTGAGGGAAGTATACCCCTAGGCAGGGCTATGGCCTCTGCAACCCAATAAAATGTAGATAGTGAAATCCTTTCCCAGAAATAGCACAGAAGTAGCACAGAAGTAGTAGCACAGTAGTAGGGCTATGGCCTAGCCCTACTAGAGAGTGAAATCCTTTCCCAGAAATAGCACAGAAGTAGCACAGAAGTAGTAGCACAGTAGTAGGGCTATGGCCTCTGCAACCCAATAAAATGTAGATAGTGAAATCCTTTCCCAGAAATAGCACAGAAGTAGAAGTACCTTGTGGGACAAAATATATATTGCTTGGAAAACAGCATGAGAAAACACACAGCCAATACTATATTATAGAATTCTTAAAAATTAAAAGAAAGTCTAGTAAAAGATACTGGTAGGCAGGATGCCTAGGTGGCTCAGCGGTTAAGCGCGTCTGCCTTCGGCTCAGGTCATGATCCTGGAGTTCTGGGCTGAGTCCCACAGTGGGCTCCCTGTGGGGAGCCTGCTTCTCCCTCTGCCTGTGTCTCTGCCTCTCTCTTTCTGTGTCTCTCATGAATAAATAAATAAATAAATAAATAAATAAATAAATAAATAAATATCTTTAAGAAAAGATATTGATAGGCAAGGTGACAATGTGTTAAAATTCTTACAGTATATCAAATGGGAAAGAAAAATAATACTATCCAGGATAGAGCATGAGTAGACAAGTCACAGTAGAAAAGCACAATATTATTAACCAATTGAAAAGGTGTAATAATCAAATATTTACACTTAAAATAGGATATATTTTCCATCTATCAAATTAGCTGACTTTTAAAATGTATAACATTGGGGCAGCCTGGGGCTCAGTGGTTTAGCGCTGCCTTCAGCCCAGGGCCTGATCCTGGAGACCTGGGATCAAGTCCCACATGGGGCTCCCTGCATGGAGCCTGCTTCTCCCACTGCCTGTGTCTCTGCCTCTCTCTCTGTGTCTCTCATGAATAAATAAATAAAATCTTTAAAAACATAAATAAAATGTATAACATTCTTACTAACACACTGCTGGAAGGAGGAAGGCTTGCTCTCAAAGTGCACTGATTTAGCAATGCTGTAAAGAGCCAGAGTAAACCCGTGCCCTTTGGCCCAATACATGCTCTTAGGAAATGCCATCCTAAAGATAAAACCCTAAATACTCAAGAAGCTCTGTAGTCAACATTCTTCCCAGAATAAATAAATAAATAAATAAATAAATAAATAAATAAATAAATAAATAAAAATAAAGATCTAATATTCGAGATTTGGTACTAATCTAACATTAGTGATTTGGTAAATTATAGTAATTTGGATTACTTGTTTGGATAACTTGTTGGATATTATTCAACCATTAAAACTTAATGTTTAAATAGCATATAATATGGAAACTGCTTACAGCATATTACATTTTAAAACAGATTACAAAAGTATATATACACAAGTATATAAAGAAAAAATGGCATAGAGTCAGGAAAGAGATCTTTCAGGGGCAGCCCCGGTGGTCCAGCGGTTTAGCACCTTCGGCCCAGGGCGGGATCCTGGAGACACGGGATCAAGTCCCACGTCGGGCTCCCTGCATGGAGCCTGCTTCTCCCTCTGCCTGTGTCTCTCATGAATAAATAAATAAGATCTTTAAAAAAAAAAATTTTTTTTTTTAAAGAAATCTTTCAAAATAGCAATTTTGAGAGCTACTCTGTAGCTGAGTTTGTATTTGGGTAAGGAAGGCCTCGTTAAGTTAGTTGAATTTTTTTTCTTTTAAGAAGCATGCATTTCCTTTGTAATAAAAAAAGAACTAAATGTATAAAAGGCAGGTACCAGGAGCCCTACCTCCCTGTTAGCGGGGATTCCGGCATCTGATGTATCCCCGCAGGCTGAGAGGGCGGTACACTTGCAATCATTTGATTTTGCATTTCTCAAACTTCTACTCAAAAGCTCTCCACAAGATCAGGAGAACTGAAGGTGTTATATGGGGAATTAAGGGGTTACAGGGAGGGGGCGCAGGAGCAGGGTCCAAGTGGATCTAAAACCGAGAACCGAGAGCAAGGAGAACCTGAGGGAGCCGGGCAAGATGGGAAAGGACGCATCGGCCGTGACTTTACGGTCTCAGTAGAAAGACTGAAAATAACTCTTGAGCCAGATTCATATCCATCTGTCTATTTAAAAATACTTACTGAGCACCTAACTGGAAGTACAGACTGGGAAACCTAAAGGGCGGGCCTCCAAGGGTACACACACAGCGAGAACCAAACGGCGGCGTCACAGCGACGCCATGACGACGCCGAGTAGGGCGCGGAGCGACGCCTGGGGCGTGACGACACTGACGTAAACGAGCGTAAAATCAGCGCTGCCTGACGCCCGTACAGGCGCCGCTGGTGGCTAAATAGAAGTGTACAGACGTAGCGGAACTGGATCTGGAGGTTACGTGGCGGGTTCAGGGGAGTGTCGCCTGTCAGAGCCGAGGGGAAGGCGGAGAATGGAGCCAGGCGTGATAGTTTAAAAAGGACTTAAACGATATGTCAAGTCCCCTTTGTTAGTGACGTGGGAAAAGCATTGCAAGTAAATATCACGGAGTGTGATAATTCTAGGGGCTGGGGTGGGGAAGTGCTTTGGTTGAGATCCGTACCAATATGATAGGATGGAAGAAGGAGGGTTTAGGCATGCTGGGGAGATCGGAGAAGGGCTTCTGCAGGCTGAAGAGTCAGCTAGCGCCAGCCAGACCTGGGGCTGGGGGTGAGGAACAGAGGTCTTCCTGCAGGGCGACCGGCGGAGGCGAGGACGTACGGAATGTGGCAAGTGTGTGTGGCTGATAGGGAGGCCGCGCGGGCACTACCAGGGCCTGGGGCCTCAGCGCCCTCAAAGGACCTTAGCTTCATCTTGGGGGTGCTGGAAGGCCAGCCTTGGGCCTGTGTAAACGCGAACTGGAGGAGGAAGTTACCCTAGAAGACAGGGACCATCCTGAGGTGTTCTGGAAGCCCACTGGTCACCCCACCACTCACGCATTCACCCATGGGCAGGCGCTGTTTGTCATTGCAGGAACATCAAATGCAGCACAAAAGTCCAGGAACACAGGATATTTGAGTGGCCCTTAGAAGGGTGGTAGTAATGGAGAGCAGCTTCGGAGGGGATAGTTGTGGTCAGAGATCTCAGCAACCTGGGGAATCAGCGGGATGGAAGCAAGGGCCAGGTGGGAGCTAGTTGTCATTTTTGGGGTGCCCAGCACCCATTATGAGCATTCTAACCTTCTTTGGGGAGATTGCATCATCCCTACTTCCCTTAACAAAGAGGGTGAAAGAGAGCCAAGGGAGCCAAATCCTCTCCACTCCACCCCCTTCCTTGCCCAGTCAGGACAGGAATGTGGTCTCCACCTGGCCAATGGATGTTCTTGCCTAGGGTTTCAGATGCTGAACAAGTGAGCTGAGGACAGTGAGTGGTTAGAGGTCATTTACAAAAGCAGGCGCAGCGGGGTGCTGCAGTCTTGGTGCACTGGCCATGACCTTTTTCTGGCTTTCTAGAGCCCTCAATTTTTGACTCTCCTGAGCCCGGTCTTCCCAATCTCTTGTCTATTCTGTGAGCTCTCCACTCCCCAGGGGTTTCTATCAACTTCCCCTTTGCTTAAAATTAGCTGTGTCTGGTTTACGGCTCATGGACACATGCATCAGTGTGAGACAAGCACTCATCTGACAGGTGGCAATGGGGAGTCAGAGTATCCCACACTCTTCTCTTCACAATATATCTTGTTTCTAATTCATCCCCCCCCCCCGACCTGCATCCAGATCTGGTTTTCTCACTCCTGGATAACTGCAGCTTCTTGCCCGCTGGTCTCCGTTACAGCTCACTCTGCATCCTAAGCACTGGAGCCCTTCTATGACCTCCCTGCTCAAGAACCTAATGTGACTACTTGTTGCCTGTAGGTCAAATCTAGACATCCATAACCTCTTTTTATCTGGTCCCATCCCTGCCGTCTGACCAGAGAAGCCCTGTGTACTCCTTGAGGGGCTCCAAGTGGACACCTGCCTTGGTACTTCCCCTGCTTGTAAGCCTGTCCTTTCTTGTCCAAACTGTGGCAAGAATTTGGCTCTCTGAATCTGGCTCAGTGTTCCTAGGAACTTGTCTAGGGTTGGGGCAGTTACTGACCCTCCCTGGGAGCTGCTGCTGCTCTCTGTAGAGAACAGGTCAGATGGTCGGTCACTGAAGGTTCCTTACAGTTTCCAACTGAACCAATACTATACAAAGCCACCCTCCCTACACTGTTATTCACCCCTTTCCTTCATGAGGCCCCAGCCCCAGCCGAGATCATGGAGGAACCATCCAAAGGCCTCCCTTTCTCGGACTCCATCCTTCATCATTACAGTCCTACAAGCTGGGTGGGTGCAGTTGGCCCTGCACTGTTGCACTCCAGAAAAAAGGAGACCAATATTGGACCCAGGCCCACAAAGACACAGAGCTCACTGTTGGCCCCAGTCATGTGGACCACAGCCTATCTGGTGTGCAGTCTGGGATTTGGTCATGTTGTAGTCTACAGGACTCTCCCCTGTGGGTGCTGCTGCCTAGGCCACCACCCGACCCTGTGTCATGCTGCTCTATATGGCTTTCTAACCAGTGTCAGCACTGGGACTTCTCTCTGAAACCAAGCTTAATGCCAGCACAGACCTCTTGTGAGGTAGGCACCCACTAGGCTGGCTCTCCAACTCACAGTGGCCCTCCTGGTCATTGATCTGCCTAGATTCATTCAGGGATTCAGTGCCTGCTCTCAAGATTTGACAGGTGTAAACATGCCCCACTTTTGGGATATGATTAGTCTGAGTCGTCTCCCTGGAAGTGTATGTGGGGCAGGGGTGTGACTGTATGTAAATGTGTAAGTATGAACGTGTGTGCTAAGAGTGTGGATGTGTGTAAATGTGTGTGTAAGAAAAGAGCAAGATTCACTGAGGGGTTGGCCTGTCACCATTCCATGCCAATCACCTGTGAGCTTGGCAGCCACAGCCAGGCTCTTCTGATATGTGACAGGACACACAGAGAGAAAACCGGCAGAGCTACTGCTTGGAGAGGAGCGCAGGTGGAGGCCAGGCGATTTCTCATGGCTTCACCACTTCAGTGAGCTTCCATAGCCCTGGCTCCAGGGGCATCCGTTTCTTATGACACAAACCATGACCACTGTCACCTTGGCTTATGCTTCTGGATCCCTGACTGTGGCCTTTCTCAGACTGGGTTTGTGAGGCATGCTCAACTGTAGTTAATGTTTTTTAGAACAAATTAAATATGAGAATAGCTTTATTTTCCCCCCTGATAATTAAAGTAATAGAGAAATACAGAAAGAAGATAATTTTTAAAAACTCTCTGAATTATTATTTTATTTTAGGTATGATAATGGCATTAAAGTTACACATTTAAAATATAGTTCTAGGGCACCTGGGTGGCTCAGTTGGTTAAGTGTCTGACTCTTGATCTCAGCTCAGGTCTTGATCTCAGGGTTGTGGGTTTGAGCCCCATGTTGGGTATAGAGATTACTTAAAAATAAAATCTTAATAAAATCTTAATTTATTTATTTAAGAGATACAGAGAGAGAGAGAGAGAGAGAGAGAGCAGGGGGAGAGTGGGAGGTATGTGCCAGAGGGAAAGGGAGAGAGAGAGAGTCCTAAGCTAGAGATGCCAGTTCATTTTATTTTTATTTTTTTAAGAAGTTTTTTAAACATTTTATTTATTTATTCATAGAGACACAGAGAGAGAAAGAGGCAGAGACACAGGCAGAGGGAGAAGCAGGCTCCACGCAGGGAGCCCGACGTGGGATCTCCAAGATCAAACCCTGGGCTGGAGGCGGCGCTAAACCCGCGAGCCACCAGGGCTGCCCTCATTTTAATATTCTTTCTGCATATGTGTGTGTTTGAAATTCTCCACAGTAAGTCACAAAAAAACCAAAAACAGGGACCCCTGGGTGGCGCAGCGGTTTAGCGCCTGCCTTTGGCCCAGGGCGCGATCCTGGAGCCTCGGGATCGAATCCCACGTCGGGCTCTCGGTGCATGGAGCCTGCTTCTCCATCTGCCTGTGTCTCTGCCTCTCTCTCTCTCTCTGTGTGACTATCATGAATGGATAAATAAAATCTTAAAAAAAAAAAAAAAAAAAAACAATACCTTATTAATTAGTCCAATTACCCAGAAATAACCACTGTTAACATCTTGGGTATTTGTCACTCAAGTTTGTCATCCAAAGCCACTTACTATGTTGTTTGGGGGAGATGCCCTAACTTAAAGCAAAAACTCCAGTCACTCTCGTTCCCAGTCTCCCTTCTCAGGCACATGAGGGAGGATCCAGCAATCACACCCTCTGCCTACACCTTGAATCAGAGGCTAATAATGGGAGGGCACATTGGGTCAACCAGTAGGGCCAGAGTGTGGCAGCCTAGACTGCAGTGGTGAGGTCACTAGCTCTTCTCTTTGGCTCTCCAGCCCTCCTGCAGATTCTGAGGGCTCCCCAAAATCCTTCTCACAAATCTTTTCTGCTTAAATTATCCAGAATTAATTTCTTTTGTTCAAACTAAAGTCCCGGTGGGCAGAACATAGTATAGTTTTTCCTTACTGACAAGATAATACTATGCAAACCACTCTGTGAGATGCTTTTTTTTTCTTCCACTTCATAGCACGAGGAAGGCATCTTTATAGGCATACAGACCTTCTCCCTCTTCTCTGTTCAAATGCTATTAATGCTCCTACAAGAATGAGAGTGCTCTCTTTCCCTGCCTTTCCCACAAGTGGGCTGGGAGAAGGAAAGGAAGGATCTCCATAATAAAAATTCACTTTCTCCTAATGAGGCAGGGTGGGGAACCCTGAAGGGCCTGAGGGTATGCCCAACCAGCTGTCCCCTCACAGTGGGCTCCCAGCAAGGCCCCAGGAGAGGGATGTGCATCATAGTCCATAAACAGGTTGTACTTCTCCGCTGAGACTTGTCCCCTGAGCAGCCTGCAACCCCAGCCCGCTGCTGATCGCCAGAGCAGAGGGTGCACCTTCCAAGGCTTTACAGGACTGTCACGGGTCATGAGCCTTCAGGCTTGCCCCCTGGGGCCCGGACCCACAGCAACCTTCAGTTTCCCACCGTTAGTCAGGCACCTCATTGATCCCATCTCTTAGTCCAGCCCCGTGGCAACTCCTGGATGTCAGGTATAGGCTGAAAGGGCTCCCCCATCAGGGGACCACATATGGAGGCTAAAATGGCCTGGTTGAAGGTGGAGCCCTGGGGCAAAGCACAAGGTCAGGGAGGCTGTAGGTAAGCTCCTTGCCCCAGTTTGTACTTAGAGAATCTGGTTCCACAGGTCCTGGAGGGCTTCCCTGAGAGGCAGAAGAAGGAGTACTACTTGGAAGGAATGGCATGCCAAAGGAAGGGTTGTCACATGCCTCAACCTTACTAATGTGAATAATCCTAACAGCAGGAGCTGTCATCTACTTAGCTTCTACATGCGTGGGCACTTTGCCAGAGGTCCACTTTGCCAGAGCCCCAACTATGAATGATAGTTAAGCATCACAGCAATGGCAAGAGAGCTGTACCATCTCGCTTTACAGATGAGAAACTGAGAAGCCCAGGGTCACACAGTGGCACAGATTGGGGCCCAGAGTGGGACCCAGGTTGGCATACCCTTAGGTCTGCCTCATTAGGAGGAGAGTGAACTTTTATTATGGAGACCCTTCCTTTCCTTCCACCAGCCCACTTGTGGGAAAGGCTGGGAAAGGGAGCACCCTCATTCTTATAGCAAATTAATAGTGTTTGAGAAAATGAAAGAGGAAAGAGGTCTTTATACCTACAAAAGGACACCCCCACACGCTATTAACTGAACAGTCCTTCTGGAAGTTGCTTCTGTCATGATAGTCACCAGGGGTGGTGCCCCTTAAAACAGCATTTGCTCAGTACCGTCACCCCCTCAGAAGGTCAGCTGAATGTGGTCTAAACTTAATCACAAATGACCTTGGGCAGAGTTTCCGAGCAGGCGCAGAGGAGGTGAGTTTTGTCTCCCCTTTGCAGGTGGGATCCTACCAGTTGCTCTGAAGAACCCTCCCACGACACCCTGCTGACCTGAAACCAGAAATTCTGGAGCCTCTCTGCCTGCAGCAGAGACCTCTCACTGAAGCCCTGGGGGCCGGGACTGTTTCCACAGCTATGCAGTGAGTTCATAGGAAACTGTGAGTTTCCCCAGCACTTGTAGCAACAACGTGAGTTACCTTCCTTTTTTTTTTTTTTTTTTTTTTGAAAGTTCGTAGAATGTATGTATGTAATCTCTATTCCCAATATGGGGCTTATACTCACGACCCCCAAGATGAAGAGTCACATGCTCTTCTGACAGAGCCAGCCAGGTGCCCCTATATCAGTTATCCTTCAAACACTCCTGTGAGGTACTTTTCCAACTTTTCCGATGAGGAAACTTTATAAAATAGAATTAGTAGTAAATGGCTTCTCAGAGTAAAATGGGTTTGTGTGGCAGCCAGAGCAATGGGAGGTTACCAACTGCAGTAGTGGAAAAAGACAGTTGTGAGGGGCTTCAAACCTCTTCAGCAGATGAGGAGGCTCACCCGGGGCCAGCCTGATGAGCAGGGGAGCCCAACAGGCAGGTTCCAATCCCAGCACTTCCACTTTTCCTGGCTGCATCACCTCAGACAAGTTGCTAAACCTCTCTGAACCTCCGTAAAATGGGGATCATGATGCCACTTCAGCCCTGTAGCGATCACAGTGGTAAAGTGGCTGATATATAGCCACTGTCTGAGAAAGGATGCCTACTGTTATAATTCCCCAGTAGCTGGATTACCTGGGTCCATGGTGGTGTGAATTTGTGATGTGGATTAATGCTTTGAAAAGACAGAAATTGTAGTTAAGGCTCATCAATCACAGGTGAAATTCTAGAACACATAAACTTCTTCTCTGATCCTTGCCTCACTTCCTCCGTGCTCCCTTTGTAGAGTTTCCTCTGCGGACTCCCTGTTAGCCTACCCCTACCCCCACCCCTCATTGCTTGTAGGTTTATGTCCTGAATTTTTAATCAGTTTAATTGATCAAACTGTTTCTATCATGTGTCCTCATATTCCTCAGGCCCTTACTCCAGGCCTAGTGACTAGTCAGACCGGGGACAAATCTACCCCCTCCTGCCCCTCGTTTTCTGCCTACATTAATGTGACTTTTCATCATCTCATTAACTTCACTATTCCAAGCTGCTCTTGCCTAGGCAAATAACTTGATTATTCATTACAGGAATTTCCTGAAAAACCCATTAACCCTTTAGGGGAAGCATCAACAGACAGTTCAGGCCTGAGAAACCCCTTTCCTTAAAAATCTCACCTTGCTATTTCCAGTCCAAAACTGCTATATTGTAAAATTTCGCCAGTCAAGCCTTACCCGCACTGAAAGACCCACTTAACCCAAACTCCAGATTCTCACGGAGATTTGACCTTGCCCCCCACTCCCCCACACCACCCCTGGATGCTTTGGCGATCATGGGTGGAGGCCTTCTTTCATAGAGCTCCTCTTGCCCATCCCTGTCGTATATATTTCAGACTTGGAAAGTACTGCATACACCCCAGACAGACTCCTCTGTGGTGAATCTGCTGGTGGTACAGTTATTCCCAGTTCTAGCCTCAAAAGGGTGAAAGCTTTCTACTCCATTTGACTTGTAAGTTATGGGATATTTGCATATTGATGGTTTAGGCCTCCCCTTCAAACCAGAGGCTTACTTTGTGTTTTGTGGAGAGCAACTGAGCTAAGTGTATATACACGGAAAAGTTTTTGGAGCCCCGTCCTTCCTTCCCACCCCAACCCCCATTCCCCCTGCAGGCCACACACTGTGGGCCAGGTGGCAAGGTCCTGCCCTGGCAAGTGGCCTCCCAATGATGGCGTGTGAAGGTGTGAAAGGAGAACTTTAAAACACAACTAAAATTGAATCAACACTAGAACACTTCACCTGAAAGAAGCTCATTCATTAGTCCTTAAAACTTGCATTTGCTTGTTTGTTTTGGGCTTCCCTGGAGATGAATATTAAAATACTGCAAAGGTCTAAGACGTCTGACCAAAATGTTTAATGTGGTGACTTTGGGTACACGTAGCCTCAATTAGAAGTGCACATAGACCACACAACTGGAAACTCCTGGAAGGAGAGATATGTGTGCCTCACTTCCTTTTATTTAGCACCACATGAAACTTGACACTAAACATTCAGAGGCGCTGAATCCTGGTCCCACACTATTGTTCAATTTACTGAGGTTCCCTGAGGTCTTATGTCTTGCAGCCTCTGCATTATTACATAGTTTCTGTGAGACACTCTTCCTTTAACAAGACACATCAGGATATCAAGCCATCCTTAGTAATATTTATCCAATTTCGATAGCATATCAGTAATGAAAGTGTGAGAACCAGATTCAGAATTGATGAACTGCCATAATTTTAGTTAGCGGGAATCCCATGCATGCTTTGAAGTGGCTTTATATTTAGAGGTTGGTAATGTGGATCTGGAGCCCACCCAAGCCTGGCGTTGCCACCCACTAACTGTGTGACCTGGCTGAGTTTCTTAAATTGACTGTGCTTTAGTTTCCTTATAAAAAATATGAAAATAATAATAGTACCTCCTCACAGGGTAGTTTGAGGATTACAGGAATTCATACTTGCAAACCACTTAGAAGAGTGCCTGGCACATAGGAAGCACTATGTACATGTTTAATAAATAAAAAGTGGGGGATCCCTGGGTGGCACAGCGGTTTGGCGCCTGCCTTTGGCCCAGGGCGCGATCCTGGAGACCCGGGATCGAATCCCACGTCAGGCTCCCAGTGCTTGGAGCCTGCTTCTCCCTCTGCCTGTGTCTCTGCCTCTCTCTCTCTCCCCGTGTGACTATCATAAAAAAAATAAAAATAAATAAATAAATAAATAAATAAATAAATAAATAAATAAAAAAGTGAATTTATGATTTTATTCCATGGTATATCTTATCAGATCAGGTAACACTTTGAAAAAAGTATTGTATAAACTGAAAATATGGTAATTTAAAAGACCTTAAAAACGTATCTTTAAATAGTTGAGTGCTTTCTGGGCACCTGGGTGGCTCAATCGGTTAAGTGTCTAATTATTTATTTTGGCTCAGGTCATTACCTCAGGGTCATGAGTTTGAGCCCCAAATGGGGCTCTGCACTGGATGTGGAGCCTGTGTAAGATCCTCTCTTCCCCCCTCCCTCTGTCCCTACCCTACCTCCATAAACAAGCAAACAAACAAATAAATAGTTGAATGTTTTCCATATAGACTATATTCTATAAATTTTTAAACTTTAATTTCAGTATAATTAATGTACAGCATTATATTAGTTTCAGGTATACAATATTCAATAACTCCCTATATTACTCAGTGCTCACCAAGGTAAGTATACTCATGGGGTAACTGGCTGGCTCAGTCTGTGGAGCATGCAACTCTTGATGTCAGGGTTGTAAGTTTAAGCTCCATGTTGGTTATATTTTTTTTTAATAAATTCTTTTATTTATTTATTTATTTATTTATTTATTTATTTATGATAGTCACAGAGAGAGAGAGAGGCAGAGACACAGGCAGAGGGAGAAGCAGGCTCCATGCCCCGGGAGCCCGACGTGGGATTCGATCCCGGGTCTCCAGGATCGTGCCCTGGGCCAAAGGCAGGCGCCAAACCGCTGCGCCACCCAGGGATCCCTCCATGTTGGTTATAGACATTGCTTAAAAATAAAGTCCTTTTTTTTGAAAAAAGAAAAAGATAGGTGTACTCTTAATCCCCTTCATCTATTTTACCCATCCTCCCACCACCTCTCTGGTAACTGTTTTCTATAGGTTAAGAGTCTGTTTCTTGGTTTCTCTCTCTCTCTCTTTTTCCCTTTGTCCATTTTTTTGTTTGTTTGTTTCTTAAATTCCACATATGAGTGAAATCATATGGCATTTGTCTTTTTCTGGCTTATTTCATTTATTCATTTATGAATCTCTAGATTCATCCATTATGGCTCCTAGGATCTTTCTACTTTGATTTTTTTTTGAGAAACTTCCATAGTGTCTTCCACAGTAGCTGCACCAGTTTGCATTCCCACCAGTAGTACATGAGATCCTTTTTTCTCTACATCCTCACCACTACTTCTTTCTTGTGTTTTGCTTTTAGCCATTCTGACAGGTGTGAATTTATATCTTGTTGTTGTTTTGATTTGCATTTCCCTGATGATGAGTGATGTGAGCATCTTTTCATGTGTCTGTTGGCCATTTCTATGTCTTCTTTGGAAAAATCTGTTCATGTTTTCTGCTCATTTTTTTTTTTTAAGAGAGAGAGCAGGAGTGCAAGTAGGGGGGAAGGACAGAGGAAGAGGGAGAAAAAGAATCTTAAGTAGGCTCCACAATCCACATGGACTCTGATGTGGGCCTTGAACCAAAATCAAGAGTCAGATGCTCAACTGACTCTTCTGCCCTTTTTTTTTTTTTAAGTGATTTATTTGGGATTTTTTGGTGTTGAGTTATTTAAGTTTTTTGTATATTTTGGATATTAACTCTTCATTATATATGTCATTTGCAAATATCTTCTCCCATTCATTAGGCTTTTAGTTTTTTTATTTGTTTCCTTCACTGTGCAGAAGTTTTTATTTTGATGCAGTCCCAATAGTTGACTTTTGCTTATTTCCCTCACCTCAGGAGACACATCTAGAAAGATGTTGTCATGGCCAATGTCAGAGAAATTACTGCCTGTGCTCTCTTCTAGGATTTTTATGGTTTCAGGTCTCACATTTAGGTCTTCAATACATTTTGAGTTTCTTTTCGTATATGGTGTTAGAAGTGGTCCAGTTTCATTCTTTTGCATGTAGCTGTCCAGTTTTCCCAACACCATTCGTTGAAGAGACTTTTTCCCATTGCATACTCTAGCCTCCTTTGTTGAAGATTAATTGACCATATAATTGTGGGTTTATATCTGGGCTCTGTATTCTGTTCTGTTGATCTATGTATTTGTTTTTGTGCCAGTACCAGACCGTTTTGATGACTACAGCTTTGTATAGATTCTATAAATTTTTAAAATTAGGAAATATGAAATGATGGCAACATTTAAGGGAAGTTATTCTTTGCTTAAGATTTTCCCCAATATAGCTTAGTCAACTGCTGGCTAAGGCTTCTCATATTCTGATAAGGATAGTAGGGACTTTGTCATAGGGAAGCAGCTCTCTCCCCTCTTTCCAGGTTAACGCCTGGTCAGGGCCCCTCCCACATGCCATACCAACCCTATACAAAGGTACAAAAAATTCATTTTAAAAGCCAACTTGTCAACTTCTTAATTAACAAGTCATCCTTTGGGGATCCTCTCTTGACACTTTTAATGTCCTTGCCTTGGAGTAAGGGTCCCAATAATCGTATGACCCATTCTTGAATAGTTCCTTTGAATGTGGTGGTGGCAGTGGTCGTGGCGGGGGGGTGGTTATCTTACGAATTCTATGACTATCTGATAAGCTCTGTCTTGGTGCCTCAGATATGAAATGGGACTACGGGGCCTACCGCAGTGCCCAACACAGAGCAGGTGATCAAGAATTACTTTTGAGGGCCCCTGGGTGGCTCAGTGGTAGAGCATCTGCCTTTGACTCAGGGTATAATCCTGGGGTCCTGGGATCGAGTCCCACATCGGGCCCTCCACAGGGAGCCTGCCTCTTCCTCTTTCAGTGTCTCTGCCCCCCTCTCTCTGTCTCTCATGAATAAATAAAATTTTTTTGAAAAAATTACTTCTGAATGAATGAATGAAAAACATGGCTCGGTGGTTTAGTGCCTGCCTTTGGCCCAGGGTGTGGTCCTGGAGTCCCAGGATCAAGTCCCAGGATCAAGTCCCGACATCAAGTACCGCACCAGGCTCCCTGCATGGAGCCTGCTTCTCCCTCTGCCTGTGTCTCTGCCTTTCTGTGTGTCTCTCATGAATAAACAAATAAAAAATCTTTAAAAAACAAAACAAAAACCAAGTCATCCTTCAAATGCATTTCCCTCATGATTTTTTTTTCCTTTCTTGGCCTGTATTGTGTCAACCTCCTTCCTTATTACATTTACTTGTTTTGGCAGATTTGTTGGCCTTGGCCAACAGCACTCGGGATCCTGCCCTACTTTCCAGAAGGCTCGTGTTGCCTGATGCTGGATCATCCTCATATGTGACTGCAGAGGCGCTTGTCCTGATTTGTAGCGGTATGGGGTGGGGGCTGTGTGTGTGTGTGTGTGTGTGTGTGTGTGTGCCAGCAAGCACGGACCTTAAATAAATAACATTTTATTCAAAATGTTATTCAGAATGATCTTCAGATCATTCTGGATCAGTAGCCCAGCCTTGTCTGGGAACTTGTTAAAAATGTAAGTGTCGGGCCAGCTGGGGACTGACTGAATCAGAAATTGCATTTCTACACCATCTCCAGGCCAACACACCCAGTTAGAGAAGCTCTGGTCTAAGGCATGCACATCATTTGCCATCAATTCAAAGGCTGGTAGCAAATTGTAGGCTCAGCTTTGGAATCCAGGATGACACATAAATGTAAAAATGATTAGCCTATCCCAGTTCATAAGTTCTGAGTACGGCTGTGTTCCCTGATACTTGTCAAAAGGATGCCATCAGTCACTTGGGAAATGGAATGAGAATAGATAGTACTGGCCTGGGGGGGCAAATAGCTAACAGGGGTGTAATCCCTTGTAAAGAGTAGTTCTAGGACTCCAGGAGGGTACTGCTTTGTGCAGAGCTGCGAAGTTGAGACTCATCTTATCTGCCTGCACTCAAGTGTTGCAGGCCCCTGACCTGAGCTCACAGCACACCCTGTGCTTTATTTTGCCCTCCTGTCTTACATGTGCTTATTCAGTTCCCTTTCCAACCTAAGCAAGGTGTTTTTGGAGGCAGAGGCTGTGGCTGGCTCCTCTGGGGGCTCTGGTCCCTGGCACAGGTCCTGGGGAATAACGGTGCTTCATAACGGGAATGAATGAATGAGTCTGAGAGTTCCACTTCTCTAGGAGGAAAACACATGGGGTGTGTGGGTTTACTCTATGTAATGCTCCCTTTAAATGGGGAGCCGACCTGGGATATTCTTGTCCAAGGACCAGGGTTGGGGAATGTTTCTTGGGCCTGTTTCTGACTGGCGTTCCACTCTGACCCTTCTTGCCGAAGGAAACTTCAACTGCACCTAAGGCAAGCAGATGAAAGGGGGGGAGTAAGGAGGGGGGTGTGAAGGAAGAACCCATCTCACTGACTCAGTTCTCACCCTCAGCACTTAATCACTTCCAGTAGCAACTGAGGTTTCACTGCAAATACCTCCAAGCACCCAGCCTCCCGTGCTTCCAGGCCCCACAGGGCAGCCCTCCAGTTGCTCAGACTGGAGTTTGTTTCCCTCTTTAAAGAAAAACCCTTCCTTATGGGAGGGACTTGGTACATGTGACCTATAAAGGAAATTTGTCCTGGGGATGAGGCAGGCAGAAGGAATCAAGGAACTACATTCGAGGAAGTTGCTGACGTGACTTTTTATTTCCCTCCTTCTGCCATTTCCCTCTTTCCCAAGGCTCCCTTACTCCTACCTGTCCTGACAGGACCTTTGGCTTCTTGGAAGAAATCTGAGGGCAGAAAAGGCTCTCAGGCTGCTGCACTGTTTTCTTTGAAAACGTTTGTTCTTGTTTGCTTAGAAATCTTCCCAAGACTGACTCTGCAGATTAGAGTGTTTCGGTTCTAAAATTTTTCTTTAGGGAATTCCAGGCTCCAGTCACCCAACTAGTGGCATGAAGGAAAGAAAATAGGTTTCAGATAAAAAGAAGAGAAAGAAAGAAAGAAAGAAAGAAAGAAAGAAAGAAAGAAAGAAAGAAAGAAAAGAAAGAAAGAAGGTGAAGAAACAGGAAGACCCCAAGAGTAAGAAAATGGGCCCAGCGTTCTTGAGAGATTTATGCTGATAATGGAATCCACCCTTAAGGTGGAGGTCCTGATGAGCAGAAAAGCTGAGGCCTAGAAATGTGGGAGAGGCTGGGCCCAAATGGGTCAGAAGCAGCCCCTCCCTGCCATGACCATGGAAGGTGTTGCTTCTACACCAAAGCCAGTTACCAAGGAGCCTGAGGAAACCAGTGGGCCACATCCCTTTGCCCCATTTTTCCAAACTTCTCACAGAGCTGGAGTAAGGGTGACAAACAACTTGGCACAAATTCAGTACCATTAGAGGAGAGAGAGAGATGTGTGATTGTGAAGTGCTAAGGGCATCACTCCAAATTTGGAAGCCAAGTTTCCAACCTGTGTTCGTTTGAATATGAGGTGATGGTTCTTCCCCCCACCACCCGTCTTACCTACCTCTTCTACCCATCAGCCGACAGAGCCGAACCTGGTCAACATTCATGTGTTAGATCACATAGCACCTGTGTTCATGGGCTCTGGGGTGCACAGGGAATTTCTGTGATGGGCCTGGAGCACTTTGAGAGAAGACAAAGCTGGTAGCGGGGCCACCACAGTGCTCGGCTCCAATGACTGAGGCTGCAGGAGGAAGACAGGGCTGGCTTTGATGGGTCACTCCAATCTACAGTCAATATACGCTTTATATATTAAAAGAGCCACTACGTATTGGCTCCTTTTTGGTCTGAGAGGAAGGTGATCATCATGCTCACTGGATTTTGACAGCATTTATGGATCCGGAAACAGATAATGTAATGGCAATGTTTTCTTAGGTGTAAGCCAAAGTACATGGATTGCATTTATATGCCATTCTGTATTTTATATAATGCCATGAACTTGGCTATACTACTCTTTCTATCTAGGCAAGAAATGTCTTTTAGGGATAAAAACATCAATACAGAGCATTTAAACTCAAATTTCACAAGTTCTTGACTTCTATTAGATTCAGTAGAATTAGCAGATGGACCGAGCTGGGGAAAAGACTCTTTAGGCCTTTAGTATCACTCACTACAGCTGGTAACAATAGGTTGATTTAGAGGTGGAATGCAGTTAAAAGATATTAATCACCTGGAAACAAGGGCTGGAAGTTAACCACCTGCCTTTCCTGCAAGGTGACCCCAGACTGGACATTCTCTCTGGACTGGTTTCTTCCCCTTTGAAATACAGGATGTTGTGCAGTAGCTTGCATTTCTCTCTAGCACCATGTGCCTAGCACTCTGCTATGCTTTAGACGTGTGTTATCTTGTACAATCTTTAGAACAGCCCAGTTTATAAATTAAGAAATGAAGGCTCAAAGGTGGGTACCTGCTAATAAATGTTAGTGCGTTCCATTTCTGAGCTCATTCCTTAGGAACTTCTAGTATTATAGTTAAGAGCCTTCCCAGTAATATAAAATGTGATTTAAGCATAGTTCTCTTCATCAAAATAATTCCCTCAAGTGGAAGAGTCCTGGCATAGCTTAAACCAAGATGAAAGCAGATAACAATGGAGGATTCCAGCTGTAGGCCAAGAAGCCCCCCACCCCTACCCCACCCCCACCCCCTAAGAATGGTGGTTTCCTATCATCTTGCTAGAGCCTCCTCTCCCACGCACAGGGCCCTGGGGCTGCCGGCAAAGCCTGGCAGGGAGGCTGGCTTACACAGCGTGAGAAGCTGCTCTCTGAAAGGGCTTTGTAGCTGGCTGTGGTAAGCACTCCCACACAGCTCTACACCTCCCCAGAGGATCGGATGACTCTCAGGTTGGGAGCCCCATGGCAGCCCAAAGAGAATGATCACGATAATTCTGTTTGTAAAAATCTGTTTAATAAATACATGTCTTAGAAGTACCAAAATAATTACCAACAAAATACACAATGTACATCATTTACAGGGGGGTAAACACAAACCTTGGCAGGTAGTGACTTTTAACCCCACACCGCCCCCCCCCCCAAAGGTTTAATGACGCACCGGGTCATTACACCTGGTTGTCATGCATCCCACACTGGGCACAGCCACTGAATCTATGGTGATTCAATCAAAAAGCACAATGCGATGTAGTTCTTTTGTCACATTTTGCATAACCTCCTTCAGAAATCCCACAAAGGCAACTTCTGAACAAGGTTTTCTTTGAATTCCATTGATCTTGTCCTCCTTCCAAAGTTCACAAAAAATTACAAAATGAGGGCTGATCCACCATAGTAAATGTTTCTGGCTAGGGAATGTGAAGTGTGGTTTTAAGTACCCCCTTTTGATTTTTTTTCTTTTTTTTCTTTTTTTTTTAGAAAAATAAAACTCTCTTTTTGTACAAATATACAAGTCCGTGTTCTTTTAGATATGTTTTGAAGCTCATAACGTCAAGCGCTGGCCTCCAAGCACACAGTCATCATAGGGCAGCTAAAAACAAGAGAAAAAAAAAGCCATGTTAAGCTTCCAGAGTTTTGTCAAAGGTACTGGGATAACGGTGAGGGCCATTATCAAGTACTCTTGGATTCCATTCTCCATAACCCAAGTATAAATTAACCTCAGGGGCAAAGGAAGTTTTTCTTTAATGCTCCTCTCCTTTAAAAAGAGCAAAAAATAAAGACACACTTTTGGGATACTCCTGGTCATGAACACTAAAGTGGGAGAACTTCATTGCATTGAACTCTTTGGATAAAGAGGAGCTCTAGGGGCCTGGGAGGGTACTGCTTTGTGCAGAGCGATGGAGTTGACACTCACCTCGTCCTCTGTGAACTCTGACTCTGTGTCATAGCTCTCCTCATCCTCACTCTCTGGCAGCATCTGAAGGTTTTCTAGGGTCAGCTGGCCCAGCTGCTGCTGTATCCGTGTGCTTGGGCGACCCCACGTGAGCTGGTACGGGGAGTAGCCCTGGTAGGTAACTCTGTTGACATCAGCCCCACACTTCAACAAAAGTGACACAAGGTCAGAATTCTGCAGGTCCACTGCAAGATGGAGGGCGGTTCGGCCATTACAGGGCTCCTGAAACCAAAAGGAATTTGAGATGTTTATGGTTGAGTTTGGAATTTCTACTTGCAACAACAACATGTGAAGTCTTATTGAGGAGGGCCTGGAGCCCCTATGCGTTCCATCTGGAGACATGAAGGACTCACCTGAGCATTGACATCAGCACCCAAAGACACCAGAAGCTCCACAATGCCCAAATAGCCATGGATAGAAGCTAAATGTAGACATGTGTGACCTAGAAGAACAATGAAGCAAATATAACCACTTGTTTCAACCCTCAGATCTCAAGCAGAACTTTCTTTTAGGGAATAAATTCTGAATTTGGAGAACCCAGAATCTGGGCTCTGAATGAACTTTATCAAGGCATGAAACAGACCTTTTGCATGCATATTTTCTCAACCTTTCAAGTATTCAGAGTTTCAGCTCTTGCCTGGACTCCTAACACTGGCCCACCTCTCCCTTCTCCATGTCACCTGCCTTCTGATGGGCAGGGTAGGGCAGGCAGACATACCATTGTAGTTGGTGGCCTGGAGGATGGAGTAGAGGTGCTGGGTCCTGCAAGTCTGAGTCAGGACTCCCACGCTGGCCAGGCAGCCTTGCTCACAGGCAAGGTGTAGGGGGGTATTTCCTCGAAAGTCTCGGAGCTCAGGATCACAGCCAGCTTCCAGAAGTGCCTCAGCAATTTCTGGTTGGTTGGTGATCACAGCCAAGTGGAGTGGAGTCTACAAACACAAGAGGGAATAGAAAGAGGGTAAGCCATGGCCCAAACTCAAGAGTCTGTCTTCCCTTGAACTCCGGAGATCTACTGGTTGTGGGTGCTGCTCCTCCCAGACAGGTATGAAGGGCAAGATAAATGCCAGAGGCCGCAGGTGGGCTTTCATCATAGGCCTCACCAAATCAATAGAATTTTCTTTATTCTCTAGGACGTTGGCCGATTCCAATGTAAAAGGTCAAGGTACATAATGCCCAGTGATTATTAATTTAGAAAGGATTGGGAGCAACTGAGCTAGATCCAACTTCATCACTGGGTCAGAGGCACAGGGCTGGGCGAGCCGGCGCACCTGCTGCAGGTTGTTCTGGAAGTTGAGGAAGGCCAGGTCGCCCTTCACTTGGCGGACCACTTCCATGGTCAGGGCCTTCTCTTCATGGATGATGGCCAAGTGCAGGAACCTAAGGGGAAGAGAGGGAAAAACCCCCAGGGCTGGTGAGTGCATCGCGTGGGGCCCAGGGAGGCGCGGGCTGCGGGGGATTGCGCAAGGCCGGGGTTTCTGGAGGCCGAGGCCGCGGTGTTTTCCGCGAGGTTATTATGAGCTGAGTGTTCCTGGCAGGCGCCCAGGGACTTTCCGGGCCCCCTCCCTCCTCGGCGGGCGCCGGCCAGACCGCCCCGCCCTCCCGCCGGGCCGGAACGCCCTGTACTTCCCCTCCCGGCCCCGCGGCGCCCGCCCGCGGGGCAGGAGCTCCCGCCCCCCTTGTGCAAGCGGGGACTTCGCGTCCCCGCCGCCGCCCCGCCCCCGCCGCCCCGGCCGGCACCGGACCGGGGCTGGGGGGTGGGGGCTGGGGGGTGGGGGGTGCGCGCTGCACCGCAGAGCTGCTGCACCGCCAGCCCGGGATCCGACCCTGCTCTGCTGCCCGCAGCGCAGCCGGCAGCTTTGCACGGTCCCGGGGCCAGGGGTGTAGGGCGATCGGTGCCGACACCCTGGTCGGCTGCCGCCCCTCGGCCTCGCGCTGCAGGCCCGGCGTCCCCACCCGCCCCGAGACACTTACGAGTCTCCGTCCTCGGTGAGCTGCTGCTTCCAGGGCTCGGCGCCGCGCGGCGCCTCCTGCGGCTCGAGCCGGATCTCCCGCAGCTCCTTCACCAGCTGCTCGTACTCCTCGTCCTTCATGGAGTCCAGGCCGCTGTCGTGGCGGTCGTCCAGCAGCCGCTCCTTCTTGAGCGCGTCCCGGGGCCCCTCCATGGCCCAGTCCTGGGCGTGCTCGGCTTGCTGGAACATGGCGCGGGGAAGGCTCGGCGAGGCTGCCCAGGTGCGCTCGGCCGCGGGCTGCGCGCTCGCTGCCTCGCAGGGTCGGGACGAGGACCGCCGGCTGCGACTCTTGTGGGCTCGCCAGCGCCGCCGCGGCGCCCTATAAGCGCTGGCAGGGGATTTCTCCGGGGCGGGGTCAGGCGCGGGGAATTTCCAAGCCAGTCAGACCAGAAAAGAGAACTGGCCCCGTCCTCTGCTCGGGAGGGGGAGGAGGGGGAGAAGCCTAAACCCTGAGCCGGGTTCATCAGAGAAACTCCCGGCGATGAGCCACTGGGGTCATGTACAGGGAACTTTTTGATGAACGCTGAGCGGCTGGAAAGTCCTCCCGACCGAGGCCCCCTCCCCCGGTACTTCCCTGCAGCTCGCACTCCGTAATGCCGTCCCTCTGCAAGCAGCCTTCTTTCCCTGGGGTTTCCCACGATCGATTCGATTTGGGGTCGTCGGCTGCTGAGATCCCAATGAACGCAGACCCGCCAGGCAGTTCCTCCTTGGGGTTTGCCAACCTTTCCGTTTCTTGATCTTTTGAAAACTCGAGTGGAAATGATGGCTGGACGTAGGGATTTGCTTCCCCAAACCTCTGCGGGGAAGGACGCACTGGCGGGTTAGAAGGTCGCCGGCTGCCTCTGCCATCCTGCCAATGCCAGGCTCTTTGTGGCGCGGGGACACACGTAGCACTCCCTCGAACCCCCCACCCCCACCCCAACCAGGTAAAAGTTGTGCATGCTTTGGCATTGAAAGCCAAAAAGCTTTTGGCATTTTTTGGCATTAAAATGCTTGGACAACCCTCAAATCATTTCCTCGGGATTAACAGTCCTGTTGACTGGTGGAGAGGCAAGCACTCTGCCCTGTATTCAGCGAAAACGCTGAACAGGACCATACTTTTTTTCAGGGAAAGCAAGGTGTTAATCTTTGTAGTAGAGGTTGTAGCTAGCTGCCCTGCACGAACAAAATAATTATTGAGGTCATGTTTCCTGATTTGCACTGTGCTGCTGCAGAGCCTACTTCTGGGTACCCAGCCCCTGTCTTTCCAGAAGCATTTGGAAGAGGCTGAAGAATAGGTTGAGCACTGCCTTACCCAAGATTGGGCCTTAAGGATGGTTTAGATTGCAAAGCATCCTACAGAAGGCCACCCTCCCGCCAACCTAACATTACCCTCTGGCTGGCTCCCTGCTCTCCTGCCCCGGAGAGGGCAGCAGTTGGACCTCTCCAGGCGCTGTGCACAGCCCCTATGGGCTCCTCATCCTTTGGTTTCACCTGCAGAAATATAACTTACGTTCCCCACCCTACCCCCATTCTCCTAGCCAACCAGCCTCTAACAGAATTTTTCTATCTCTAGAATTGGTCCAGACAAAATGAAGCAACTCAGGTCAGAGTTTTTCAGAACTAGCTCTAGGAGGCTTTATAGTTTTGCAGAAATTTCTGGTGATTATATTGCAATCATCTTAACTTGACTGGCCATATACTAACCAACCCTTTGCTCATCTCTTCTCCCTCCACTCCTCCGACTATCTGAATTTAGGGAACCGGGGTCGGGGGAGTGAGATAAAAAAATATAAGGAGGAAAAAAGCCCTAAAATCAAGAAATAAAACCTTCAGGATAGGGACGCCTGGGTGGCTCAGCTGTTGGATGCCTGCCTTCAGCTCAGGTCGTGATCCCGGGATCCGAGATCGAGTCCCACATCAGGCTCCTTGCAAGGAGCCTGCTTCTCCCTCTGTCTGTGTCTCTGCCTCTCCCTCTCAGTCTGTGTCTCTCATGAATAAATAAGTCTTAAAAAAAAAAAAAAAAACCTTCAGGATAGTAATGATCACATGTTATAATGAAAACTTCCAAAGATAGACTTCATTGTCTCTGCAGGCATATAATATACAAACTATACAATTATTGAGGCAGGGCACAACAGCTTTAAATAAATCTCAATTGCAGGCTCTACCTCTAATTAATTGCTTATTAATTTGGAGAGATCAGTTAACTTTGCTGTGGTGTACCGGCTTTTATAATAACATTGGATTTAACGTCATTTAAGGTTTCTTTCCAGCTTAAACATTTTATTACTTGTCCACAGATACATAATAACTGCCTCAGGGTGACCATGTCTCTTAGAAATATCACAGTATGTTTTTAGAAGGATTCCCAACACTTACTGCAATACACTGTTAGTTCTCAGAACTCCTCTTGTTAGATATAGTTCCTACTTTCCCAAAAAGAGACTGAAATGCAAAGAAATTTACCTAGGCACCCGATGGCAGTTTATCTAATTTCTATTCCAACGTATCAATCATTGGGCCAAAGCAGTTGTAGTATTAACACTTTTGAAAACACATCGTAGAAATGAGACTGAATGCACTGTAATCTTTGAAGACGATACTCAAAATATTTTCTACTCCAAGCATTAGGTAAAATAGAGGGCTGATGTTCCCCTATCTGGGAATATTCGTGTCTGGGGGGGAGGGGGGAGGGAAGAAGAAGAAAGAAGGAAAAGTTGTATTTCAAAGGCCCCACTTATCTACCTTAGAAGAGGATTTTTAGCTGCAGGTTTAAAAATGACCATTAAGAAAGAAAATCATGCATGAATAAAAATATATATTTCAATAGCTTTTTTCCTTTTATTGCTTCAGGTTCCTGATGGACTTCAAGACCTGGTAGTCTTTATTCCTCATTGTGTAGTGTGACACCTAGTGGTAAGAGTCAGGCCCAGGCATTTCCTGATTTGTCATGAGGCTTTTGGAAATTTGGGGAGGCGCTGAGAGGCTTGATGACCTGTCCCTGTGGTAGGGATTCCCAAGGAGGTACCATATGATTTTCTGCCACCTAGGAGGCAGTTTTGAATGTGACCCAACGTGTTTTTCTCACTACCACATAGTGGTTTAAATCAACAAACGTTACAATTTGGATGATAAAGAACATACTTGGAAATTGGAAAACATGAGCAGCTGGGGCAAAAGAAGGCAGCTAAACTGATGATTGGTTTAGAAAGACATTTATGGACTCTTGGACATTTAGAGTTTGCCCGCCGACATTGTGAAGTTGTTAAAATCTTAGATGACTCATTTTTAAAATGTCATTTGGCTTTTTTTCTTTTTCATGCAAGAGACAGAAGAAAGAGTACATTAACGTCAAAGGGGTTTTATATTTTCGCTCAGGATGTAGCCATAAGGAATGACAGGATGGCCAGTGATGCTCAGTGGGCTTCACTCTGGGCAGGAGCACCCCTGTGGGAGAAGGAGCATTATCAGAGGCCTGAGGGAATGCAGGCCCTTCACACACCCCTCCTGAGAGGGAAATGCACAGTGTGGACTATACCTACTGTCTGAAGTGCCCAACGGCCTAGCAGCAGGGTACGTGGGCCAATATATTTGGCTTAACATCATGGATAGGGTGACCTGTGCCAGTTGTCCTGGCCAATTAAACTAACATTATTTTAGCCCCAGCAACTTAAACTCCTGGAAAGGGCTACCTGTTGCTTGATACAGCCAGGCGGGGGAAAAGGGAGCCATGGCACAGTCCTGAAGTCAAGTACACCACTGGCAGCCCCACGGTGAAATTCTGCATTTATATTCTGCTTTTGATCCCAGGCCCTGTCTTTTTTCCTCCTCTGGTCATTATTAGCAAGCACCTCCATCCATCCCTTTCAGAACTTGGAGCCCCCAAGCTCTGGATCTCTCCTGAAGAAAGACCATTAGGACCTTCATTTGTCATGCCCTAAAAGGAACACTGTCAAAGCCTTCATGTGTTTCTTTTGCTACAAATTCTGCAAATTAACGGGGGAACAAAGCTTTAAAGGGTCTTAAGCACAAATACCTACCTTTTAGGGGGCAGGCGGGCTCCACAATGGAGTGAGGCCAACCAAGGGAACGAGTCCAAGGGGAATTGGTGGCCTAACAGACTAGACCCAGGAGAGCATGTCCCTCACACTCAGCTCAAATGATTGTCGTCAAGCAGCATTTGAAATTCGGTACTGATAGTCCACTGTTAAAAAAAAAATTCAGAAAATGGATTTTGATGTGAAAATTGTAAAACATGAGAATCAAACAAAGTGCAGTTCTGCATCTTCTGGCTAAACTGAGCCCCCGGGCTTTGAGTCTACAATCTCTTATAAAAAAATATAAGGGGGGAAAAAGCTGACATATGATGTCTTTTTGGTGCTTTGGGGCAAGGCCCCAGCCTTTGGCTCCCTTGGTATTCCAGGGTCTCTGTTCCTCTGTGGAACTGGAGGGGGCACCGAAGTGGTCTGTCCAGAAGGTTTGGCTTGCTCCTGGCAGGCAGGATTGCAATCAGAAGCTCTAAGCCCTGAAAAGAGCTCTGCCCCCCAAAGAACTTTCAAGCATTACACTGTCAAGCAAGTATAACCAATTTGACAAAGTTCTGATTTTTCCCACAAAGACTGTTAAGGTGTTTTTTTTTTTTTTTTAAATTATTTATTTTAAACTCCTTTTAATAAACATGTTGCTGGATTCCTGCTCTACTCCTGCCCCAACCATGTGCCCAGTCTGCCTGTTGGGTAACTGGCTGTCAGAGGGAGGCCTGCTCATGTCACTCTGGCCCAGATTCCTGGCTCTCCCTTTTCCTTTGTTTGTTGGCAGTAACCAAGCAATATCTATAGGTGTGTGGGGTTGTTCGTGTTCTGTTGTGTTCAGGGCGGAGTAGTTGGAGCAGGGAGATGGGGGTGGAAGCTTAACAGCACACTGCCTCCTTGGCATGCCAGTATATTTGCTATTTCGTCTGGGGTATAAATTCATTCTGAGTTTAGTCAGGGTATGAGGACGCTCAGCACTAGGGCAGTTCCATAGAAGAGCCTGGTACTTAGCAGGACATGGGACACGAATGTTAGGTGCTCCCTGTTCTCAGGCTCTAGAAGCAGGTGCAGGGCTCATGATCCCTCTCAGCATCAGAATTAAAATCTGCCACCAGAAACTATATGTGCACATTTTCCCCTCTCTGTGGTCTAAGGTCTTGGAAATGGTTTAGGACAGAGGTAAACAAGAGCCGTAGTCGCTAAAAGATGTGCTTCAGATTACAAATAGTTAAGAACTTTTATCCTTAGCCCCTTCTCCTAATCATGTGATAATATTTTTCCCAAGCCTCCTTTTAGAGCAGAGCCCCAGATTATGTGGCTAAGTATCAGAAATTGAGGTGAGTCTTGGAGGCTTATTTCTGAGGCTGTTAATGGGGGAGACCTAGAAAAATACTGATTCTGAAAGTTATTTTTAGGCTGATTTTTTTTTTTTAGGCTGATTTTTTAAGTACTCAAAGCAGATGAGAGATTAGGAAGGGTCACAAGCAGAAGCTGTGAGAAGGGAGAGGGGGAAATTGGCCTGGAACCTTTTTTCCTTTACTCCAGGTCCCCGCTGTCAGGGTCTAGTCTCATGACTGTGACATGTCCCTCTGGATAAGTCACTTAGCTTGGCTCAGGAATGCTCATTATTTCCTATATCCTAGGGCTGTTTGTAGGCTACAGTTTAGGGATGATTTTACCATGAACACTAGTATTTTCAGAAATCAAGGTTGATTAATGCATCAACGAATTTTTAAATGTTAATACCTGAAAATTGGGCCAATTTAGAGGAGCAGTTAAATAGCAGGGAGACAGAGAGGGGTGCCCCGAAATTCACTAATGAAAACCCAGGAGGCTAGGGCCTGTGGGTGGGGGTGACAGCATGACTGCAGGACTTGGCTAATCATCCACATGAACACAATGATGGGGAGCCAACAGGGAAGGCTGAGTTCAGGCCAATCACAGCGATGGCCCTGCCGCCTTAAAGGACCTGGATCCACCCCCACGTGGTCGGGGCATCGGGACAGGGAGGTACCGGGAAGGACAGGGACGCACATGAGAAAGAAGGGGCTACGTCACAGGTCAGGAGCGTGGAGGAGGGGAGTTAGGGAGCCACGGTGGGGGGTTTCCTTCAGGAAAGGCAGCATCCTGACCCCCCCCCAGCAGAGGTGCTGTGGATGGTACTGTCTCCAGCGACACCTTCAGGCCATCTGTGGAATAACTACTCCCTCGGGAGCCCAATTTGCTTGAGGGGATTTTAGGAAAGCGGGATTAAAGACGTGCACCGAGACTGGATATTTAGGTGGGACGATAGTCCATCATTTATCGCAGTCCCGAGGGGGAGCTGCGAGTGTTCCTTCTGAAACCCCTGTGGCTGATCAGTTCGTTCATCCTGCTTTTGCAAGGACCCCAGCCTGCCCTTCCCGTTCGCAGTCCTCCGGAATGAGCGGAGGCCCAGTTTTACCACTGGAGCCTCTCGTTTATGTAGGCGTTCGCTGAACACTTAACAGGGTCGGCTCTTGGTGTGCTTTATCCTGTTTAATCTTCACAACCATTCTGTTAGGTGGCTATCATTATTTTTGTTTGAAAAAGGAGTTGGAGGGGCACCTGGGTCGCTCAGTAGTTGGGTGTCTTGCCTTCCGCTCAGGTCATGAACCCGGGGTCCTGGGATCAAGTCCGGCAACAGGCTCCCCACAGGGAGCCTGCTTCTCCCTCTGCCTATGTCTCTGCATCTCTCTCTCTGTCTCTCATGAATAAATGAATTTCAAAAATCTAAAAAAACAAAACAAAGGAGTTTGAGGCTTAGAAGGGGTAAGCCACTCACTCAGAAGGCCGGAAGTCAGTTGCAAACCTCTCACCCCACACTGCCCCTCCTACTCTTGCTCTTCACCCTCTACAAATGTTGCCTGTTTCTATTTTAAACATCTGCAAAGCTATTGACATAAATCATACTTTTCTATGGTATTAACATTAATTTTTAAATTGAAACATAACACTTGCACATGACTAAAAATTTGAGTAATATAAAAGGGTTACAATTATATAATTACATCCCTTTTCACTACTATTTCTTTTTTCTTTAAGATTTTATTTGTTTCTTTGACAGAGAGATATCCAGAGAGCACAAGTTAGGGGAATGGCAGAGGGAGAGGGAGAAGCAAGCTTCCTGCTGAGCAAAGAGCTAGATGCTGGGTTCAAATCCCAGGCTCCTGGAATCATGTCCTGAATCCAAGGCAGACACTATAACCAACTGAGCCACTCAGGCACCCCTTCCCTACTGTTTCTAATGCACATTTTCATCACATTATTTCCTGTGACAGAGCCTCTAGAAACCTACCATGGCCTGCAGCATGGAGTCTGAATTCCTCAGCCTGAATTAAAAACCCTCCAGAGTCAGACTCTGCCCAGCTTGGTCACTCCTGATCTCCATTTCTCCCCAGCACCAACACTGCTCCAGCTGCTCTGGGTTTCCCTGGGCTATGTCCTTTGCTCCCACACACAATCCAAGGAGCAACCTCTTTCTGCTTCCTTGCCAAGGCCTGCCCTTTCCAAGAGTCCTTCCCTGTCCTTCTTTCCCTAGAGAACTCTGTTCTCTTCTGAACCCTCCTAATTCTTATAGTCTGTCTTACATACTGGGCTTGTGGTCACGTGTTGCCCTGCAGTGCATAATTATTGCTCATGTCCTGCTTTTGACTCCAGTTAGACACTTAAGAATGTGGAAGAATGTGGAGTGTAATGGTTACTTGCTGGGTGGGGAGGAACACATTCATCTCTTCTGTGTCTCCTTTGTTCACTCCCCTGTTTAAGACACCGAGTATCCTCTTTTCTTCAGACCTATCATAATTGTTTTTGGACTCTTCTTCTCTGCTAATACTTTCCTCCTCATCCAATCAACTTTTCTCCTCTATCTGGAAATCCTCTCAAGAACTGCTCAGGTCCAGCTTCTGCCTTGGAATGCGTAAGGTGTTATTCCCACTTTAGAAAGGAAGGAGGCGCTGTGGAATAACGGCTATTTGGAGGCCGGGAAGTCCAACCAGAGTCCCCAAGGAACACAGCCCTTTGGGGATTAGCACATTTGGAAGAAGAGTGAAGAGATTATAAATAGACCTAGATAGTGCCCCCCCCTTCTCTTTTTTTCCCTCTCTTGCTGCCCGAGAGTAACCTCTAGTGGGCCCCAGAGTAAGACGGAAGCTCCCTCCTCAAGGACCTCATCTATTTCCATACCAAAGGTTTTGAGTCCTGCTTACTGCTTTGCCCAGCTCCCCAGGACAAGACACCAAAAAGGAAACTGGGGCAGAAGCTCTAGTTCAGAGGAATAATTGATCACTTGTCTACAGTATCCCCTGTGTCAAAAATCCTTTAGTGACGTAGAATGAAGGGAAGGGAGCTGAATGGGAATCAGTCTGGTTGATGGAAAGGTTGCCAGGCAGGATGATGCATCATCAGAATTTTCATCAATGGACTGCAAAGCTGAAGGGCATAGACACGTGTGGCTGGCTGGAGCCAGTGAAGGTGTAGCTGTCAAAGCCCAGCAACTGGTTTTCAGATGAAGATCTCTGATGGCTTTCAGAAGCAGTAGCATTTCCAACAGCAAATATTGTACCTCAAAAGCTTGACCTAGCATAACAAAACATACAGCTGCTAATCTAATTGGAAAATACAGCCCAGTGCAGTCTGACTCAGGTGACACCTAGAACCATTCATTTCTCAGGTAAATTTTCCTTAAAGAGGAATCCTAGGGAGGACTCTAGGTTTTCCAGTGCAGGCTCCACATCTCAGACTGATCACAGCGAATTTTATTCGAATCACATTACATATGAACATACATGAAACCATTTGATAAAAGTAGCATGGAGTCAGGGGATAGGCTACTAGACATATTAGATGTCAGGGCGTCTTTGCAACTTTCCACTGTCCAGGACTTTGCCTTTTCACTGCAAGTCTTTTTTATTCTCACTTTCTTATTCTCTCAATTTGTCAGGCCAACCCTGGGTGATTCATACTGGCAAGAGCAAGATTGAAAGTTGACATAGTGGTGTGTGAGAGGGTTGCTGACTGTAGGGTGTTGAACTGAGGCTAAAAATAGGTGGAGGTTCCTGGGGCAGCCTCCTTTGTGGCCACAGGCACCACAAAAGGAAAACTCACCAAAGAAACCTGCCCACAAGAGAGGACAAAAGCCTCCACCTCTGTCACCCCTATTGCCCCACAGAAAAGACTCGAGGTGATGGTGAATTTGGTACTTTCAAAATGTTACAACTCCTACAGAGAGGCTCTTACTCCTCGCCCCTAGCCCTCAGATTGGAGACTTTCCCTTTGGGTAAATTCACTTTCTTAGTTCCTGCTCTAGGATCAAGCACAAATGTCTGTCTCTAACTGCCCAGAGCCACGTTTAGTCAAATTGGTTAAAATAATCTGAAACACTGACACACATGGCTAATATGAGGAAAGAAATCTCCAAAGAAAAAAGTATTATATATATTATATGTATATATATTATAGTTCTTTATATATATCCATATATATAGTTATATATATATATCCATATATATAGTTATATATTATATATACACATATAAAATCAATGTGTCAATCATTTTTTAGCACTTATTTGTGTCAGGTACTGTGCGGGGCTCTGGAGTTACAGAGGAAATAAAATAGGGGTCCTGTTCTCAAGAGTTTATGGGCTGATAGAGAAATAAGTAAATGAGTGATTCTAGAAAAGAGTGATAAGGGCTATGTTTGTGGTAAGAACAATGTGCTCTGGGATCCTGGAACAGAGGAAACCAGGGAAGACTGGGAAAGTTAATCAAAGATGGCTTTTGAGGGACAAGTGTGAGTTAGTCAGAGAGGGTACGAGGGTATGCCAAAGAAAGTTGAGTCTGTGGCAAAGCATGGAGGTGTGAAACACCTCGGTGTTATATGTGGAGCTTGATGTATGGTAGAGAAAAATGAGAAGATTAGGCAGGAAGAAGATGGTATGTGGCCATGTGACTGAACAGAGAAGCTGGAACAGCAGCCTGGAAGCCGCTAAGGGAGTTTTTTTTTTTTTTTTTTTTTTTTTTTTTTTGCTAAGGGAGTTTATATGGTAGCTATCAGTAGTGTGAGTTTCAGAAGGACAGTGTGGCAGACAGGCTGGAGTGTGTGAACCATGAAGCCAGTGACCAGTTAAAGGCATTGATTGGAAAGTGAAGAAGAGAGTTGGGTAAAGAGAGATATAAGAACAAGGGTCTGCCAGTCATGGTGACTGGATGTGAGGGAAGGAGAGAGAAAGCCTCTGGGAGTTCTCAGTTTCTGATTTGGGCTGCTTCGTGGAGAGACAGGAGGCAAAGTAGGATGGGGGAAAGAGGATGAGTTCTGTCTTGGACATGTTGAGTTGAGGGCCTGCTGGAAACAGAACAGATGATTTAATGTGGGGAGTTCTAAGAGAATGGAATATCTTAAAGTCATCAGCTTATTCGAGAAATAAAGTCAGGCTAAAGACAAAGCCACCCAAGAATTGTGTGTAATTTCAAGATCCAAGACAGGAACACCAGCATATAAGGAGTGGGCTGAGGCTAAGAAGCCAGTAGAGGAAACTGAGAAAGAACATCCAGCAGAAAAAGGGGGAAACAAGGAGAGAGGGCTGTTCCAGATGCTGGGAAAGGCAACTGGCACAAAAAGATGGTCCTCGTAAAGAATGTTGTGTGTGAATTGCTCACTAATTCAGGCTTTTTTGAGAAGAAAAAGACCAGGATGAAAGAAAGGAAAGTTTCACTTGAGGTATGATGTTTACTTACTTACAAATACACAATTACAAGGCTAATGGGAACTTCAGGGCTGTGAGTTTAAGAATTACCAATAGGACATTGAAAGCATGTAATAAAAATTTAGCATCTCTTTCATTTTGTTTTTTTTTTTTAATATATTTTTTTTAATTTTTATTTATTATTTATGATAGTCACAGAGAGAGAGAGGCAGAGACACAAGCGGAGGAAGAAGCAGGCTCCATGCACCGGGAGCCTGATGTGGGATTCGATCCCAGGTCTCCAGGATTGCGCCCCGGGCCAAAGGCAGGCGCCAAACCGCTGCGCCACCCAGGGATCCCATCTCTTTCATTTTGTAAGTGAACAGATAGAAGTAGGTGAAGGAATGAACCAGTCACCCAATTAAATCAGGACTTGAATACAGATCTCTAGATATTTAGCCCACAGCAATTTCCTCTAGATCAGTGGTGGGTTCTCAAATGTCAGCTTGCATTAGACTCACTTGGAGGGCTTTTAAAACATGGACTGTGTCATAAAATAAGGAATGAATTTTATTATTTATGTATGTATGTATGTATGTTTGAAGTTTTAATTTAAATTCTAGTTAGTTAACATTTAGTGTAATATCAGTTTCAGGAGTAGAATTTAGTGACTCATTACTTACATGTAATGCCTATCACAACCCATCACCCATTTAGTCCATTCCCCTCACCCACTTCCCCTCCAGCAGGTGTCTGTTCTCTATTGTTAAGAATCTGTTTTATGGGGAAGCCTGGGTGGCTTAGCAGTTGAGCATCTATCTGCCTTTGGCCCAGGGTGTGATCCTGCAGGCTCCATGCAGGGAACCTGACATGGGACTTGATCCTGGGACCCTGGAATCACACCCTGAGCCAAAGGCAGATGCTCAACCACTGAGCTACCCAAGCATCCCTGCCTCCCCAAGATTCTAAATCAGAAGGTCTGGGGTGGTGGTTTTTTTTTTTTTTTTTTGTAATTTTTATTTATTTATGATAGTCCCAGAGAGAGAGAGAGAGAGAGAGAGACAGGCAGAGACATAGGCAGAGGGAGAAGCAGGCTCCATGCACCGGGAGCCCGACGTGGGATTCGATCCTCGGTCTCC
This sequence comes from Vulpes vulpes, assembly GCF_048418805.1. NCBI lineage: Eukaryota > Metazoa > Chordata > Mammalia > Carnivora > Canidae > Vulpes > Vulpes vulpes. Next base: position 75,286,724 of record NC_132785.1, read on the forward strand.
AGGATCGCGCCCTGGGCAAAGGCAGGCGCTAAACTGCTGCGCCACCCAGGGATCCCCGCTGCGCCACCCAGGGATCCCTGGGGTGGTGTTTAAGAATGTATTTCCTACAAGTTCCACGTTGTCTATTTCTTCTGGCCTGGGACCACTTTGAGGATGACTGTGCTATATATATCTTTGTCTCTAAAGCAAGTGCTTGAGGAGTCTAGAAAGAAATTAAGTCTCCTGGGTTGCTTAATCATTCTTTAACCCTCCTTAGAATATTAATTTGCTCATAAAGAATATTTTCTTTATGTGAATCAGAGTGTCTTTGTGGAAAGTCTGAATATGGAATGGAACTTTACTCAAAACTCTGTTTTGAGCACTCACACTGTTCTAGACACTCTGGTAGGCATCAGAGATACAGTCAGAACTCTGCCCTCAGGGAGAGTCCCTTGTTGTAGGATACATGAATATACCAGATCAATGAGTGAAATATATAATTGGTTAGTGAGGTGAAGAAAAGAAAAAGTAATTCAGGAAAAAAGGATAGAAATGTCAGGGCAACAGAACATGTTAAAATTGGGGGGGGACTAGTCTGAAGAATGTGAGACTCTTGATCTTGGGGTTTGAGCCCCATGTTGGGTGTAGAGATTACTAAGAAAAACCTTATGTTGGTTTTTTGTTTGTTTTTTAAGATTTATTTATTTATTTGACACAGAGAGAGGGCAAGCACAAGCAGGGGGAGTGACAATGGGAGAGGAAGAAGCAGGCTCCCCACTGAGCAGGGAGCCCAAAATGGGGCTCTTGAGCCCAGGACCTTGGGATCTTGACCTGAGCTGAAGGCAGATGCTTAACTGACTGAGCCACCCAGGCACCAAAAAAATAAATTATTATAAAAAAAAGAGGACTTGTTAATATTTTCCAGAAGGTGGATAGGAGGATGAAAGGATAACATTGACAGGAGCTCTGAAGGATGGGAAAGAATGAGTGGTGTGGTATTTAGGGGAAGAATGGTCTGCATAGTGTTCAGTGAGTGCAAAGGCCCTGAGGTGGGAACACCCTTTGAGGAGCAGCAGGGACTCAGTGTGAGTGACCTAGAGTGAGTCAGGGGAAGAGTAATAGGAAATGAAGTCAGAGATAAATGTTAGGGTTTTAGGGATTGATTTTTCCACAACATTTAGGCAATTCCTCCATAAGATATCATTCTGTTTCTCTTGTACGAAAATACTATTTCCTTTTGAGGGAACACTGGCTCCCAAACTTGAGCTCTGGCTCTCCCAGTACTGAGATCTCATTAGTGAAATCTCATTAGTGGCTAATGAGTTTGCTCTGCTGCTTGTTTTACCAAAACAATTGAATACAGACCAGTCTGGAAAGACCAGTATAGGAAGAAATATGTTTCTTTGGTTATCTTTTATGTATATCTGTGTACTACCCCATTCTCTCCCTCCCTAAACCACCCCCCCGCCCACCCCCACCCCACTCCACCCCACCCCCTATCTCCTCACTAAATTCCAAAAGAATTGCCCTGGCAATGTCTTCTGCATTTTTTCTGTATTACATGCTACATTGTGTGCACTTCTGGGAAAAGTTGACCCCACCCATATGAGTCGTGGGCGGTGGCTCAGACCTTTAGTTTGTCAGCCTCCACTCTTTTTATGGTCAAGCCTTTTGGGGCTGGCCCATCCCACAACCACCTGTACTGGATGAAAACTATTCCTTAACACATTAAAGGACAGGCTAGCATGTTTGTCTTTCTGGCAGATTACGGAACTAATATTCAAAGAGCGAAATCCTAAAAGTAACAGTTGCCACAGTTAAAGGCAAACTATGAGGCTGGATGGATCATTGTTGTAAAAGTTTTGCATTTTTTAGAAAAAGATTGTATTTATTTATTTGACAGAGAGAGAGAGAGAAAGAGAGAGCACAAGCAGGGAGAGCAGCAGGCAGAGGGAGAGGGAGAAGCAGGCTCTCCACTGAGCAGGGATCCAGATGTGGGACTTGATCCCAGGACCCTGGGATTGTGAACCAAGCTGAAGAGCTGAAAGCAGACACTTAACTGACTGAGCCACTCAGGTGCCCCAAGTTTTGCATTTTTTTTGTTCTCACAAAAACAATATGACCTGGCATAGAATTGGATATGAGGCACAGTGAAACACCTGACTGTTGTCTGCGGAGCCTGGACCTGGATCCTGCGCAAATACCAGGACTGAAAAGCTGTGGTCCTGGGACCCCTGGTTGGCTCAGTGGTTGTGTCTGCCTTTGGCTCAGGGCATGATCCTGGAGTCCGGGGATCGAGTCCCACATTGGGCTCCCTGCATGGAGACCGCTTCTTCCTCTGCCTATGTCTCTGCCTCTCTCTGTGTGTGTCTCTCATGAATAAATAAATAAAATCTAAAAACAAAAACAAAAACTATGGTCTTGGCCCCAAAGAGGTGTATGTCCTAGGCCTCCGAGAACGGACAGGATGTTTATGAGGATTCACATTTTCACATTACCACATGAGAAATATTTTCCAGCAGAACAAAAGCAAATTCTGAGCTTCCCTCACAATTTGGTTTTAAATCTTCAGAGACGACATTTGTTTCCTAAAGCAGAAAAAGTCTTTTTTTTAAAAAAGATTTTATTTATTTATGCATGAGAGATGAGAGACACAGAGAGAGACAGAGACATAGGCAGAGGGAGAAGCAGGCTCCCCGTGGGGAGCCCGATGTGGGACTTGATCTCAGGACCCTGGGATCATGCCAAAGGCAGATGTACAACCACTGAGCCACTGAGGTGCCCCCAGAAGATAGTCTTGAAGCCATGTTTACTCACGATCAAATTATCTGTGGGTAAAAAAGGATGAAGTATTTGATTGGAAGACACATAGTTTTCATCAATAACTTTTTTCTTTCCAGGTTTGAATTGGCTCTAGTGGCCCACACAGAGTAGAGGGGTGACTTTCTGTAGGTGAGGTTCCCTGCTTCTCTAGAGCAGGGCCTGCACATAGGCTGCTCCTAGGGTCTGAGGGCCTTTTGCGGGAGGGACAATTATTTTGTTGATCCCTAGAATCTTAGATGGTAGGGGCTGAAGTGTCCTTTAAGGTCATTTTGCCAATGACCCTGTCTATGCTTAAAGCATGCCTCAGTATCCTTACCAAGTGGTCTAGAAACTTTGGTAAAACAACTCTAGTGTTTGTACTTAGGAATCGTATTAGGTGAGGCATGAGACCCCAATTTCATTTACTCAGGAAGGCCTTTGTGTAGGAGATAAGTTTTGATGCGGGTTAATCTGTCCAGTTCAAATGTAATTCAGTTCAATTAAACGAGAGGAAGAGGAAACTTGACTAATGCTTCTTTTCTTTTGCCAAATGAAACAATACTGTCGATGGAGAATTAAGAATATCTTTTTGGAAAATAACTAAATGGCAAGCACCCTATATTCGTTTTCCCTCCTGATGAAAAAACCCCAAATGTCTGACCGCAAGATCCTACTAATGCTTTAACAGTGCCCCACACCCCCAAAAGCCATAGTTTCTCGTCTCTACCAACAAAAACAAATTTTATGGCCCAGTCTTTACATGAATCACTCTGTGAAAATGATACCAAATGTAATAACCCCAGACAGCTGCAATTATCTAAATGTTTCCCTGTTAGCCATTTGAATGGCTAAAGCTTAATAATCAAATCAGAGGGAATGCTAATTGAAATCTAATAGAGCTTACATCCATGTGATTAGGTATCAGAGTTTGATTCCAATATTGTTAAATTACAGACAAGGCCCATCAAATCACACTAAAAATAGATATTGTAACCTCAATGGCAAAAGGAGATGGATTGTTTCAATAAACAGAGATCAAACTGGAACCGGTTTATACGGTGTCACCGCCACCTACTGATAACTTAGTGGAACTGCAGGGACCGTCTTTCCTTGGAAGTGGGGCACAGCCGTTTGTTTCTCTTTTCCCAACCCAAGAAGTTTCTTGACAATGGAGTATATGAATAATGATCATTTCTGGAAGAAAAGACCAAGAAGATTCCAGCTATGAGGGTGTATGTTGACAAGAACTAGAGGTAAAGTTGGACGGACTCAGTGGGACCAGATAATGGACTGCTGCTGTTGTATGGCTAGAGAAAGGAGTCCTAATAATAATCCCTGGGTGCCAGGTCACTTCTTTCCCACCCCCCACCCCCATCTCTAGTTCTGCTCACGGAAGCTTCACTTACTGTTGGTAACACCTCTAGAATAGATAACATTTACTGAATTTCTACTATAATATGAATACAGTCTGAAAATCCTGCCAAGTAATAGAAATATAAATTGTGATCCCTCCCTCAGGGAGTTTATAATCAGTTCTGTGGAGAGATTAGAGAAAAACACAGGCGACCATATACCAGCACTTATGGATTGACTTTTGTCATAGAATAGTCTCCTAAGATAAAATGCGTAGGATGTAAACTTTTGGAGGCTTTGCATGTGCGCCAATGCCTTTGTTCCACATTCGTGCTTGAGACAGTTTGCCTAGACAAAGTATACTTTTCTCTCACTTGTTGAATGACTAGGGAACTTTGATTTGTAAAATATATGCCCCTGGAATGTGAGAGGCAGTAGAGGGAGGGCAAATCAAATTGCTTAATTCACCACACAGAAACTTAAAAACATAAAGACTAAAGTTTACACGTGTGCATACTGGATTTGGCCTGAATTAGCTTTGATCTTTCTTTTTCAAAAATTTTTTGATAAAATACACAAAACATAAAAATTGTCATCCTAATCACGTTTAAGTGTACAGTTCAGTGTATTGATTATGTTCATACTGTTAAGCAACCATCACCACGGTCCCATCTCCAGAACTCTTTTTATTTTGCAAAACTGAAACTGTGTCCCCCTCCCCTCAGCCCCTGGCAACCACCATTCTACTCTCTGTCCCTATGATTTAGACTACTCTAGCTACCTCATGTAAATGGAGTCATGTAATATTAGCCTTTTTGTGGATGGCTTATCTCACTCAGCATAATGTTCTCAAGATTCACCCATGTGTAGCGTATGTCAGAATTTCCTTCTTTTTAAAAGCTGAACATTCCACTGTATATGTATACCACATTTTGCTTATTTATCTGCTCATGGGCCCTTGGGTTGCTTCCATGATTTAGTGATTGTGAATTATGCTGCTATGAACATGGGTGCACAAATATATCTTTGAGAATCTGCTTTCAATTCTTTTAGGTATACATTCAGAAGTGGAATTGCGGAATCATATGCTAAATCTGTTTTTAATCTTTTGTGGAACTGCCATAATGTTTTCCACAGTGGCTGCACCATTTTGCATTCATACCAACAGTGTGCAAGGGTCCCAATTTCTCCACATACCTGCCAACATTTTTTATATCAAATAAAAAAAAAAACCTTTTTAAAGTATGCTCCACTCCCAATGTGGGGCTTGAACTCACAACCCGGAGATCAAGAATCCCATGTTCTACCAATTAAACCAGCTCAGTACCCCCACCTTGGATTTTTTTCATAGTAGCTATCCTAATGAATATGAAGTGCTATCTCACTGTGGTTTTGCTTTGCATTTCCCCAATGATTAATAGTGTTATGCTCTTTTCATGTGCTTATTGGCCATTTGAATATCTTCTTTGAAGAAACGTTTAAGTCCTTTGCCCATTTTTGAATCAGCTTATTTGTTTCTTACTTGGTTTTAGGAGTTCTCTATATATTTTGAGTATTAGTCCCTTATCAGATACATAATTTGCAAATATTTTCTCCCATTCTATGGATGCCTTTTCATTCTGTCACAAAAATCTCTTTTGTGGAGGGGGTAACAAATTGCTTTATTTGAAGGAATGGTACAAATGAAAGAACTTAAGTGTTTATTTTGGTAAGACCTATAGAAAAGGTAAAGGTTACCCCAACATGCATGCACTGCCTTGGTGACCAGGGAATTCACCGCCACGTGTGACTCCCTGGTCATACCAGACACTCCACCATGCCAGATTCTTATGCAAGTTGGCTTTGTGGTCATCCAATTCTTTGATGGATTTTACCTGCTAATTCGGGTAATGACTCTCAGTGAAGTCACATAAGTGGGGCTTTTTGCCAGTGGTTAGTTTGGGCAATTCCAATAGTGACTGATTCACACTTTCCAAGGAGAATGCATACTCCATCGCATTCAGCCTGTTTTCCCAGTCCTCACGGTATGGTTTCTTGATATCCTTGAGGAAGATCTGGTCATTGGTCCTGCAGCTTTGTCAGTTTCTCAGCATGTTGTCTCTCCTCATGAGATCGGTGAAGAAAACATTTGATGAAGTTCTTCAAAGTCACAGCATCAAAGTCAAAGTAGTAAGATGTGGATAGGTAGATGTAGGAGGTGTAGAGCACCAGGTTGATCTGGCAATTGACAGTGGCCTCTGAGTCCTGGTAGTATTTCCAGCCCACCAATAAGGGAGACTCAGAAGTCATGGTGGGCAGCTGAAGGGAGGCAGCTGCCCCACGCTGAAGTAGAGTGCTGGCCTTCCTGTGAGGAGGTGCTGAGAGCTGGCTCTGTGGAGCCAGTGGGGGTGAAGGGTTAGCGCCTGTTCTCTCTAGGCCCTGCTGAAGCAGGAAACTATGGCAACTCTCAGGGAAGACGGTTGAAAGTACCCTTGGATGCACAAAAGTTTTACATTTTCATGAAGTCCAACTTGTCTCTTTTTGTCTGTTGTTGCCTGGGCTTTTGGTGTCAAATTTAGAAATCATTGTCAAATCTAATGTCATGAAGCTTTTGCTCTGTGGTCTCTCCTAAAAGTTTTGTTTTAGGCTTTAGTTTTAGGTTGGTGATCCATTTTGTATACAGTGTTGGGTAAGGGTCTAGTTTTCCCATCACCATTTCCCCCATTGAATGAGGAAAAGGCCTTGGTACTCTGGTCAAGAATCAATTGACCATATAGGAGAGGGTGTATTTCTGGGATCTCTATTCAATTCCATTGGTCTCTTTGTCTACCTTTATGCTTGTACCACGCTGTTTTGATTACTGTAGTTTTGTAGTAAGCTCTGAAATCAGGATGTAGGAGACCTACAACTGTTCTTTTCAAGATTATTTTAGTTATTCTGTGTCCCTTGCAATTCCTTATGAATTTTAGGATCAATCTTTTCTATTTCTGCAAAAAATGTCATTGGGATTTTGATAGAGATTGCATTGAATCTATAGATTATTTTGGGTAGTGTGGACATTTTAATAATATATTAAATCTAATTCATGGACATGGGATTTAGGTTTGAAATGTTTCAATTTATGTTTCAATTTATTTGTACCTTTAATATCTTTCAGCAGTGTTTTTTAGTTTTCATTGTTTAAGTCTTTTACCTCCTTAGATAAGTTAGTTCCTAATTATTATACTCTTTTTGATGCTATTGTAAGTCTGTTTTTAAAAATTTCCTTTTCAGTTTGTTCAATATTAGTAAATAGAAACTCAACGGATTTTTATGTGTTGACTCTATATCCTGTTGTTTTGCTGTATTCATTAATATAACGAATTAGTTTTTGTCAAACTAATAGGTTTTTTGGTATGAAATCTTTATGGTTTTCTACAAATAAAATCACATTACCTGTAAATAGAGATAATTTTATTTCTTTCTTTCTGATTTGGATGTTCTTTTGTTCTTTCTTCTAATTGTTCTGGCTAGAGCTTCTAGTACTATGCTGTGTAGAAGTGGTGAATGTATCATTGCCTTGTTCTTATCTTAGAGAAAAAGCTTTCAGCATTTCACCATTGAATATGATGTCCTCTTGGGTTTTTCATATATGGCTTTTATTATATTGAGGTAGTTTCCTTCTATTCCTAGTTTTTTTTATCATAAAAGAGTGTGGAATTTTTATCAAGTATTTTTGCTGCATCAGTTGAGATTATCTTGAAGGGTTTTTTTCCCTTCATTCTGTTAATATGGTGTATTACACTGATCAATTTTTGTATATTGAACCATCCTTGCATTGCAGGACTAAATTCCACTTGGCAGTGATGTATAATCTTTTTATATGTTGTTGAATTTGGTTTGCTAGTATTTCTTGAAAATGTTTGCATCAGTGTTCATAAAAGATAACAGTCTGTGGTTTTCTTTTTCTGTAGTATCATTGGCTCACTTTGGTATCACAGAGATGCTGATCTCATAAAATGAGATTGGAAGTATTCCCTCCTCTTCAGTTTTTTGAAGTTTGAGAAGGATTGGTATTAGATCTTTAAGTGTTTGGTAGAATTCACCACTGAGCAATCGGGTCCAGGGCTCTTATTTTGGGGGGAAGGTTTTTGATTACTGATGCAGTAGATTGCATCAGTAGATTGCATCAGTAGATTTTCAGGAGATTGCATCAGTAGATTTTCAGGAGATTTTCTCCTCACTTGTTATAGGTCTATTTAGATTTTCTTTTTTTCTTATTTTGACTTAGCAGGTTTTGTGTTTTCTAGGAATTTATCCACTTCATCTAAGTTATCCAATTTGTTGCCATACAATTGTTCATACTATTCTTTTATAATCCTTTTTATATCTGTAGATTTAGTAGTAATGTCCCACTTTCACTTATTTTAATTTTGTTTTTTAAGTAATTTGTATCTCTTTTGTCCTAGTCAATCTAGCTAAAAGTTTGTCAAAAATTTTGATTTTTATTTCCCTGATGATGAACATCTTTTCTTGTGTCTGTTGGACATCTGTGTGTCTTCTTTGGAGAAATGTATGTTCATGTCTTCTGCCCATTTTAAAACTATTTTTAAAGACTTTATTTTCTTATGTGAGAGAGACAGATAATGAGAGAGAACACATGTGTAAAAGGGAGAGGGAGAATCCCCAATGTGTGTCTTTATCCCAGGACCCTGAGATCATGACCTGAGCTGAAGGCAGATGCTCAACTGACTGAGCCATCCAGGTGCCCCTTTTCTGCCCATTTTTAAAATGGATTATTTGGGTTTTTTTGGTGTTGAGTTGTATCAGTTCTTTATAGTTTCGGATACTAACCCTTTATTAGATATGTCATTTGCCAATGTCTTCTCTCATTCTGTGGGTTGGCTTTTAGTTTTGCTGATTGTTTTCTTCATTGTGTAGAAGCTTTTTATTTCAATATGGTCCCAATAGTTGATGTTTGCTTTTGTTTCCCTTGCCTCAGGAGACATATCTGTTACTATGACTGATGTCAGAGAAATTACTGCCTTTGTCCTCTTCTGGGATTTTGATGGATTCCTATCACACACTTATGTCCTTAATCCATTTTGAGTGTGTTTCTGTGTATGGTGTAAGACAGTGGTCCAGTTTCATTCTTTTGTGTGAAGCTGACCAGTTTTCCCAACACCATTTGTTGAAGACTTGCTCCAATCGCATATTCTTGCCTCCTTTGTCAAAGATTAACTGATCATATAACTGTTGACTTATTTCTGAGCTTTCTATTCCATTCTGTTGATCTATGTGTCTGTTTTTGTGCCAGAAACACACTGTTTTGATTACTAGCTTTGTAAGATAACTTGAAGTCTGGAATTGCAATACCAATACCTCCAGTTGTTTCTTTTTCTTTTCTTTTCTTTTTTTTTTTTTTAAGATTTTATTTATTTATTTGAGAGAGAGAGAGAGAGAGAGTGCACAAGCAGGGTGAGAGGCAGAAGGAGAGGGAGGAGCAGACTCCCCACTGAGCAGGGAGCCTGATGCAGGCGGGCAGGACTCAATCCCAGGACCCTGAGATCATGACCTGAGCCCAAGGCAGATGCTTAACCAACTGAGCCACCCAGGCACCCCTGTTTTTCTTTTTCAAGATTGCTTTGGCTATTCAGGGTCTTTTGTGGTTCCATGCAAACTTTAAGATTGTTTGTTCTAGTTCTATGAAAAATGCTGTTGGTATTTTGATAGGGATTGCATTAAATATGTAGATTGCTTTGGATAGTATAGACGTTTTAACAATATTTGTTCTTTCCACTGTACACTTAACATATTTTATAATTTTGTCAACTATAGTTCAATAAAAATAATAAAAATCACTAAAAAATAAGCATAGTTCTAAAACATTAGTAAAAAAAATTACCTCATGTCCTGAACAATTTTTTTTAATTGTCTTACTACATAAGTGAACTTTATCACATTGAATCATGATAATCAGTGAGTTGGCAGTCAGCCTATGTGTAGATGGCCTTCTACTGTGTAATTTGAACAGCAACAAAAATAATCCTTCTTCAAAAATATCTCCTTTGAGAAAAGGGAACCCTCTTACACTGTTGGTGGGAATGTGAACTGGTGCAGCCACTCTGGAAAACTGTGTGGAGGTTCCTCAAAGAGTTAAAAATAGACCTGCCCTACGACCTAGCAATTGCACTGTTGGGGATTTACCCCAAAGATTCAGATGCAATGAAACATCGGGACACCTGCACCCCGATGTTTCTAGCAGCAATGGGCACAATAGCCAAACTGTGGAAGGAGCCTCGGTGTCCATCGAAAGATGACTGGATAAAGAAGATGTGGTTTATGTATACAATGGAATATTACTCAGCAATTAGAAACGACAAATACCCACCATTTGCTTCAACGTGGATGGAACTGGAGGGTGTTATGCTGAGTGAAATAAGTCAATCGGAGAAGGACAAACAGTGTATGTTCTCATTCATTTGGGGAATATAAATAATAGTGAAAGGGAATATAAAGGAAGGGAAAAGAAATGTTGGGAAATATCAGGAAGGGAGACAGAACATAAAGACTCCTAACTCTGGGAAACAAACTAGGGGTGGTGGAAGGGGAGGAGGGCGGGTGTTGGAGGGGAATGGGTGACGGGCACTGAGGCGGACACTTGACGGGATGAGCACTGGGTGTTTTTCTGTATGTTGGTAAATTGAACACCAATAAAAATTAATTAAAAAAAAAAACAAAAATATCTCCTTTGGTACCAAAATTTGGTATTGCTCTCCATTCCTATGCAAATTAACATCCAACTATAAGGTTTTGGGTAATTGGATACTAATATTGATTGTTTCTCCCAGCAGTGGTTCTCAAACTTGAGCATTCCATAACAATGATTGAGAAGGCTGGTTCAAAATGCAGATTCAAAAGGTCAACTATATAGTCCAAGAAACTCAAATTTAAATAACTATCCTAGTTGATTATAATAGCAATCATCCTAGGACATCTCTCTGAAAAATACTGTTAAAAAAGATGAGAAGTTAGCCATTTATTTACCTGGAAATGATCCCAGAGCTCTCCTACCTTTGGGTACTAGTTGACTTTCTATTGATAGTCTCAGACAAAGTTATAGGAAAATCTCAGAGAGAAAAGGCATCAGAGTGATGACACCTGCCAGGAAGTAGTCTTGAAAGTGCCAGACCAAGGAAGAATACCAGTTGAGTCTCAGGTAGCACTGTCCTGTAGAATTTCCTACAATGATAGAAATGTTTTATATGCTCACTCTACACTATATTAGCCACTAGTCACATGACCTTAAAGCAGTTGAAATATGGCTAGTCTAACTGAATAACTGAATTTTAAATTTTATTTAATTTTAATTTTAATGTATATGGTCACATGTGATAGTGGCTATCATATATATAGCACAGGGCTGGAGCTTGTCTAAGACTAGCTCCGATTTTCTTAAAATTGTAATTTTCTATATTGTAATACAATTCCTAAGCCAACCAAACTGTTAAGAACAAGGCAGGAATATAAACATATGAATGAAAAAGTTTAGAATCAATAGTAAAGGAAAATGTCATCTAAATAAAAAATTGGAAGTCTATGATTATGGCTTACAGCATTATGGCTCTGGCAGGTAGACCAATGCCCTCTTCTCCCCTAGGATGTCCATGTCCTAATCCCCAGATCCTGTGATAATGTGAGGTAACATGGTAAAAGGGAATTAAGGTTGTGGGTAGGGTGAAGTTTGCTAATCAAATGACCTTGAGACAAGGAGGTTATCTAGATGGACTTAATCTAATCACAGAGTTCCTTATAAATGGAAGAGAGAGGCAGAAGAGAGAGAAGCAGAGAAGTGGTAATCTGAAAAGGACTCAGCCTGATGTTGCTGGCTTTGAAGATGGGGGGATGAGGCCACAAGCCAAGGAATACAGGCATCCTATAGAAGCTGGAAAGAGGCGAGGAAATGGATTCTCCTCTAGAGCCTCAAGAAAGAATGCAGCCCTGCCAACACCTGGATTTTTGCACAGTGAGACTCATTTTGGATATCTGGCTTCCACAGCTGTTAGATAATACATTTGTATTGTTTAAACCACTGAATTTGTGGAGATCTGTTCTGGCAGTGGCAGGAGAGGTAATATATGGGTTGATAGGAAGAGAAACCAGAGGTGAGGAGGTACAATCAAGGCACTGTTATATAGGAACAAAAGCAGTAGACATAGGAAATAGACCAGCCGAGGTTCCCAGTTTTGCCAATTACTACCTTGTGTGACTCAGATCAAGTTATTTAACCTCTCTGTGTCTCAATAGTTTCATCAATGAAAAGCAATAATAATTTTACCTCCTTATCTGGCTGTTTTGAGGATGAAATGAGGCAGTGGGTGGGCCTAATATATGTGTGCTGTTGCTCCTGCTGACACTGCTATTGTACTACTGCCGCAGCTTTTGTATATTTATTTTTTTTAGTGATCAGGTGTATATTTACAAAACTACCTCTACAACGCATCTTTAGTTAAAATCCACGTTTTGTGTGAAGTAATATAGATTAAAATTACATTAGAATTTTGTACATAACAAGGTTTAGTTTAACAGATCATTCAATTAAGCCCACTCGCCTGTAACCATATTTCAGGCTAGGTGGGTCCTGCACAGCAGATGGCGCGCCCAGCCCTCTGGAGGGTAAAAACACACCATCGCCATGGAGGCAGTTATTCTGGAAACCTGAATGGCGACTATAGCTCCAGGTTAGTAAAATTAAGTTTGCTGCTTATCAATCATGACTATAAGGTACCGATATAGAGTGTCATTGTTTCATTAAGTTTTTGAAGTGATTCAGGATGTGTAGATCTACAGAATATGAAATATGGTCCTGATGTTTGTAGGTGAGAATCTTCCCAAAGTAAATTTTCTATTCGATAGTCCTCCGAAATAAAAGCAGTCATGCTTTTATGCTTTTTATTTCGAAATAATTTTGTACTCACCAAAGTTGTGAAACCAGTACAGAGTTCCTGTGTATCTGTTACTCAGCTTCCTCCAATGGTGGCACTATCAAAACTAGTAAATTGACATTGATACAATACTAGCAATAATTACAGATTTTACTGTTTTTATATATACTGATTTTTGTCTGGGGGGGGGTGCTACATAGTTCTATGAAATTTTATCAAATATATAGATTTGTGTAATCACTGCTACAATCAGGATATAGAACTATTCTGTTGCCACACTAAAACTCCCTTGTATTACCCCTTAGCAACACCCCCTCCTTACCACCAACCCCTGGCAGTGACCAGTCTGTTCTTTATTAATATAAAACTTTGTCATTTTGCGAATGTTCTATAAATGGAATTATACGATATGTAAACTTTTGAGATTGACTTTTTCACTAGGTATAATGCTCTTGGGACCCATCCAGGTTGCTGTAATGTGTAAATAGTTTTTCTCCTTTTTATTAACGAGTAGTATTCCATTATACGGATGTACCACAGTTTATCCAGTCACCTTACTGGGGGACACTTGAGTTGTTTCTAGTCTTTGACTCTTACAAATAAAACTGCTCTGAACATTTATGGTTTTCTGAGCATAGAGGTTTTTATGAATACAAGCTTCACTTCTCTAAGATACCCAGTTTTATAAGATTTTAAGGGTTAAGTAGGATTAATGTTAAAATACTTTGTAAATGGCAATGCTCAATTTAAATTTATGTTATTCTGAGTTATTTTAATAATGGTAAACAGTGACAAAAGGCTAAAACAATTGTAGGGGAAAAAGTGGTAAGAGTTGGTGGCAGAGGATGTGAAGAGGATCCTGTTTTGAAGGTTTTTTTTTTTTTTTTTTAGAAAATAAAATGATGTTTGTTAGGTAGCAGAGAGTGTGGAATTCTGGGGCAGTGTACACATGAGGTTGAATTAAAAGCAAAAGATTGAAATGTCTTGGTACATTGGCAGGGCACTAGCATCTGGAGTGTATCTAGAATTAGTGGGAATATTAATAGGAAGAAGAATAGATGAACAGAGGCCATAAGAAAGGTAGATTCAAAAAAAAAAAAAAAAAAAAAGAAAGGTAGATTCATTCACTCACATGTCCCACAAATATTTACTGGCCCCTGCTGTTGGTCGTGTGACATCCTAGGCCCTGGGTTCACTACTAAGACTGCCCCCTGCATTATGAAGCTTTTATGCTGGAGAGCGTGGGAAACAATAAATTAACATGTAAGATGACTTTGGGTAAGGATGAATGTTCTAAATTAATGTAATGCTGGGAAAGGAATTGGGGAAAGACTGAAGATGCTATTTTAGGATGAATAGTCAGAAAGGTTTCTTCAGGGCAGCCCCGGTGGCGCAGCTGTTTAGTGCTGCCTGCAGCCCAGGATGTGATCCTGGAGACCCGGGACTGAGTCCCACATCGGGCTCCCTGCATGGATCCGCTTCTCCTTCTGCATGTGTCTCTGCCTCTCTCTCTCTGTGTGTGTGTCTCTCATGAATAAATAAATAAAATAGTAAAAAAAAAGAAAGGTTTCTTCAAAGAGGGAATAGCTTTTGAGGTTTCTGGGGAGCCGAGCTCATAGGAAGGTAACACTGGAGCTACAACTTGGTTCAGAGATTGAAGTTGTCAGAGACATTGTATACACTTGTAGGAGAGGCACATTCTTCCCTCTGCCCTCTTAGGGTTTTTTTTTTAGCTGGGCCTAAGAATTAAATTGACATAAAACAGATTAACATGAGGGACACCTGGGTGGCACAGTGGTTGAGTGTCTGCTTTTGGCTCAGGTAATATTCCCAGAGTCCTGGGATCAAGTTCTGCATTGGGCTCTCCACAGGGAGTCTACTTCTCCCTCTATGTCTCTGCTTCTCTCTGTGTGTTTCACATAAATAGATAGATGAAATCTTTTTTTTAAAAAAGATTAACAGGAGAAAAACATACACATAATTTATATTAAGGTTTACATGACATGTGAGCCCTTATAAGGAATGAAGGGTCAAAAAATGGCAAAACCTAAATAAGGTTGAACAAAGGCAAGTGTGCAAAAGTGACTAGACTAGGAGTGAGGAGGCTGAAGGAAGACAGTGGTTTTAACAGGGCCTACATGTGTAGAACTCTCTCAACCTCAGCTTCTCATCCTTGATGATGGGGATGTTACTTTCCTTTTGGCATTAAGAAATCATCTGTCACATAGGAATTTCATCTCCTGCTTTTAAGAACAAGGAAGATCAGAGTATTCTTGTATTTGCTGTTTTCCAAGTATCTTTCACTCAAAATAGTCTGTATGCCACGCAGCATATTTTGGGGTAACGTGCTCTGAACTCCTTCACATTCAAGGGAAGAAGGAGATTTTGGGGAGGAGGGTCAGAGCCCAAACCTATGGTAGTCATATCAGGGTAACTTGCATTGTTCTTACTTTATTATATAACTCTCTGTTTTCTACTCCCAGTGAAACAAGTTTGAAAATGGAAGGGTACTATAGAAACATAAGTTGGTGTTACTATTGATTTTGTGCCTCCCACTGTGACTCTCACACACCAGGATGATAGAATATATCCATTCTTTTTTTTTTTTAATATCTTATTTATTTATTCATGAGAGACAGAGATCGAGGCACAGACACAGACAGAGGGAGAAGCAGGCTCCATGCAGGGAGCCTGACATGGGACTTGATCCTGGGTCTCCAGGATCAGGCTCTGGACCGAAGGTGGCGCTAAACCACTGAGCCACCCAGGCTGCCCAAAATATATTAATTCTCTAAAGAGAGGCATAATACCCTCCAGTTCCATCCACGTTGAATCAAATGGTGGGTATTATGCTGAGTGAAGTAAGTCAATCGGAGAATGACAGTGTATGTTCTCATTCATTTGGGGAATATAAATAATAGTGAAAGGGAATATAAGGGAAGGGAGAAGAAATGTGTGGGAAATATCAGAAAGGGAGACAGAACATAAAGACTCCTAACTCTGGGAAATGGTGGTGGAGGGGGAGGAGGGTGGGGGGGTGGGGGTGAATGGGTGACGGGCACTGAGGACAGTCCACCATCTGATGGACACTTGACGGGATGAGCACTGGGTGTTATTCTGTATGTTGGTAAATTGAACACCAATAAAAATTAATTTATTAAAAAAAATAATATCAACAGATAAGCCACGGACTGGGAGGAAATATTTCCAAGACACATGTGTGACCTAGGACTTGTTATCTAGAATACATAACTCTTGTAACAATAGTAAAACATAACCCAATTTAAAAATGAGTAGGGGCACCTGGGTGGCTCAGTGGTTGAACATCTGCCTTTGGCTCAGGTCGTCCTAGGGCCCTGGGATGGAGCCCCACATCAGGCTCCCTGTGGAGAGCTTACTTCTCCCTCTGCCTATGTGTCTGTGTCTCTCATGAATAAATAAATAAGTTCTTTAAAAAAAAAATAAAGAGAGGCATAATCCTTCTAACAAGTGCTAATGTGATTCTGACTTCTTTTTTCCTTTCTTTCTTCTTTCCTTTTTTTTTTTTTTGGTCCATACAGGCAGGTACTGATGTCTAAGTTTGTTTGAAATTTTGGGAAAAAAGAGATGAAAACTAGTGAAATAGATGGTTCTCAATCCAGCCTTGTTTTGCTGTGCAGGGAGGAATGCTCCCATTGAACCACCTTTGCAGTTCTCTACACTGCAAAGGATGGCTGATCTCAGTTTCTCAGCAGCCACCCCCGCTCCATGGGGTAGAGAGTAGGGAATTGGGAAGGGGTGAGCTCCAGGTAAAAGAAACAAGAGATCATAGATACAGTGAAGCTCCTTTTAAACCCCTTCCTAATCTTAATTTCCTTGACCCCTCACTGATATGTATCCTTCTTATCCATGCTTTTGTACTTTTGGTGCCTGTGAATAGAGACATAAACAATAGACTGTTGTTTAAGATATTTTTGAAAAGATTTTATTTATTTATTCATGAGAGACACACAGAGAGAGGCAGAGACATAGGCAGAGGGAGAAGCAGGCTCCATGTAGGGAGCTCGATGTGGGACTTGATCCCAGGACCCCAGGATCATGCCCTGAGCTGAAGGCAGACGCTCAACCACTGAGCTACCCAGGCATCCCTGTTGTTTAAGATTTACCTTACTGGTATCTTGAATATATTCTTTTACAACTTGTTTTTGCACTCACCATGATTTATGAGAATTATGCATATAGATACATGTCGTTCATTCAACAGTGTTGCTTGATATGTTTATTCAGCCATTTCCTTATTGTTGGTTTCCAGTTTGTCAAGACTGTAGACAAAACTATGGTGAACTTGTCTGTGTCCCCCTAGGTGCATGTATGAGGTTTCTTTGGGGCTGTGATTCTCAAAATGTAGTGCCTGAATCATTAGCGGCAACAGCAGTATTACCTGGAAATTGTTAGAAATGCAAATTCTAGGACTTCCATCCAAGGTTACTCAATCACAAACTGGTGGTGGGACCTCACAAACTATTTTCACAAGTTCCCCAGTGATTCTTATGCAAGCTGAAGTTTGAGAATCACTGCTCCAGCTATGCATTTTACACTAGGATTACTGGGTTATAGAATATGTGTATTTCCAACTTTGAGATGTAGACAAATTGCCTTGAAAGTAATTGTGTGAATTTACATTCCTAAATATCATTTCAGTCTGTAGCTTTTTCTTAACTTTTAAAAATAGTAACTGTTGGGATCCCTGGGTGGCGCAGTGGTTTGGCGCTTGCCTTTGGCCCAGGGTGCGCTCCTGGAGACCCGGGATCGAATCCCATATCAGGCTCCCGGTGCATGGAGCCTGCTTCTCCCTCTGCCTATGTCTCTGCCTCTCTCTCTCTCTCTCTGTTACTATCATAAATAAATTAAAAAAAAGAAAATTAAAAAAAAAAATAGTAACTGTTGTCATTTAGAAGCTTTATATGTTAATGTAGTTGAATTTATGAATATTTTTTCTTTTCTTTTCTTTTCTTTTTTTTTTTTTTAAAGATTTTGTTTATTTGGGACACCTAGGTGGCTCCGTGGTTGAGCATCTGCCTTTGCCTCAGGGCCTGATCCCAAGATATGGGATTGAGTCCCACATTGGACTCGCTACAGGGAGCCTGCTTCTCACTCTGTCTCTGTCTCTGCCTCTCTCTCTCTGTCTCCAAGATTTTATTTATTTATTCATTAGAGACACACAGAGAGAGAGGCAGAAACACAGGCAGAGGGAGAAGCAGGCTCCCTGCGGTGAGCCCGATGTAGAACTCGATCCCAGGACCCCCAGGAACATGACGTGAGTTGAAGACAGATGCTCAACCACTGAGCCACCCAGGTGGCCCTATGAATGTTTTCTCTATGTGTTGTGTTTTGGGTCTTGTTTATGTCTGGATGTCAGAGTCTCCTTAACGGGCTTCTAAACATTTAAGACTTTTGCTTTTCCCATTTAGGTCTTCAAACCATTTGGAATTAATTCAAATATAGTGGTGCTTTTTTCTGACCTACTCTTGCTGAAGAGATAGGGCTCTTGTCAACTTTTAAAAACTTGGGTAGTTCTCTAAAAGATAAAAATATCCTTATAAGTATAGATTTAGTGGGAGGGGGGTAGATGGAGGATGATAATAGAGAATACATGTTCAGGGGGGAAAAAAAAGAAAAAATTAAGAGTCAAAGTGTTTACCATAATGAAAAACACAGATTTATCTGTATTTATTTTTTTTTTAAGATTTTATTTATTCATGAGAGAGAGAGAGAGAGAGAGGCAGAGACATAGGCAGAGGGAGAAGCAGGCTCCATGCAGGTAGCCCGATGTGGGACTTAATCCCAGGACCCCGGGATCATGCCCTGAATGGAAGGCAGACGCTTAACCGCTGAGCCACCCAGGCATCCCGATTTTTCTGTATTTAAGATTACTTAATACAGATTAAGATTACTTTATTCATAAAGTTGGCACTGTGTTTTCTATGATTGTTTTATTTCTAGTGCAGTGCATTTTGTGAGCTTAGTTATTTGGTACATCATAGATGCCTTTGCACATGGGTCCTATTACACACACACAGAGGCTGTGAACATTGCACTATATTAAAATACATTGGTTTCTGTCTACATTTGGATATTTTGCCCTCAATTAGCCCCCTAAATTAGTGTGGATTAATAATCAACTCATGTACTTGATCAAGTTCTTTTGATAGGAAGTTCTTACTAAAAATTCAAAGCAAATAGAGGATTTGGGGATAATCTGTATTTCATTGGGAAATAGTCTTCCTCTACTTTTAGCTGATCCTGTAACCAGAGCACAGGGGTGCCAGAGCACTGGGCTCCAGGGGTCCCAAGTAGACCAGGTTTGGCCACTAGCTGCCGACAAAATCCAAAGGCAGAGAGAGAAGGGGTGGGGAAACAAGAAAGGAATTTATTTCAGTGAGGCCAACACTTAGAAGACAGTGAACTAACATCTCAAAGACTATCTCTAAAGCATTGAAAATACTTCTAGATTTATGTAAAGAAAATGTGGGACAATGGTCAGTGGGTATGTGCAGGTGGGCAGTAAAGGTCATTGTGATGGGGTCAATCAAGTGGGATCTTCCTGGCTCAGGGGCAGTTGTTATAGCTTCAGGGGTAGTTATGTTCTCATCACCGGTTGCTTTTCCTCAGGGTCTTTTGCCTGAGTTAAGAGATGAGCTGGAAAGAAGAATTTGGTCTGTTACAAAGTACAGAATAATGTCAAAATGAAGGTATTTAAATTATTTTTTCAACCTGAGATGAATTTCCATTTATAATCCTAGTGCCTGGAACACTGTCTCATGTACACAGTTAAGTATAACTGTTGATTAACTGGTTGATTATAAAAAGTGCTGAACTATCCAAAGTTAAGCCTAGAAGTGCTTGCCCTGCAGAAGAAAAGCTTAGCAGAGCAATGAGTTATGAAAACTGCTCGCCTGCCATTTTAAGTATTTTAAAATGTCAACAAATATGGTGTTTTGGAAAGATTCATTAGTGCATGATTTGTACGTTCATATTGTTAGGCCTGTCCTAGGTTTTAATTTAAATTTCTTTATATTATGTTCATTTCAAAAAACTATTTTTGTGAACTTAGTGGGTGCTGTACCAGAGTCTAGTGATAAGTATAGCACAGTTTCTTCCTTAACTTATTCAAAATACCACCTCATACCAATCAGAATGGCTAAAATTAACAACTCAGGAAACAGTAGATGTTGGCAAGGATGCAGAGGAAGGGGAACCTTCTTACAGTGTTGGTGGGAATGCAAACTAGTACAGCCACCCTGAAAAATAATGTGGAGGTGCCTCAAAAAGTTAAAAATAGAACTACCCTACAACCCAGCAATTGCACTACTAGGTATTTATCCAAAGGATACAAAAATAGTGATTTAAAGAGGCATCTGTGTACCCCAGTGTTTAGAGCAGCAATGTCCACAATAGCTAAAATATGGAGAGAACCCAGATGCCCATTGACAGATGAATGGATACAGAAGATGTGGTATATATGCACAAAGGAATATTACTCCGCCATCAAAAGAATGAAATCTTACCATTTGCAACAACATGGTTGAAACTAGAGTATGTTATGCTAAGTGAAATAAGTCAGTCAGCAAAAGACAAATACCATATGACTGCATTCATATGTGGAATTTAAGAAACAAAACAGTTGAACATAGGGGAAGGGAAGGAAAAATAAAATAGATTAAAAACAGAGAGGGAGACAAACCATGAGAGACACTTCACTCTAGGGAACAAACTGAGGGTCACTGGAGGGGAGGTGGGTGGGAGGATGGGGTAACTGAATGATGGACATTAAGGAGGGCACGTGATGTAAGCATTGGGTATTATATACAACTTATTAATTACTGCATTCTACCCCTGAAACAAATGATATACTATATGTGAACTAACTTGACTTTATTTTTTTTTTTAATTTTTATTTATTTATGATAGTAACACAGAGAGAGAGAGAGGCAGAGACACAGGCAGAGGGAGAAGCAGGCTCCATGCACCGGGAGCCCGACGTGGGATTCGATCCCGGGTCTCCAGGATTGCGCCCCGGGCCAAAGGCAGGCGCCAAACCGCTGCGCCACCCAGGGATCCCCCTAACTTGACTTTAAATGAAACCAAACAAAAACACCCAAGCCTGGAAGAATTTTCCTGACTGAGGAGTGGTGTTGCAGGGCTCGCTCATCAACTAGTAACTGAAATGTGTCTGCTAGGGTAGCCATGGGCATCTTTGGTGTGCACCAGTACCTTCCACTCACCACCCAATTCTCATTGTACCTTATCTGTTTTGCATTGCCTGGTTCAATTCAGGGCCTTGCAATATAATGCCAAGAGATTCAGTTTTGTCACTGTAGCAATCAAATGAGCCTAGAGGTTATTTGGTTTTAATGATCATTCATTAAAACAATCAATGTAGAAGATTTAGTCATTCAAATGGTTAATGGTGGGACATTTAGGTAATTACAACTGTTGAATGTTCTCTCTTCTGCTAATTGTTTTTATTGAACAAGATTTATATCTAGGTCTTGAAAAGAAGTGGTTGAAGCTATGGATAACTCAAGCCAACATTTTGAGAGGAAGAGGTAGAGGGAGATCTTTTGGGTCCTAAGCCTTTACTCCCCACTTTGGCTTTAATCTCTTCATATTCCAAAGAATAGATGTACCGTAAATAATCCCTTGAGGGTCAGGGAAAAGACCCAAGTCAGATTCTGTCTATATTTGGATACTTGTGCCCTCAAGTAGTCCCCTAAATTAGTCAGCACTACTTAATAATTAATCCATGTGCTTGATATCATGTTTCCTTTGGTAAACAGCATTAGCTTTTATGTAGCTCTCCCTTTCTCAAATATTCTTCTCCATCCTTTCTAGTAATCCATATCTTACCCTTTCTTCACAGGCTGGTTCCAGAACCATTCAGTTGTTCAAGTTCATTCACTCTTTAGTCATTCATTCAAATTTATTGTTTTAACCAACCAATCATCTGCTAGGTCCTGTAGTTGGCCCTGGAAATAACAATGAGAAGTTGAAAATTTTTTTTAAACTTGTTTCCTGACACCACCTATGCTTTTATTTATTGTTAAAAATTCTTTGATGACACTGGTGTTTGAGTTATTATGATTTGAATACTACCTGGTTTTTGTCTACAGCTATCAAACATAAGGTGATGATAACTGTACCCAAATAAAATCCTTAAAAGTACTGATAATAGCTGAGATTAGAAGTAAGATAAATTAAGTATGAAATTTGGCTAAGATACTGAAAGGAAATAGCTCACAGAGGTTATGCTGAAAGAACTGTAAAGACTGACCATTTTAAAGTCTCTTGTATTTCTGTGTGGTATTCAGCCCAGGTTTGGCCATTACAGACATAGGCTTTATTGTTCTTGATACTCCGTTTCCTTGCTCCCTATCACCACATCTCCTATATCACCATGTCAGGGAATCTCATCAATTTTACTTCCTAAATGTCTCTTTGAAACAGTTAACCTCTCTCATTCTTCCTTGGGGGCACTTCCTGGAGTATCCCACCCTATCTCCCAAGAACAAACTGGCTGATTTAGGTGGTCCAGTAAGTCCTAGAACTTATCACTATAACACTGTATTGTAAATGTTTGGCCATTACTACTCTTTTTTTTTTTTTTTTTTTGTATTTTATTATACTTTTATTTTATTTCATTGAGAGAAAGAGAGTATATGTGGTGGTGGGGGGGGTGGAGCACAGAGACAGGGAGGGAGAGAATCTTAAGCAGGCTCCTCCTTGTTTGGTGTGGAGTTGCACACAGAGCTCCATCACAGGGCCCTGAGATCATGACCTGAAGTGAAATCAAAAGTCGGCCCTGAGCCACCCGGCACCCCCATTGCTAGCCTTTATTAATCTGAGTTCCTTAAGAGTAGGCATCATGACTTATTTGTATATTCTCCTTACCAATAGACTGCCTGGCACACTATAAACAATAATAAATGTTTGCTGAGTTAAAAAATGAATTTAATAAACCAAGTAACAGTTTCCCTAAAACTCACAAGGGGGCAGCAAGGAATAGAATTTTTCCTATTGTCTGTAAAATCACTTATCTTTAGAACTAGGAGAAACATTCACTTCATTGAGCGAACTTCTCATCTTCTTGGAATGCTCAAATATTTCTTTAGAGAAGGACTTCATGGTGCTCATAGGAATTGCTCTGATAGGTGCCTCGCTTCCAGGCTTTTAAGATGTCATGGAAGCTTCCAGTCTGTTGGCCATCCTCCCTTGACAGACTCCCTTAAGATTATATAAAATAATAGGCATTGCCCTAAATGGGATTTTCTGAGGGTAGTATTTGTCTTTGGCTTCTTGATGTCTCACATAATCACATAATTTTACCACTCTAAGTATTTAGCGCCCTCTCCCCATTTTTAGAGGTGAGAAAATGAAGTTCTAGAGTAGTTAAAGGATTTGCCTTTATTCACACAGCAAATCAGTGGCGGATTTGCTGATCTGAAACCAGAATCCCAATCTGACCCTGAGTCTTATATTTCCTTTCATTGTCTGAAGGTCTGCAGAGGCTTTGGTTTAGAAACCAAAGCATAATTCACTTTGGTACATAGACTTTGGTACCCAATTCCTTCTAGATAAATGAGTGTTTACCTTTCAGTCCTAATGAAGGTTAGATTGTAGCATCTAACTATCATGAACAAGAGGTTTGCACACATTTCTTTTTCTTTATTAGGAAATGCAAGAAAAACAATCTTTACAATCTTACAATTCTGAAATAATACAATTCTATTATAGGGAAGGAAAGCAGTTTTCTTCTACCCTCTTAGGGTCCCTGACTGGGTCTGAAAATTAAGCTGATAATGACAGATTAACAGGAGAAAAGCATAGAAAATTTTATTAAATTTTTACATGTAGATGGGAGCCTTCAGAAGAGAAGGGAGACCCAAAAAATAGACTGGAACAGGATGTTTTTATGCTTTTTAGATGAAGAAA
Source organism: Vulpes vulpes (assembly GCF_048418805.1). Taxonomy (NCBI): domain Eukaryota; kingdom Metazoa; phylum Chordata; class Mammalia; order Carnivora; family Canidae; genus Vulpes; species Vulpes vulpes. Next base: position 75,310,732 of record NC_132785.1, read on the forward strand.
AAATAAATTTGTGAAGAACTGATAAGACAAAGAAGTTTGGGTTAGGGGTAGTAAATGGTGAAGTAGAAACTAGGAAGGAAGGGATCCCTCAGTGGTTTGGCACCTGCCTTTGGCCCAGGGTGTGATCCTGGAGTCCTGGGATTGAGTCCCACATCAGGCTTCCTGCGTGGAGCCTGCTTCTCCCTCTGCCTGTGTCCCTGCCTCCCCCCCCCCCACTCCGTGTCTCTCATGAATAAATGAAAAAAAAATCTTTAAAAAAAAAAAAGAAACTAGGAAGGTTGGCCCCAAATTTCCTGTATCTGGTGATAAAAATGTCTTCTTCCCTCCTGGTACAGGGAGGGTTCTTTCCACAAGGGAGTTTTATGACCTGTTTCAAGGGGAGAAGGGTGAGGGGGGCAGAGGTCAGAGTGATCTTCTTGCTTTTGCTGTTTAAAAATTCCTTCAGCTTAAGATATTTAAAATACCAAGTTATCATATATGATATGATATATGATCATATATGATCATATATGTTTTGAAATATCTTAGAAGAAATTTAATTTTTTTTTAATTTTGAAAACTTATTCATGAGAGACACACAGAGAGAGGCTTAGGTAGAGGGAGAAGCAGGCTCCCTATAGTGAGCCTGATGTGGGACTCGATCCCAGGACCCCAGGGTCACAACCTGAGCTGAAGCCTGACTCTCAACTACTGAGCCACCCAGGAGTCTCAGGAATTTTTAAAATTACTTGTTCTCAGACATTTGTTCTCTAAAAAGGGTATATACTTTAAAGGATTTAGTATATTTTTTTCTGAATATGAAAGTTATGAATGCTCTTTTACTAAAAATTCAAACATTAGAGGCCTATGCAACATGAATATTAATATATACCATTATCTGGGGTGCCTGGTTGGCTCAGTTGGTAGAGCATGACTCCAGATCTCGGGGTTGTGAGTTTGAGCCCCGCATGTATGTAGAGTTTACTTAAAAAAAAAATAGTATACCACATCTATCACTGTCAAAGATAATCACTATCCAGTGATTGGTATATCTCTCTCCAGATTTTTTTCAATGCAAACCTGAATAGATATTGTTTTCCCCACAAAGAATGGGATCATGTTATTCACATTGTTTTTTTTCAATCGAGGTAAAATTCACATAACCCAAAACTGACCATTTTAACCATTTTGTTATTTGCTTTAAAGATTTTATTTATTTTAGAGAGCATGTGTACATAGCGGGACAGGGAGGGGCAGAGGGAGAGGAGAGAGAGAGAACTTCAAGCAGACTCCCTGCTTATCATGGAGCCTGATAGAGGACTCAATCTCATCCTGAGATCATGACCTGAGCCACAACCCAGAGTCTGACATTCAGCCAGCTGAGCCACCTAAGCACTCCATTAACCATTTTAAATTGTACAGTTTGGTGGCTTTTAGTACATTCAAAGTGTTATGTAACCATCACCACTATCTAACTATACAACATTTTCATCACCCCATAAGGAAACCTTGTACCCTATTCACACTGGTTGCAACTTGCTTTCTTACTTAATGCAGGCTACTACTTAGAGAAATGTCTCATTCTTTTTTTTTTTTTTTTTAAGATTTTATTTATTTATTTCTGAGACACACAGAGAGAAAGGCAGAGACATAGGCAGAGGGAGAAGCAGGCTCCCCGGGGGGAGCCTGATGTGGGACTTGATCCCAGGACCCTGGGATCATGTCCAGAGCCAAAGGCAAACATTCAACCACTGAGCCACCCAGGTGCTCCTGTCTCATTCTTTTTAATAACTTTGTAGTACTTCACTCTAAGTACCATAGTTATTTATCAATCTCAATTAGTGGATAGTTAGGTTATTTTGGAATTTTAAATTTTAAAATCTTGCGAACAGTGCTATACTGAATGTCCTTGCACACTTGTACACTTCTGTGAGACACATTATTAGAAATAGAACTGTTGAGGGGCACCTGGGTGGCTCAGTTGGTTAAGCATTTGCCTTCAGCTCAGGTCATGATCTCAGGGTCCTGGGATCAAGCCCTGTGTCAGGCTCCCTGCTCAGCGGGGAGTTTGTTTGTCCCCCTCTCTCTGTCCCTCCCCTTTGTTTGTGTGTGCATGCTTGCTTGCTCTCTCTCTCCTTTCTGAAATAAGTAAATAAAATCTTAAAAAAAAAAGTGACTGACTCTTGGTTTTGGCTTGGGTCATGATCTCATGGCTGTGGGATCAAGCCCCACATTGAGCTCTGTGCTCAGATTTCCTCTCTCTCCCACTCACTCTTTCTCTTTCTCAAAAAAAAAAAATAAGCAATGTTGGGGAAAAAAAAGAAATAAAAATGTTGAGTTAAAGGAGGTAACATTAAAAATGTAATAAAAATTTCTGTATTTCCCTCCAAAAAAGTTGTACTAATTAACAATTCCAACAAGAGTATATCCCCATTACACTTTCCTACCCTCTTGCCAACACTGAATATCATCAATCTTTAAATATTCTCCAATCCAATAGATAGAAATCACATTATTGTTTTAATTTTTGTTTGGTTAATTATAAGGGAAGTTGAGTATCTTTTAAGTTAGAAGCAGTTTTTTTGTGTGTTTGTGACTTGCCTGTTCATGATGTTTGCCCACAGTTACATTGAAGTGTTTTTCTTTTTCTTTCTTTTTTTTTTTTCTTTTTCTTATTGATTTTTAGATAATAAAGTTTTTTGAAAGACTTCTTGCATTCTCATTTTGAGTAAACTTTTTTCCTTCCCTGCCCAGGAAACCTGTTCTCTTTGTGTGTCTCTCATCTGTGTTAAGAACTACCAGGCCATTTGGTTAATGTAACCTTTTCCTCTGAAGAGAGAGGGCTTGGTCTGTGATCATCAGAAAGATCTTAATATCCTATTTCCACTTCCTTTAGAGCCACCATCCTCTTTTTCTCTCACATTAATTGGTTTGTGTTCTCTATGCTTGATGCATTTGACCTTAGTTTTTCATGTAGTTCTTTTTGCTAATATCCAGCTGCACTATATCAGAGGAAAATTAATTCCTTTGGAGTTTTGAGGACATTATATAAGGAAACTCCACTGCATTAGTATTTCTTTCAAGATGTGTCAACTTTTTGTCTCAACCAAAGATTACCCCAGGACTTACACATTAGTCTTTGGAGTCTACCTATTCTAAATGCTTTTTAGATTGTCAGAGTGAGGTCCTCACCTCAAAGCCAATGATGATAGACATTATTTCTTTGTCGAGGTGAGAATGTCTGACTAAATCCCAGGTTAAGTGGTCATAGGCAATTTCACAGAGCTCTCCTATCGTGGGAATGCTTTTCTGTTTTTTTTTTTCTTTTTGTTTGTTTGTTTGTTTGTTTGTTTTTTAATTTAAATGACTACCCTGGGTTCCTATGTGCTATCAGATGTGGCTTTGCCCCAAAGCAGCAGCAATGACCTCTGGGGCTAGCTTGAGAAATTAATGAAGCCTTGTGGGATCCTTTGCAAAGGAAGAGTTGGGATAAATGGGACGTATGTTCTATATAGTTCTCAGGGAAGTGGGAACAAACCAAGGATGAAAAAATGCTGCCACAGCTGCTCTATTGCCTGTGAGTAATGTGAGGGTGATGTGTTGACAACACACTGATCCCCAGAGAAAACATGGGAGTGAGATGGTCACAATACCACAGTGGTTTTTTTTCATAGTTTTAGCATTGATTTTCAAATGACACATTCACTTAAAGTCCAACCTGACCACTGTGTGATGTGGGATGAGTTGGTTATACAAGGCTCATGGCACCTTTCTCATCTCTCCCACCAAACATCAGTGTGGGAACAAATCAGGGATTCTAAGTCCTTTTTACCCCCAGCTCATAAATAAGCTTTATTTAGCGATAGACTGAGAGGGACAAGCCAACAAGAATTTTTCCTTCCATAGCTTTGACAATGAATAGAATGAAGTTTTGTTCTGTTTTGTTTTTATGAGTATGCATGATATTATTCAGTCACCTCTCTGTACCAGTGCCTCCCCTGACCCACCACCATTCCAAAGGGAGAGCCCCTGTACTCACCTAGGTAGCTCTTTTACATGGTTACTTATGCCACTGGTACCTTTAGAAACACTTAGTGCCCACCCTTTATGGCTTCCTGAATGTTATGAAGATCTTTAATCGGTAGAACCTAAGAGTCTTACTATTATTTATTATGCAATTAATTTTTCTTCATTTATATATATATATATTTCCTTCACATATATATTTTTTCTTCATTTATATATGTATATATTTGTATATTTCCTTACTATATATATATATATATAT